>NC_081557.1:4006708-4306708 GCF_022355385.1 Mustela nigripes | reverse complement strand
TAGGGAGTGGCTCTTCCTCCCCATGTTAGTAGAATCTTGGTACATTTGCCATCCGCATGTTCTTTTATATGTAGCTTTGCATCCTTGTGTGATGTATCTACTGGGGGAAAAAATCTTAGAAATGGAAATTAAGGAATTAAAGGAAACGTACAGTTTTAGAAGGCGATAGAAGTTACCTCACCACGCTATCCTCGCACGCGCTTGTGCTGTTTGTTTCTGCCAGCGGTGTGTTAGGGTGCCCTGTCCTCCCCCGCACCCCCACTCTGACCTTTGTCATTTCGAGTCTGTTTCTGAAAAATATCTTGGAGTGCCCTGAACTTCTGAAGTATTCTCAAAAGGAGATTTCTCCCCTCGTTTTAGCACCCAACTGGTCAGCCAACTTTGATGTCCCCATGGAGACAACCCACGGTGCTCCCTTAGACTCTGTGGGGTCTGATGTCTGGAGCACGGAGGAGCCCATGCCGGCTAAGGAGACGGGCTGGGCCGCTTTCTCAGAGTTCACGTCTTCCCTGAGGTGAGTACACGTGTGCCAGCTCCCTCGGCCTTCCCCCGGAGAACCGGGGCTGGGGTGTCGCCTTGATTTACTCCCGACGCGAAGGTGGCGCCACACAAGATCCCATGTCGGCACGGGGGAGCTCGCAACCCAGCTACGGATTACAAGGAAACCGGTCTCTGTCCTTCCTTGCATCCGGGATGAGCTGGGGTAGGCACTGGGCTCTGCACAGATGGCCGGGGGAGCCCGTGCTGACTCCTGGGGCTGGAGAAGCCCCACCGAGCTCTCAGGAAACAGGACTGAGGGGGATAGGAATGAGGTGGAGCCACGAACTCCGGCCAGGCACCTCTCTGTGGGGCGTTGAAAATGCGGAGCGTTTCGTGAACTTATCAGATAACGTGAACTTGTATTTCACTGGGAATTAGTCTGGTGCCATAAGTTAAGGGGCCTGACGGGGGTGGCTGTGAGTGCTGTTACTTGTAGTATTCTTGATAACAACAACCTGGCATTTCATAATTTTCCCAAATAATATTGCCACCATTTGAGTAGTAACCGTGGATTTGAGGTCTTACTAGGTTCAGTTCGACTTGCTAAACATTGTTCGTTTGTCTCCACCACCCCATTTGGGAGAGTGTGTTGCTTTCCCTGCTCTGACAAAGCAGTGCTTTTAACTCCTCACCGGTAGTAGGCCAGCCAGGGGCACAGACTGTGACGGGCCTGTGGTTGCCGTCTCCAGCAAACCAGAGAGCTGGCTCTGCGGCAGCTCTACGGAGAGCGCGGAGCGACGGGTCAGGGGCAGAAGTGAGCTTCGTGGGAAATGCCTCCCAACAATCAAAGATTATCTCACGGACTTGGCTGTGGCACCAGACGGTCGAGTTTCCACCTCTCACTCTCTGCTGTCTTTTTTTAACCGGGGGATGCGAGCCCTTGGTTCCTAGGAATGTTGTTGAAGCAGCTCACGTCCCTTTTCCTTTGTGCACGGGTCACGTTTCCTCGTTAAGTATCATTCAGGCCCTTGGGCAGTTTGGCTCCACATAAGTAGGGATTTTCCTAAAGTCGTCACTGCAAATACGGTTGATGGCACAGGTTGTCAGCTCCCGTTGTCCCAGTCCCGGGAGCCTGGTGACAAGGGGGAGGATGCGAGACTGCTGCCTTTGGAACCTTCTGCAAACCTCTGTGAGATCCCCGTGCTCCTGTCCTACTGAGTTAGCAGGAGATTTACCCGCGCTCACGGGCACCTCGATCTGTCTGTGCCTCTCTGACTGACTGCCTGTGCCACCCCAGGGGGACCAGAGCTGCTTCTCAAATGGTTTTTGTGAATCATGGTAACTGAGGGCTGTTTGCCATTGCTAACATCTGAATTTTCTCTTTCTTAAAAGTACAAAAGATTCTTTAAGGAGTAATTCTCCGGTGGAAATGGAAACCAGCACTGAGCCGATGGGCCCTCTGACTCCCAGTGTCGCCACGCTGGCCGCGCAGCCGGAAGGTGGGTGTGGCGTGTGGGGCACCGGCTGACCCGGCCTGCTGGCTGCTCTGCTGAGGCTGCTCATGCTGGGACTGTCTGCGTGGTTTTCTAGATCTAAAGATTTGTTGTCTCCACATAACAGTTCACTCAGCCAGTCTCGACTCGCAGGCCCAAGGGCTCGAAGGATTAGGGAGTTGAGATGGTAGACCTATGTCCGCAGGGCGGCTGTTGAAAAGAAATTGTGTATTGGTTCCAGAACCAGACATGGTGATTCTAGAAGGCATAAGGGATCTGTTACTCGTCCAGTCCTGTCAGTGCAGAAAAGAAGACTTGTCTTGGCCTGTGTGCCCAGTGTGACTGAAATCAGAATTAGATGTGTGTGTTTTGAAGCCCGTCTGGTGCCCAGTTCTTCTGTCACTTGGAGTTTGCTTTGCTGGAACACACATGTATGTCTCGGCTTGTTTTAGGATGGAAGACTGTTTATTTTCTTCTCACCTCTATGAACAGTTGAGATGGTTGAGGGTATCCGTGACGAGGGTCGTCATGTTAAACTGCACACGCTGTTCCTTGCAGAGGCCCTGAGCTCTTTTTAGCCTGATGAATGGGGCTTGGGAGGTGGGGGCAGGGAAGGAGAGGGATGCTGGTGAAGGGGGTGAGGAGTCAGTATGTGGAGGGGGAAAGAAGGAAATCCGTAGAAGAAGAAATGGGGCAAGGGCTGGGGTACGGGGGCCAGGACAAGAACCAAGGGGCAGGAAAGGTAATAAAACCAGTAACTAACATTGGTTTATTTGTTGTTCTTCTAAGCATTTTATGGAGATGAGCCCATTTGATCTCTCAGTTCTTTAGGTGGGTTTAAATAGCTTCTTTTTATGGATAAGAAAACTTGCCCTAGAGTGGAACAGCCATTGAGTGGTAGGCTGGGGTCTGCATTCTGGGTGTGTGACTTCAGAGCCGAGGCATCTAACCAGTACAGCATATGGCTCCCTATTACAGAACAAAGAAATAATCCACAAGGACCCATAAGAAAATAATTTTTAAAAAAAGGACCCAAGTGGGACCCAACTGAAAGGAAAAAGGACAAATGAGAATAGGACCCCGAATAAACTGTAAGCTCAGTACTTGCGGGGTGAAGTGGGGGGGCTAGAACATACCCGCCTGCCCGCTGCGCCCCAGGCTGGGGCCTGGAACCCCCAGAATGGGAAGACCAGCTGGGAGCAGTCGGCCTGTGGGTAGACTCTGAGCCGGGAAGGCAGGAGGGGCCCCTGGTCCTCTGCGGAAGAAAACCTATGGCAAGTGGGCATTTTTAAGAAGCCCGTGCCCGTTAAGAAGTGGCCGAGGCAGCAGGAGGTGGAACGCGGGGTGGATAGGTCTGCGCGGAAGGGGAGGCGCGCGTCTTGTCGGTTCTGGTCCACGTGACCGTCCGCCCTGTGTCCTGTTGTAGCGCCAGCCAGTGTGGCCATGGAAGCCAGCTCTGACGGCGAGGAGGATGCCGAGAGCACAGACAAGGTAACTGAGACAGTGATGAATGGCGGCATGAAGGAAACTCTCAGCCTCACTGTCGATGCCAAGACAGAAACCGCAGTCTTCAAAAGGTAACCAGGGCCAGAGCCTGCGGGCGGTTTCAGGTGTTTGCTGGGGGCGGGCATGGGGGGAAGCGAGCCTCGAGTGTTAACGTCTTTCATTGGACTCAGATGTGGGTTCAGGCATTAGCCTGACATCATTTAGCGTCTCTGTTCAGCCCCATGAATCTGAATGTAGAAAGGGAGAGTTTGGGGTTCCCGAGTACCTTTCCCCTCTTTCTAGTTAGTACTCACACTGTAGATTAAGTCTAGTGAGTTCAAAGTGCAGGAGAATTAAAAATGGACACGTCTGCAGCTGAGTGAAAACTGGCCCGTTGAAACCAGGGTCACTGCCCCGCACACCGTCTTCCCTAGACGTGATGCAGTCAGTAGAGCTCAGCAGCAGAAAGAGAGCCTGAACAGTCCGTTGGGAAGTTAACCTCACTTATAAATTCATGGATCGAAGAAGGATTACCGCTGGCAACTAGGAGCATGGCCCCGAAGGAGCAGCGACAGCACTTCTGGCGGAGCTGGGGCTACGGCGAGGTCGGCAGAGCCCTGCGGGGCAGGAGAGTTCGTGGCCCGGCCTGAGGGGAGTCCCCGGCGAAACACAGCCAGCACAGAAGGGGAGCACGGATTCCCCATGGGGGGCGCAGAGGCACGAGACTCCAGAGTTAAAAGCTAGCAAACCGAGTCCAGCAGGGTACTCTCGAGCCGCGCGGAGGACGAGCGCGGTGCAGGTGAGGGTTAGGTGACCTGGGGAAACGTGCCGAGGGTGAGTCACAGACCTGGCAGGAAAAATATCATTTGGACCTTGGGTTGATGGAATATTTGGGTAGAGGAATATTTGATGAAAATGAAAGCCATGTGCAACTTTTTGGCAGTCGAGGAATAGAAAGGAGCTCTTTGAAACTGCTCAAGGTGTGTTCTGAAAACCTGTAGTTGACTTGATTTCTTCTCGGTGAAGCACGAGAATTACGCCCCTCCAAGACGCGGCCCGGACAGTGAGGCGGGCCTACAGGCCCTGGCGGTGGTTCTAGCCCGCGCTGCCTCAGTGAAACTGAACCAGAGGCATAACGATTAAAAAGGCTAAAATGGTTCTTGCTTGTGTGTAGATTAGGATTTTCTGCACAAAGAATTCAAACAGATTCATGAACAAGTATCCAAATTACTAGGGAGGTTTAGGAGTATAAACCGATACGACATGTGCTAGATGCGGCACCCCGCCCCAAACTAAAATGTTAAGCCTCATCTGTAAAATTGAAAAGCATAATAAAGACCTAAATAAGTAGGGAAATATGCCATCTTTGTTAATGAGAAGATACCTGTGGCATTTTTTTTTTTTTAAGATAAGGTTTTATTTATTTACTTAATAGAGATCGCAAGTAGGCAGAGGGGCAGAACGGGGGTGGTGGGGAAGCAGGCCCCCCACTGAGCAGAGAGCCTGATTCGGGCTCAATCCCAGGACCCTGGGATCATGACCTGAGCCGAGGCAGAGGCTTAACCCACTGAGCCCCCCAGGCGTCCCACTTTGCCATTTTTTAAACAAACTAATGATAACATGAGCGCATTTGCAATTAGAATCCCAGGGGGGCTTTTCATAATGAAGAGGCTGATGGCGATATTCATAAAGAAGACCACAGAGCCAGACATAGCCAGGGTCCTTCTGAAGAAGGCAGGGAGGGAGGCATCACCAGGTGCGATCTCATGGGCCTGCTGTGCGGCAGACCCTGCATTTACAGGAACTTGGTGCCAGAATGGGGTTACAGTAAGGGAAGGGCAGACTGAGAAGTCGTAGTACCGCATCAGAGCAAAACAAAACGACATCTGTCTCAGCGTAAATGGGAAAGGCAAAACTACTACTTTGAGAAGAAAACATGAGAGCGTATCTGTGTAACTTAGGGGCTGGAGGGATTTTTTAACCATGAAAAAGCCAAACCGTAAAGGGAACGTTTGATGAATTTTCTTTAATTCCTGGTCTTCCAAATGAAAAAATGGAAAGACCCACCATTGCCTTCAAAGGAAGATTCAGGAACAGAATATAGGAAAAACCCAGTATCAAGAAGAAAAAGACAAGCTAATAATAAGTTTTAAATGGACAAAGGACACAAGCCGTTATATGTTGCAGAAAACAAGGAGCAGACCTGCTCCAGAGCGGGCCGGCCCTGTAAGTGAACGGGGTGTGCTGGTCGCGGTAATGAGTCTGTGCTCAGTCTGCTCATTCCTACCTCCGCTGTTGGAAAAGGTAGAAAAAGTGCAAAACCTGCTGGATCTTTTTATGATGGCATGCAGTCTTGATTCCAAAACCAGATAAGGATGATTACGGAAAACGGTCAGCTCGTATCACGTACAAACAAACTAAATGAAGAAATCCTGTAGAAAATATTTGCTCACCAAGTGCAAGTAGCATATTAAAAATAATCCACAACAAGTTAGGGTTTTCCCTGGACTGTCAGGAAAAACGTCATTTATGATGTGTTAACAGACTGAGGAGAAATCCTACGAGGTTTTTGAAGACGCTTTTGATAATGTTCCGTACCCATATATGATTGAAACAGAGCAAAACAGGGGCGCCTGGGTGGCTCAGTGAGTTAAGGGTCCATTTCTTGGTTTCGGCTCAGGTCATGATCTCTCTCAGATAATTAAAATCTTAAACACACACGCACACACAAAGCTGAGTGAAACAGGAACAGAAATGAATTTCCTTAACTTGGCGAAAGTTAAATACGAAAATACTAAAACAGAACTTCTACTTAATGAGGAAGTTGCAGGCGCTGGCATGTTCAGGTAAGGAGCAAATAAGATGGTCCATTGTCGCTCTTCCTGTGTAGTCCTGGACAGTGTCTGAGGAGGGAAGAACAGGACAGGTAAAGATCCGAGAGGAAGGGGTAATAATGATACCTACCACCAAGTCAGTTGCAAACTTCTGTTAATAAGAGTTCAGCATTGCTGCTGGGTGACAGATCCATTTTAAGCATCAGTAGCCTTTCTCTTCGTTGGTCATAAGCAACTAGGATGTATAACGAAAGGCAAAGTACCAGTCGTGAAGGACATCAAACTTAAGATAATTCCTAAATAATTAAACCCACGTATCTAGAGAGAAAACTTGAAAGTGCTAATCAAAGCAGTCCCAGAGGAAGAGTAGTCACGGGCGCCTGGGCAGCTCAGTGAGGCGTCTGTCTGCCTATGGCTTGGGTCATGATCCCAGAGGTCCTGGGATCGAGTCCTGTGTCGGGCTCCCTGTTGCTTGTCCCTCTCCCTCTGCCTGCCGCTCCCTGTTCGTGCTCTCTCTTCTCTGTCAAATAAATAAATAAATTTTTAAGAGAAGTCCCATGGAGGCCATAGTGGCAGGCATGGCAGCTCTGTGCAGAGGGCCGTCGTAAGGTGGAGTTGGGAGGCTCACAACATGGGGCACTGTGCCATCGACACCAGGAGCATGGATCTGACTTCCAGAGATAAATCCTGCGATATATGCTATTCAGAGCCGTTTCTGTCCCTCAGAATACACATACATCATGACTATCCATGTTCATTTTCTAAGAATGAAAGTAACACGTAGGAAGCACGTAGTTGCTTTCGTGGGGAGGGCGTGGAGAGGGGATAAAGAATCAGGAAGCCGATGACTTGGGTTGTCAGCAGATCTTTTTCTCCTTATAAATTGCCTAGACCCGTCCGAAAGCCACCCAGAAATCATCCCGAAGTTAGGTTTTTCATAAGCAAATCCAGGACAGGGCTCCGCTCTCAAAAGGATGGCCCTTCCCAGAGGGAGCCTCCAGCTGCCCTTGAGCTGGTTCTTGTGCTGCCTTGATAGTGTCAGAATGGGAAATGCAGACAGGATAGATGGCAGTCTGCCCTTACAGCCCACAGCCAACAATCCGAAATGTTTGCTGCTTGTCTTTCTCTGCCGGGGGCCATCAGAGGGCAGATAACCCTTCCTACACCTGGGATCCTGCCTGCACCTGCACCTGTTCCGGCCACCGTTCTCGGCTCTTCCTGCTCGTGCTGTACTTCCCACTGCTGTCAGAGGGCAGCTCGGGGAGGAGCCCGGTCTTGGTGCAGGCCCCTGGTTCCTTGCCCCTGTGGCAGGAGCAGCAAGCCTGATGGGGTCACTCCTGCAGACTTTGGATGCTGGGCTGGGCCCGAGGGCAAGAAGCCGTGACTAAAGACTCGTTCCTTCAAACAGGTTCCTTTGCCACCTCCTCCGAGTCTGCAGTTCTGCTTATGCGCAGTCGCGGGCATAGTAGCCCCCACATCCCTCATTTGTAGGAGTATTCTGAAACTCTTGTACATTTCTTTTTCTGTTTTGCACACTTGGCTTCAGAGTGTTGAAATCTTATCGGTATGTACAGTAATGCGGGCCGTTCTTCATCAGACACCAGCTGCATTACATCGTCCCTCTGGTTCCCTCTCGTGTGTGACCCTTTCCTTTCGTGATTTCCCAGTCACTGTCTGTGGTCCCTGTGGCCCCTCCCCTGCGCATGCTCAGCCCCAGGGCTTTACTCCATGGCCGCCATGACTTCCAGGGTCATTTGCATGCGCCTTCATCCTCCACGGGTGCCGCCCCCCAAGATGTCTAATGCTCCCTGTCCCCCTCTTTACTGCAGTGAGGAAGGAAAACTGTCTACCTCTCAAGATGCTGCTTGTAAAGATGTCGAGGAGAGCCCTGAGACAGCAGAGGCGAAGTCTGTGGGCCCCCGGCCCCCCAGCAGTACCCCAGAGCAGAGGTAACTCCCCAGATCTGCCCAGGCCCTACTCCACCTATGGCTGTTGTCTCCGGGGAGCTGGGAGGGAAGTCTGCACCGGGCGGGGGAGCAGGGGAGCTGGGTCAAACCCCGTGTCCTCGGCGTTCAGGCACTTCCTCAGCACAGGCCACGCTGGGCAAGGTGCCTGAGCCAAGAGCTCACACCTCCTTACCCCACAGCCAAAAACTGGGCTTTGGAGATTCGACAACATTGCTGGCTCTTTAAGAAGCTACTCAGAATTGGGGGGAAGGCCCTGTGGCGCTGGCACACCTGCCCACACACAGGGGCTCTGAAGAGGGGCTAAGTTGAGGCTGGTATTGAGCCGCCCAGGATGGGGGCCCCCAGCCTGCAGCAGCCACCGTCTCACGGGGCCCCTGAGGTCACCAGCCGCCAGCCACAAGCAGCGCTTGGTACCCCTTTTCCCATAATCATGCGCGTGTGACACACGGGGAGAGCCTTCCTCGAGACCCTTTTATAGATGGAGCTGAGTGGTCTCAACTCGCAGACGGTTCCCCTGTGGTTTCGTGCTTGCAGAGTTTGTCTTGGTTAAGTGTGAAAATTGCACTGCCAGAGCCGAGTGATTAGGAACGTGGTGGTTCCTCTCTGGTCGCCCAAGTCTATTGCTTAGACTGAGCCAGTGGTCCGAAGGGATAGGCCAAGCCAGAGCCTCCACTGCCGCTGAGGGCTGGCGCCCCGACCTGTGCGCACGGACTCGCAGGTAGAGCAAGGGCGGCCTTCATCGCTCTGGAGCTCGCGCCTGAAGATGAGGATGCCCTTGACGGCAAGGAACTGTGCTCAGCACTTCCCAGAGTTCCCTTTTTTGTTCTGTATATATCTAAGTTTGTGCATTCCTTCCATAAGGAATAAAGTAAACTTTAAAGCCATTTCAGAGAAGTTACACTTTCCCTCTCACCAGACCCCCACCCCCAAATCTTTCCCTTTGGGGGGTGACGACGTAACCAGAGGGAACCAGCAGGGGGCGCCCTCTGTTCACTGGTCGGCAGACCTCTTTGGTGATGCAAACCCCGCTTTTGTTTCTCTTGTGGCAATTACAGCCAGAATAAAGGGTTTGCTTCTGTGATTTAAAAAAAAAAAAAAAAGCCTTCTTGGTGTGTAAAGCAAATTAATGATAAGAGCTGTTTGATCATGTTGGCTCTGGTGAGGGCTCCGGGAGGAGGAGGCATGGGGACACCCCAGCCTTGAGGGCTCTAGCCCCGGCTGTGCTTCGAAGTGTTTTGGGCAAGTCACCTTTTTGCCCAGGGTTGTCAGTGGATGTTTTTTCAAAGGTATCCTGTAGGATCTTATTTCCAGTTATGTCCTCTCCCTAATTTCTGCCTACAAATTCCCTTTATATTGGGAACTGCTTTGAAGGCAGGACCGTCAGGTCTGTTCCAAGTTGGAGTTGCTGCAGGAGTCTGTTTCTCGGGCGTGAGTCATCCAGGAGGCTCTGGGGCCATTTCCTTGGCTCTCTGGAGGGCAGAATTCCGCAGTTTAGGGCAGCCTGCTTGCTTTTCTGCCCGTCTGGAGACGCTGGCGCGAAGAGCCCTGCCTCTCGGTCTGCCGGACTGAGGGGTTTGGGGGAGGACCCGGGACGGCTGGGGACGAGGACGAGGGCATCGCTTGTGTCCACGCATTGCTCCGTCTGTCCTTCCTCCGCCCGACGCACGGGAGTGTGGCGGCCGGTGGTGGAGGCCTGGGGGTGGGGAGCAGTTGCTAACACCCTCAGACATTGGAGGGCATGTGGAAAGGTGCTGCTGAGGAGTCTGGAGAGCCTCACGGGCGATCAGGAATCCCGCCTGGGGCGGCGGTGGAGGGCCGCTCGGACGGTGGCCCTGAGCTGCTGGGATGGCAGGGAGAAGGTAAGTGGTCTGCCGTGTCCTAAGACGTGTCCTAAGACCGATGTGTGGTCTGCCACGTCCCGTCCGTCCTAAGACCGATGTTCGGGAGCAGAGAGAGCCATTGGGACTTAACAGATGCACTCTTCCCCACATGGTTCCCGTCACAGCCAGGCTGTCGTGAGCCCTTGTCACTGAGTTGTGACAGATGCTCAGTGCTGTACTGAGTGACTCTCACGGCCACGGAATTTAATATTTTACTACCATGCACCGAGCACGTGCGATACCTGTGCTGGCCAGTGTGCTGGGCCCTCAGCACCTGTCACGCACTCAGCCACTTTCAGTGGGGCTTGTTGTCCCCCCTGCACAGGGGGAAGAGCTGCGCTGGGGGAGGGGAGAAAGAGCTCTTGGGACCGGCAGCTTGTGGGCAGTGATGGTGGGATCTGTACCCAGTATGTATGCTGGCAGAGCCCCGGTCCCCCTGGCTCTCGGACACCGTGATTGGAAGCAGAGTGTGTTGCCCGTGGAGCCAGCTTCCTGGCAGGTGTCTGAAGCCTCGGGCTTGTGAGTTGCGAGCTGGTCCAGAAGCATCTCTAAATGCCCTTTCCCGAGCCTGCTTTGACTGTGGAACTATGGAAAAGCTGCCAAGACTGACTTCCGTGCTTAGGCTTGAAGGTCGAATTTGTTTATCTCCCACCATACTGTTCACCTAACGTTCCCTTTTTCTTTCGAGGGGGAGGGAGGGAGGGAGAGCACACCTGGGGTGGGGGCAGAGGGAGAGGGGGAGAGAGAATCTTAAGCTGGCTCCTGACATAGGGCTCGATCTCAGGACCCTGACATCATGACCTGAGTCAAAATCGGGAGTCGAAGGCTTAACCAGCTGAGCCCCCCAGGCACCCCTACTGTGCCCTCCTCTGTGCTCCCAGTGTCAGCCCTAATAACACTTGCCTGGTGGGAGCACGCTGTTTAAGTTAACACCTGGTTTCAGGAGCTGGCCCTGTTCATAAGCCTTTTGTCCTCTACAGTCGAAGAATCCTGCTTATTCAAGTGAATTTTTATGTGGATTCCAATACATGGAACAAATAAAAAGCTCTTTGAAGGAAGGATTGAGCACGTGGCGTGTGGCAGGTCTGGGAGCAGCCGTCTAAAAACTGCTGACCTGCCTGCGTCCGTGCTTCTAAGGCGCCAGAGGGGTAGTTTCCCAGAGTCCCGCCCTGCCGCAGCTTCGCTAGCTCGCTGAGCGCCTGCGCGCCCCAGCCGGCTGAAGCTCGGAAGCCGGTAGAGCTCCTGGAGTTTCCGGTCCTTGCATTTGTGAGGCCTCCCAGGAAGTGGCTCCTGAGTGCCAGGCTTTGGGCTTGACTTTGGAGAACAATATTAAAATGAATGTTCCTGCCCTCAGGGAGCTAAATCACGTTCTTTTTTCCTTTAAGCACGTCAGATGTGTGTCTCTTCCTCCGCAGGACTGACCAGCCAAGCGTGCCAGGCGACACGTCCGTCAACGGCCCTGTATGATGAGTGACCCCTGCTTGCTGCTGACTGAGGACCGCAGGCCACCACCGCTCGGGGCCTCTGGAGACCTCCCCTGGAGTCCGCCAGGCCGACACTGCTGCACTCACTCTGCAAGGGATCAGGACCAGCAACCTTTATATTCTAGATTCTAGGACATTGTACAGAGAAATCCAGAAGTGTAAAAATATTGCACATTGACAAATACCAAGAATTTTTGCGTATGTTTATATTGTATTGTTCTAAATAATGGGTAGCCTGTGAAATAAGAACGTGCCGCCCATGTAATAATAGTAGTGATACTAGAGTTAAAATGGCTGTAAGAATAGTTTTATAAAAGTGAATACACAGATCTATTGTATTTGAAACATAACTATTTGACAATTATTAGTGTGACCAAAGTATTAGGCAGTTTTCATACATTTTTCACCTTGTACAAAATTCTGAATTCATTTCTCTTCCAGGCCGGCAAGGAGTTATAGGGTTGAAATGCCCTCTAAGTGTTATTTTGGTTGTTCTAACTTACAAACGTGATTTTGAATAAGAAATATTTGGTGTTCTTTTTATAACCAGTTTTTGGTAACTGTTTTCTGTATTGTTTTAAACGGATCAAAAAAATGTAAGTCTGTTGGTAGAGATTAAGTATTTATTGCTACAACTTAGTTGATAAAGTGATGTTCTTGTGAAGCCATATGTTCTGTTAAAGTCTTGTTTGCTTGAAATGGTTATTCCTGCAGGTGAAACACTAGACTATTGGAGTGTACATGGCTGGTGGTTTGAGTTATTTTGTTTTTCATTTTTCGTTTTTGTTTTTTGTTTTGTTTGGGTAGTTCCTCTGCCTTTTAACCCATTCACCAAAATTTACCTTGTTAACAAGCATCACCAATGAACATTTCTGAGCAGTTTGCATATTTAACACCCTAGACCCATCAGGCAGGCCAGTGGAGGGACGCTCATGCTGCGGACGCACGTTTCCACCTCGAAATCCGAACCTGGCACCCAAGCATGGGATTGTTCTCCTGTACCTTGTGAGGTTTCCATGCGTAAACCCTAAACCAGTGTATTTTTTAAGAACTGGTTTGTGTATATATATAGTGATTATGGATACTAATTCAATGTAATTTATAATTTTCTATGTCAATATAAAAATACATCACCGCCTTCCCAAACAGCCGAAGCAATATATCGTATATTGCCATATTGTCCTGGGAAAGGGTTCAATTTCTTCACCTCTTGCACTTTTAGATGCAGATCAGGTTTTCATTTCTGTAATAGAAGACTATTCACGTATTTTTACATCATTTGTTTGTCCTGACCAGTATTTAAAACCAAAAGGATATTCTGAATAATGGCCAACGATTTTTTTAGAACTAGCATCCCAAGCAGCGTGCCTAAACATTACATTGCATATGGAAATAAAAAAAGAATCAAATGTTTAATGCCTTATTTCTCATTTACTTTTCCATTGTAAATGGTGTAGAAGTTGTGTGAGGCCTCCCGAGGCTGACCTAGCCCTCCAGGACAGTGGAGTCAGCGGTGCGCCCTGGGACGGACGGCACGGGCGCCTCACTTGGCCTTTGCGCGCCTCCTCAGGAACCCTTTCTGTTGGGAGCTCCTCCCAGAAGAGACTGTCCTCATGCGTCCTCTGGAACCTAGTGCCACACTGGGGACAGGGCTCCTTTCGCTGGCCTCAAGGATGCTGACTCTGTGACACGGGACCTCGGGGACCGCCAACGGCAGATACGCTCTTGTCTCGCCTGCTGGAGAGCCTTGCTGGCCCCCGCCGGGGATGGCGCCCACTAGCTCGGCGCCGGTCGGATTTCTTGGGCTTCTCCATCCCCCTCCAAGGTAACCCCGCGTCCTGTGTGAGACCACCCACTGCTGGTGCCGGGCACCTGAAGTCTGTCTTTGGAGTCGTGTTTCATTTAGCTCGTCTTCTGGGGCGGGGAAAGGACTCAAGGGTGCGAAGAAGAAAGTCGGCGGTGGGTGTCCAGCCAGGGGCCAGGAGCAAGTACGCGCTCATTTAGTCTCGACTTCTGTTTCCGTGTGTTGGCCATACAGAACCGCGAGACTGACCCGCGTCTACAGTGCAGCACCTGTATTAAAAGTAACTACAGCGAAAATAAAGCCTAATTCTTTGTTTCTAGAAATCTCCTCTTGTACCTTGCGTGGGCTTTCATGACCAGACAAGGTATGTGGGGGCACCACGGATTTTCTTTCATTTAAATTCAATATAATAAGCCTTCAGTATATTACTAATTCTGGAAATAGAGCTCAGTGACTCATCGCTAGCATACAACATCCAGGCTCATGACCTCACGTGCCCGCCTTCCTGCCCGTCACCCAGTCAAGCCAGGCCCACCCGACTCCCCTCCAGTGGCCCTAGAGTTGAGTCTCTTGTGGTTTGTCTCTGATTTTATCTTGCTTTATTTTTCCCCTCTCTTCTCCCCTGTTTTGTTTCTTAAATTCCACATATGAATGAGATCATACAATCCTTTGTCTTTCTCTGACTTACTGGACTTACTGCATGTAGCGTAACACCCTCTGGTTCCCTGCACGGTGATGACCAAGCAGTATCCGTGGGACACACGTGCCACATCTTCACAGTCCTCTGTTGGTGGACCTGCTGGCTTGTTTCTGTGGTTGCCTGTGGTGGGCGTTGGTGCTGCCGTGCGCTGTCCTTAGGGGTCAAGGCTTCCTGACAGAAGCTGTTGGGCTGTCTACCAGATGCTTTCAGGGGATGCCCTCCTTTTTTTTTTTTTTTTTTTTTAAAGATTTTATTTATTTATTTGACAGAGAAATCACAAGTAGATGGAGAGGCAGGCAGAGAGAGAGAGGGAAGCAGGCTCCCTGCTGAGCAG
This sequence comes from Mustela nigripes, assembly GCF_022355385.1. NCBI lineage: Eukaryota > Metazoa > Chordata > Mammalia > Carnivora > Mustelidae > Mustela > Mustela nigripes. Next base: position 4,292,247 of record NC_081557.1, on the reverse strand, counting down.
AGAGCCCGATGCAGGACTCGATCCCAGGACCCTGAGATCATGACCTGAGCCGAAGGCAGCGGCTTAACCCACTGAGCCACCCAGGCGCCCAGGGGGATGCCCTCCTTAGGGGCAAGGACTCCTCTTGCCCACAGCTGCTGTTATCCAATCACCCAGAACTGGTCCGGGTCAGACACCCAGGTGCTCCGTGAGTTCGCTTCTGACTGGCAGCTGTCGCTCGCGCGTGTCTCCCGATGGTCGGTCTGTCCTCTGGCTGCTCACCTGCTCCTTGGTTGCTCTTCTCCAGGCCACGTTTCTCGGCCTCCCAGTGACTCTTTGGTGGCACGATTTCTCAGGTGTTCCAGAATGGTGTTTCATGGGAGGTGCTACACAGCTGCTGAGTTTTCCCGCTCCTTCCCTCGTTCACATACGTGAGTGTGGTGCCCGCTCCCCATTGCTCCCCCCGTCAACAGGGCCACCTGTGCAGCTGTGGGCACCTGCCTCCGCACCCCGGCGCCGCACGCCTCGCACTGGGTGTTGGAGGGCAGGGCTCCGGGGCCAGGGCTGAGTTCACATCCCACCTCACCCTCTCGTCAGGGCTAACTTCTCTCTGTCTCAGCTGCTTTTCCTGCCCGAGGGGACTTGATAAGAACAGATTTTTAGGCCTAAAAGTAGATAGGACAGTTCTCGCCTGTGCGCAGTGCTTTATAAATGATAGAACTCACTTCTCGGCTCCATAACATCATGGGTGAACCTTCCGAATTCTGGCTTCGAGCCTGTTTGATCTAGAACCGCCGCCTCCTGAAAACTCCAGCAGCTGCTGTCCAACAGACGGCTCTAAGGTCTGCTCCATGCCTCGTGCCCGCCGGGTCCCCCCCCCCCCATGTTCACGAGCTGTGCTGTGTGTGTGTGTGCACGTGCGTGTGTGCGCGCACTGTGCATGGCCGCTTCCATGCAACAGGCAGAGCTGGCAAGTCCCACTGCTTGACTCCTTGCCCGCCCCGAGGTCCTTCTTCCCTTTGATGCGCTTTCTTCTCCGGATCCTTCTCCCACCCGTGTTCATCCCCTTTCAGTCACTCGTTTGCAGGATTCAGCGGGTGCTCACCGCGTTGGTCCTCGCTGTCTCCACCGGTTCTCGGTGCTTAACCCCCCGGCAGGCGGCAGGTGCCGCTTGGCGCTTGCCCCTCCCGCACCGTGTGTTCCGCGCGCGTGGAAGGTGAGGACTGCTGTGCCCAGCAGGGCCACGCGCTCACCGCCTTAGGTGAGGCGCCTGGTGTGCTGTGGTTTGGGTTCCCCTGTACGGTTCTCTACTTGTTCACAGAAATGGTTCTTACTCTGCCGGGCTCTGTTCTAAGCGCTTTATACGTGTTCGCTTCACTTCATGCCGGTTTTATGAGCTAGATGGCGGCCGTTGCCGTATTCACGCACAAGGTGGGCTTGGGGGGGACTGATTTCTTCCAAGGTCGCCTAGCCGGCAAGTGACCATCATAAAGACTAAGTGTGATGTGTTTCAGCGTAGAATACAGCCTGACCGCGCACGCGTGCCTGATGGTAGCTGTCACCACAGTACACTCCAGTGTGCTTTTTTCCCTTTAGAACTTGACAGTTGAACGTCAGAGTAGCGCGAGTGGAAACGGGCTGCATGGAACGTTCGGTAGCCAGTTGAACGTAGGAACGTCCGTTGACAGAAGCTGAGGAGTAGCGCTCAGAACAGTTCCGATGCAGCTGGGCCTGCGGAGACCACTAACTTGGACTCCGCCCACAGGAGTAGAGACTTGTGGGCGACTGCTAGGACTGTACCCACTCGCTTCCGGCTGGGATCCACTGGCAGAGTGGAGTTGTTGCAACAGAGACCATGCGGCCTGCAAAGCCCGGGACACTGACTGTTGGCCCCTCACGGAGAAAGGTTTCCGGGCCCTGGAACAGATCAAGGAGATGGAACAGAATCTGCAAATGCACAGTCCGTTGGCTCTCAGCAGCTCTGCCACAGCAGCGACGGGAGGACAGTCTGGTCAGCCCGGAACTAAAGACGGTATTTGTGTGGAAGGAACAAATGTTGGCTCCTGCCCACCTTACACAAACACTAATCTAAAATAGGTTACAGACCTAAACAGGAGCCCTTCAGCTTCTAAAAACTAAGAGCTAAACCACTTCGGAACGGACAAGGTTTTCTTGGGACACAGAAGCACAAGTCACGGAAGGAAACTCAGTGGGCTTCACCACAGTGCAGTTTTCCCGCTCCTCAGAGTGAACAGGTCGGCCCTGGACGGCCGTGAGGAGAGTGTGCCCTGACAGGGGACTCCTGCCCTGAAGACAGAGAAATGCAAACCCAATATAAGATGGAAAACCCAGTTTAACAAATGGTCAAGAGACCCGAACAGATCATCACAAAGACCGTACACAAGTGGCCAAAAAGAACATGGAAGGTTGTTCAGGGTCACTGCTCATCCAGGAATGCAAATGAAAACCACAAAAAGCCACCATGTCCCCTCTGAGAGAATGGCCAAGATTTAAAAGAAAAAACCCAAACACAACAAACCTGATAATAGCAAGTGTGATAAGAATGTGGAGCCACTAGGCCTCACTGCTGTCTAAAATAACGCACCCAGTGTGGCAATGTGTTGGGCAAGTGTCCAATTTTTTAAACTGGGGATACTCTGCCTTAGGGCACTGCAATTCTAGACATTCACGCAGGAGAAGTCTATGTCCACAGAAGATAGCAAGCGTGTTTGTTGTTCCTTTATTCATAATGACCGAAGATTAGAAAAACCAGGAAAATGAATAAGCAGGTTACGGCGTATCAATAGAACAGAAGATCACTCGGCAGTAATGAGAATGAACTCCGATAAATGCAACATCTCGTTATCAATCTGGAATATGCCGCGGGAAAGGAGTGAGCCATCTAAGCCAGGGTAGTTCCTTCTCGGAGCTCCAGAGCCGGTCCGACTGACGGACAGCGCCCAAAGTCAGAGCTCCATTTGCTCCTGAACGGGGAGGAAGGGGTTGGCTGTAAAGCGGCCCCGGGAGACTTTCCGGATGATGGAAACCAGCACCTCGTGCCAGGGAGATTGCAGGAGTGCAGGCATTTGTCCAAACTCCCTGAACTCAGCACCTAAAGCCTGTGCACTTTAGTCCCTGTCATTTATACCTTGAACAACTTCCAAGATACGGAAGAGGAACAGAAGGTAAAGCAAACACAAGGTTGTCCAGGAGGACTCGTGGCCCGTGTCACAAGGTGACCAGAGAATTGCCTTTCCTCCCCAGCCGAGGAGGAGAGGCCAGATCTCGGGGGATTTGGGAAGGGACCTGAGGGCTGGCTTGAGTTATCGTTCTCCGGAAGCCTGCCATGGAATGTTCTAGACTGCTCCCCTCCATGCGCTTGGCCTCTGTCCTTGCGCAGGGAGAGGTTTGCCTTTGTTCCTGGCCTGCCTGGTGCCAGGCGGCTAAATGTGTCTAGCCCAAGGGTCAAGTGTTGGGAAACCGTGTCCCTCAAAACAGGTTCATTAATAAAACGAATGTTTTGAATCTCCGTGTTTGCTGTGTCTTCTCTCCAGAGGGGTACTGGGTACTGGTAACCTCGAGGTTCGAGGGGCCGGGCAGGATTGATTACCTTCACTAAAACTGCACGGCCCAGTTCCAGGCACAGGAAGAACCGGGGAGCAGCAGTTTGCAGGGAGGGTGGGCTTGGAGGTGGGGCCAGACTTGCCTTCTCGGCTTCCCCTCCCTGGGGGACAGCCACACCTGTGGCGGACCCGAGCTCCGTGGCCCAGTTTACGGGGTTAAAAGGACCAACAAGCGGGCAATATTCGGGGTAGTTACTGTTTCTCCTGACCTTGTATTTCTTTGTGGGATCTTCCGGCCACACTGACACTCCTGGCCTCTCTCTAACTAATCTCACTCTCAGGGGAGGAGGGACTGATTCATTTCATTCGGGAAAGAGACGCATTTTTGGCTCAGTGCAGTTTCTCACAGTTGCCGGGCCACCGAGGAGTCCGTTCTAGTCTGTGTGGCCGTGCGTCAGCTGTCCCTCTGGACCAGACCTGGGGTTGTCCTGCTCTGCAAACCGTCAGCAAAGCGTTTCTACGTCAGGACTGAAGTATTTACACCCACATGGCCGCAAGTCTTAAGCTGGACTTTTTCTTTTTTCTTTTTTTAAGATTTAATTTATTTTTGACAGAGATCACAAGTAGGCAGAGAGGCAGGCTGAAAGTGAGGAGGAAGAAGACTCCCTGCTGAGCAGAGAGCCCGATGCGGGGCTCGATCCCAGGACCCTGGGATCAGGACCTGAGTCCGAGGCAGCTGTTTAACGGACAGCCACCAGGCGCCCCTCAAACTGAACTTTCTAACCAGGTGTTCTTCCAGGTTAATTCTCCCCGATTTCTGAACTTGCAGGCAGAGGGATCGCTTCCCCTAGTCGTCCTCCCAAACAAAATTAAGAAAAGGGTATAAGTTGCTACATCAAATCTAGATTCTCTTTTTAAAAGACAGATGGTTGGACTCGGGTTGAAAATAAAACCAGCAATATGTTGTTTATATGAAAGTCATCAAAGTGACAAACGCTGAAAACAAAGGAGAGGGAAATGCAAACAAAAGACCGTATCAAGGAAAGTGGAATTTAAAGTTAAAACTGTTGGGTAGGGCTGAGGAACGGAGCATCCAACCATAAATACAGCAGCTAAACAATCATTAGAAATACAAGGAAAGGGACTTCGGTTTTCAGCTTTAGGAGTGATTTTTATCAGTTTAAATGTCCTGTAGACACAACAAAACCTCTACAAATCTCGCCGTTTGAAGGCAGTGAGTAGAGAGCAGATAGGCTGCATGTGCCCCGAGGGCCAGGGTCCTAGAGAAGAGAGAACCACGTCTAAGTAAACCTGACAGTCGGGCCACTTTCCTCCTTCCGAGTTTGCTGATGAAGCAGCACGAGGCACAGCAGAGAGCAGAGGCTCGGAGCCGTCAGCCCTTGGAGAGCTGGGAAGACAAACCGGAGGGAAGAGCTCCAGAGGAGTCCACGACTGAAGGCACAAGATTGGAGAAAAGAAACATAAGGGAGCCTGACATTCATTATTTACCTCTCAAGGCCTTCGGTGATTCCTAAGCTGTGCAGGGAGAGATGCTAAAAAGCCAATTAGAAAACAGCAGCTGAGAAATGAGGTGGCTAAGAAGAGTCTAGGCAGCTTGGTGTTGGGGAGGCAGGAACCAGAGTATAGGGACTTCAAGGGAAGGGGGACCCACATGCGTGTTGAAACCACTGGAGAACAACCCTCGAAGAGGAAAGGGACAGCAGAGACAGAGCAGTCTCATCTACTGGGAGGAGGCGATCTCCTCCCAAGGATGACCGAACCATCCAAAGAGCCGCGACCATTTTCCATACAGCGTCGGCATCGAACGAAAACTTGTATGTGCTGCATGGCAGCATGTGTCAAGGGACTGAAAATTGGAGAAAGGTGAGCCAGATCTTGGAGATTTTAGATTTTAAACTATTAATATATTCAAGATAATAGGGGTCCAGTTGGAGAATTTTACCAAAGAAATTATTACCCAAAAAAAAAAAAAAATCAAATGGAAATTCTAGGTATAGTAATTGGAATTAGAACCGCATAAATGAATTTAAACGCAGATCGGACAAAGCAGAAGATAAGATTTAGGGATTTACGGTAGGTCTGTAGAAAACATGGAGACAAGTGTGGAGAGGAAAAGGGTAAGAAACACAGAAAAGCACCTAAGAGAAACAGGACAGAGCAAAAATGTAACACGTGTTTTTGGAGTCCCAGAAAGCAGAGGAGAAGAGAGTAGGATGGAAGAAACACCAACAAGAATTTTCCAAAATTAACGTAAAGCTTTACATTCAATAAACTCCCCGGATGTCAAGAAAGATAAATGCAGAGAGAACCACAACCAGCAACGCCATGGCGACACTACAAAACCCCAGAATGAGACATCGCCTTCAGTGGAAACATTGATTTTTAATAGAAGCAAAGCAAGAAGGCGTGGAGTGACATTGTACGTTGAGAGGGGCGCCGACCTGGAACTCTGTGCTTTGCAAATTACCCCCCAAAATGAAAGCAAAGTAAAAACATTTTCAGAAAAACAAAATTAAGACACTTCAGCAACAGCAGAGCTGCATTCAAAGGAGGGTTCCCTCCCAGGGGGAAGTGAGAACATCAGGAAGGGACGTAAGTGGTAAAAAGAAATGAATGTGCCTGCGTCTCGGCAGTTGAAAATACTCTCGGGTTAATACGGTGTTGGGACAAGCGGATATCCACCGGCAAGAACGAAATTGGACCATCGCTTTACATCATGCACAAAAATGAACTCGAAAATAGATGGAAGATTTAAATGTAAGACTGCAAACACTTAAGTCCTAGAAGAAAACACAGGGTAGAGTTGGTGACACTGGTTTTGGCAATGATTTTTTTTTTTTTTTAATTTATTTGACAGACAAAGATCACAAGTAGGCAGAGAGGCAGGCAGAGAGAGAGGAAGGAAAGCAGGCTCCTCTGTGGAGCAGGGAGCCCGATGCGGGGCTCGATCCCAGGACCCTGGGATCATGACCTGAGCCGAAAGCAGAGGCTTTAACCCACTGAGCCACCCAGGCGCCCCTTGGCAATGATTTTTATGGATAGGACATCAGAAGTACAGGCAGTGAGGACGTGATCACAAGGGGATTACATCAGACTGAAAAGCTTCTGCAAAGAAACAAATGAAAAGGCATCTATGAATGGAAGGAAGCGTTTGCAAACCATGTGTCTGACAAGGTGTTACTCTCCAAAATGTATAAGGAACTCCTACAACTCAATAAAGAGAGCTAATAACCTGATTAAGACATAGGCAAGGAACTTTAAACATTTCCCCAAGGATGACGTGCCAATCGGTTTATGATTAAAAAGAAAAAAAAAACTGACCATCACTCATTTTCAGGGAAATGCCAATCAAAACCACAATGAGATACCACCTCGTACTGTCAAGATGACTCTTCAAAAAAAAAAAAACCAACTTAATCAAAGGACGACTGTTGGAGAAGTTGTGGAGAAATTGGGACCCTCCTCCCACACTGCTGTGGGACTGCAAAATGGTGCAGTCCCTATAGAAAACCAGATGGAGCTTGTTCAAAAACAAAAAACTAGAGCTATCACATCATCCAGCAAAGCCACGTCAGGGTATTTATTTAAAAAAAAAAAAAAAATTGAAATCAGGACCTCACAGTGATACTAGCGCTGTTCTGTTCATGGCAGCATTACTCACAGTGGCCAGTATGTGGAAGTAAAAAATGTCCCTTGGGGGTGCCTGGGTGGCTCAGTGGGTTAAAGCCTCTGCTTTCGGCTCAGGTCATGATCCCAGGGTCCTGGGATCGAGCCCTGCATTGGGCTCTCTGCTTAGCAGGGAGCCTGCTTTCCTTCCTCTCTCTCTGCCTGCTTCTCTGTCTACTTGTGATCTCTGTCTGTCAAATAAAAAAAAATAAAATTAAAAAAAAATGTCCCTTGACAGGTGATTGGATAAAGAAGCTATGGCATATGCATACCATGGCTACAATCCAACCTCTTAAACCAAGGAGATTCTGCCATCTAGGACAACGTGGATGAACCTCGAGGACATCACACTAAATGAGGTCCCATAAAGTTACCTATCGGCTGATGCTCTCAGAGAAAGTGTTGAAAATTGTCGGATTTATGGAAGCAAAGCGTGGGATGGTTGCCGGGGGCTGCAGGAGGTACTTGCCAATGGGTGTGTTTCTGTTGAGCAAGACAGACAAGCTCTAGAGGTCTGTGCAGCACTGTGCCTTCGGGCCACAGGAGTGCTCTGCTCATGAAGGTGTGTCAGGAGAGTAAGTGTTCTTGCTGCACGTCTAAAACTGATTTCAAGCAAGTCAGTGTCTAATTTCACTAGTAAAGAACGTCACATTTTTAAAAAAGAGAGATGGATGACTACGACCCCGAAGGCAGAAGAAGGTACACAGTTCGCTTTCAACGTCCTGGCATTCTCTGTTGAGTGTTGAAAATACTCATTATCCTCTGATAAAGATGCAGGCTGTACTCTCTAGGGTCACCACCAAACAAAACCAAACAAAAAACCCCCAAAGCCAAACCAAGACCAAAACAAATGTCTAGGGTACCTGGGCAGTTCAGTTGGTTGGGCGACTGCCTTCGGCTCGGGTCATGATCCTAGAGTCCCGGGATCCAGTCCTGCATCGGGCTCCCAGCTCCATGGGGAGTCTGCTTCTCCCTCTGACCCTCTCCCCTCTTTCTCTCTCTCTCTCTCTCAAATAAATAAATAAAATCTTAAAAACAAACAGGTGTCTATAACTAGAAGTTACTAGAGGAGGGGCTCCTGGGTGGCTCAGTCGGTTAAGCATCAGCCTTTGACTCAGGTCATGATCTCTAGGTCCTGGGATCGAGCCCCGAGTCAGGCCCCCTGCTTGGTGGGGAGTCTACTTCTCCTCCCTCTCCCCCTGCTTGTGCATTCTCGCTCAAAAAAATGACTAAAATCTTGTTTTTAAAAGTTACTAGAGTAAAACAGAATTACACTGGACTATGGCAGGCGTAGAGACACTCTACTTGGCTCCCCTCTGAAAGGACTTGATGTTCATCTTTAGGGAACAGGACTGGATGACAGCCTGCGGCAAACAGATCCCTCACGGCCGGCCTCACCTCCTCTCCTCAGCCCTGCTCTACTGGCCCTCAGCCACATGGTGGCACCAGATCCTAGCCTTCTCTGCCGAAGGTGGGACCTCTCTTAACAACAGTCCTTGTCCCAGGGCTCCGGCTCCCACTGGGCAGGAAGAGAGCCCATCTGACCTCACTCTGCCCTTCTTCCTTTCCTGGTCAGTAGGCCCTTGGTGTTCCTACCTCCGCCTCGGTGTCTGCTTCCTGGAGAACCTGACAGTCAGCAGCAGACGTGGTCCAGGAGCGCAGGTGGTGAGATGGAGTTTAGGGACTGGCTCACCCCTGGCCTGACTGGGGCGGAGCATGGACCAGTGGGGCCTTGAAGAAATGAGCGGGTGCGGGGAATGCGCTCGCAGAGTGATGTCGGCGCTGGAAATGAGCAGGGCGGTGGGAATGGCAGCTCTAAGGACCGCAGAAAAAGGCGGATGTTATGAAGCTGCACTGTAACCCCTCGGCTAGGTCATGAGAAGTGGGGACCCTGAACTAGGTAAGCTTGAGAGCCAGAAGGTCTTTTTAGTGGCTTACTCAGCGGGAGGTCAGCCAAAGCCATGTTCAGAACAGCTACACTTGAGATGGTTGAATGTTGGTGGAGGCAGATCTTTCGGGCCAACATCAGGGCCCTGGTTGGGAAAATCTGAAATCCTGATGCATGAATGGGACACCTTGGTGGATCCCTATGGAGAATCTGACCCCGCGAACTTTTCTAAGTCTGTAGAAGTGACCTGGCCACATTTCCTCTCCTGGTTGCCAAGGCTCCAGCTTGGGTTAGGGTGCAGCATAACCCACTCAGGGCTGCGCTGGGCCTGATGGTCCAGGAGCCCAACAGAGACAGGGACTGTCCCTGAGACTGGATGCTGGGGGTCATGTGAGGGAATCAGGACAGGATGCTAGAGAAGGGAGCATTTCTTGACCTAAGGGCATTCCTTTGGGATCCAAAATTTCACAACCTGTCAAGGGGTGTGAATTTCAAACCCCTGCAGAGGGTGTAAGCTTTTTAGAAGTCTGTCGGAAGCAAGGACCCATGCTCAGAAACGGGCTTGAATTGGAATGCCTGAGTTGCCACACATGGCAGAGAGAGGCTTGCAGACAAGGGCATGCTGGCACCTACGTGGTTCCAGGAAGGCCCAGAGATCCCACCATTCAGCACGGCCAGGAAGGTAGTGGCTGATGATGGTAACTTGGCTCCACAATGGCTGTGAGTTGTGATGGCCCCAAAGGGATGGAGGCCAGTGGCAGCACTGAACCACCGGAAGCCAGGGGATTGCAATTACAACAGCAACTGGGAAGGTCAAGGGATGGCCTCGGAAGACAACAGCAAGGGAAATCTTCCCAGCGGGGTGGTGCTGCTCATTTACTTTGTGTGGAAGACATGGCCTGGGGTTAGAAGATGCATGCACTCACGGTCAATGCCAAATGGCCTGGCTGTCTGGTTCAGGACCTAGAAGGAGGAAAATTGAATGATCAGAGAGAAGAAGGTGTGGAGTAGAGGCATGTGATATAGGCTTTTGGGATATAGGCTTTTCTTCACACAAAGAATGAAGATCTCCGGACGGCTTGGTACTGCCCAGCATCTTCAGGAGATGTACTGAACAACCAAATGGACACAATAACTCAACCAGTAGATGTTAGCCGTCAGCAGTCCCAACAACACCAAACACAGGAATGAAGAGGCCACAGCAGCAGGGATGGGGACATGCATGGACCCAACAGCGTGGACTCCTATGTTCCAAGGCTGACCTAGCTACTACTCCATTTGCATGTCCAACCTTCCAATAACTAGAGACTTCCACTGAACCAACAGTGTGACACTGTTCCTCAAGGAGACCAACCAGCCACTGCGTGACAAGTTGACAACATTGGGCCAGTGGTTTGCACAAAAATAGATACCTCTTCTGGGCTTGACTTTCTTGGCATCAGAGCCTCAGCCAGAGCCCCTCTCCAAAGGCTTGTGGCGTGTCTGACCTAGAGACATAAATTCTCACAACATAGCTTCTGACCAGGGAACCTGTTTTATAATGAAGGAGATGTGTTAATGGACCCTTGTCCATGAGACCCACCAGTTGTATCTTCCATCCAGGAGCTATCAAATGGGTAGAATATTGGACTAGCCTTCTGAATGGACAACCAAAGCACAAACTTGGAGGCAGAAGCCCATCAGGATGCGATACTACCACCCAGGACATGGCATACACATTGAATCAAAGATCTTAATATTAGGATACAGGTTTGTCTGGGAACCAAGATGGTGGAAGCAGGAGTGGCTCATCCGCATCATTCCCAGTGACCCACAGGCGACTTTGTGCTTTTCATCTTCACAACTCTTGGCTCTATAGCTTTAAAGGTTCTAGGCCCCAAAGGGTGGTGTTTGCTTGCCAGGGGATAGACTATGTGTCCCTCTAAATGACAAGCTACTGTTTCTGTGCTTCTGACCCAGGGCCAGCGGGCTATAAAGGCAGTCACCACCGAGATGGATAAATCACTCTGACTAACAGGAGGAGATGGGGCCACTGTTGTCAAGGTGAGTGGGAGAAATATGTGTGGGATTCCAGTACACCATGAGAGCTCTTCTCAGGGCTTCCTCTTCCTATTCGGGCTGTGAATGGTGTTCACAGCAACCCTAGCCCAAGAAGGGCATGGCTATCAGGGACTCACAGTCCTCAGGAAACAGGGTTTAGATCAGGCCACCAAAGAAGCTTGAGGCCAACAGGTGGTAGCTGAGTGTAGGGAATTTAGAATGGAGAGTGGAGGAGGGAGAGGCTAGGAACCAGGCGGCTCCAAGACCACTGCAATGATTGGTCTATAATTCAACCTACTAACTTCCCTCTTGTAAGTTTCCCCACACAAAGAGGCCCTCAAGGGGTTGCTTCCTACCCATGTATGAAAAAGTGGATCCATGCAGCACAAGGAGTGGTCAGGCTCCTGACCTTGGAAGGCAAACATCTCCCAAGACCAGAAACAGAGCTGAGTCATCTCCCTCTTTAAGAAAGTATGATCTGCTGACCAGCGGTGGGAAATGGGGTGGAGTGGGTGGCAGCCCTCAGCTTACAATGGGGCCAATGACTGAGCAAGGGTCATGTTTTTGTGTGCTCCTTTACCCTCAGTGATGATGAGACAGTGGTGTGTGAGCTCAGCCACTTCAGTCCAATGTGAAACCGTTCTATGGGGCAATGTTAAAGAACTTTTTTTTATTGAGGTATGATTGATATGTTATATTTAGTTTCAGGTATGCAGAGGAGTAATTCAATATTTGTAATATTGGGCAATCTTTGCTCTGAAATGCCTAGTTGGGCTGGGTGGGGGGATTTTATCAGATCTGAATCACGGTCCACTGGCCCTGTTCCTCTCACAGAGTTAGTCCGACAAACCTCTGTCACTGTAACTTCACTGCAGCCCTCTGCTTCTTATCAAAGAGAACTGATGCACTGGAGAGTGAAAACAAGAACAAAAAACAGAGAACAAGTAAAGAACAAAGGAGGCACAGTGGTTGGCGGATTTAAATCCAAACATGCTTAATTTAATTTAATGGACCCAGTGCCCCCAGTGAAAAAACAAATATTGTTTGGTTGGATAAAAAATACTAAATTCAATTGCAATGCTACTTACAAGGACACCTGGAGAGCACTGGATGCTACGGTGTTTTAGGTAGCTTTAAAAAATTATTGGAACATCTAGTCAAGTTAAAGAGTACATTTGACACAAGATAAACTCAGTACCCCAGACAGAGTTGAGACACTGAAAAGGCATTTCTGGGCCCAAAAGGAAGGCAAACGTCTCCCAAGACCAGAAACAAAGCAAATGGGAATTGGACAGAGGGGCAGTGGCCCCAGGATGTCCAGAGCTGCTACTGGCAGCGCTCCGTGCAGGGGGAGGCTGACGCCAGAGCTGGAGCAGACTCACTCACTCATGAACCAAGCGGGAGAGGGACGCCAGCCTCTGATTAGGGCTCTGGCTTTCACAGAGCAGCTGCCATCAGAGACCAGAAGGCATATGCTGGAGACCAACCTGATCCACCCCTGGGGGTGACATCCAGAATCTTCTAGGGTCCCCTAGACAGGGCAGGCACTAACACCATCATAGGAGTTGGTGGGAGCTAGGAGAGACAACCACAAAACTGTCGGACAGGGAACACAGTCAGGAGGAAGAAAAAACCATGCCACTTACAAACCAAATTTCAAAAGACATGCAGAATTCTCATGTTAACACAGAGTTATCCAACTCAATGTTTAGAATCCATTTCAGATGAAACTGATTTTGTAGAGCTGCCTGGAAAGACTGAGGTAAGTATGCTTAGGAGACTCAAGGACAGAAACAAACATACTCCTCCCCCCCAAAGAAACTGATTTACAAACAAAATCAGCAGAAGAGGAGGCAGATAAGGAGCTCATTAGAAATGGTGGAAATGAAAACCATGTTCTTTGACATTTTAAAAACCCTCGATAGGATAAACAGCAGACTCTAGGGAGGGAGAGCGCTGATGAATTGAAAGATGGTACCAAGAAACTCAGCCAGCGCCTTGCATGAAGAGAAAAGCACTTCGAGAGCTTTGAGGCTTGGAGGATGCCCCATCAGGCTGTAGCGCAGTCTACGGAGAGTTCTAGAAGGCTGCGGAGAAGTGGTACCTGAAGAAATATTAGCAAACACCCACTGGCAATTTCCCAGGGTTAGAAAAGACATGATTCCTCTGATTGATTGTGTTTTGGAGGCTACACAGTATAAAGGACATCCCACTGCCCTTGCTCGGTTGACTCGAAGGGATGCCTACAGGATCTCATTGAGACAAAATGGTATTTTCTAGAAAGTATACAAAATATGGCCTCATGAAAGAAAATATGAATGACCAAAGAAAAGCATATATGCAATGATTATATGGCTGTGTGAGCATGGGGGAGCCACACCAGATATGATTTACCACATTAAGAGAACAAAGGGTAAAAATCATATGATCATAGATGCAGAAAAAACATTTGATAAAACTCAACATTTTTCATGCCTCTCAATAGGGGCGTCTGGGTGGCTCAGTCAGTGAAGTGTCCAATTCTTGATTTCAGCTCAGGTCATGATTTCAGGGTTGTGGGATCAAGCCCTGCATTGGGATCTGTGCTGGATGTGGAGCCTGCTTGAGATTCTTGATCTCCCTCTCCCTCTGAATCTCCCACTCCCCCATCTCTGTCTCTGTCTCTCTAAAAAAAAAAAAAAAAAAAACACCAAAAACCCAAACCCCAAAACTCTCAATAAATTGGTCATAGGAGGAATGTACCCTAACATAATAATGGCCATCTATGACAAGATAGGGTTTTCATTTCCTTTGGATTAATTCACCCAGAAGTGGGATTACTAGATCATAGGGTAGTTTTGTTTTTAATTTTTGAGAATCCTCCATACTGTTCTCCAGAGTGGTGCACCAGTGTGCATTCCCACCAATGGTGCAAGAGGACTCCCCTTCCTCTGCCTGCTCACCAACACTTGACGATCTCTTGTCTGCTTGGCGACAGCCATCAGAACAGGTGCAAGGTGACCTCTCACTGTGGATTTGGTTTGCATTTCCCTGATGATGAGTCATGCAGAACACATTTTTGCATCCTTCTTGGCCATTTGTATGTCTTTGGAGAAACATCTGTTCAAGTCCTTTGCCCACTGTCTAAGTGGGATTTAATTATTTTATTTTATTTTTGCTACTGAGTTATAGGAGATCCTTAAATGTGCTGGGGAGAACCCCTTCTCAGATATATGGGTTTTCAAATATTTTCTCCCATTTGTCAGTTGTCTTTTCATTTTGTTGGTTGTTTCCTTGGCTGGACAGAAGCTTTTTAGTTGTATGTAGCCCATTTTTTGTATTTGCTTTGGTCATTGATGCTTCTGGTGTCCTATCAAAAAATCCTTGCTGAAACCAATGTCAAGGAGCTTTTTTTTCTGTTCTCTTAACACTTTTTTTCTGTTCTCTTTAACACTAGAGTCTAACATTTAAATCTTTATTTCTAGGTGTGGCAGAAACACTTAAGACTCTCTGAATGTTCATGTGTTCCCCCCGCGCCCAGCATTTCTAGCCCTTTGGTGAAAGGTAAGACCATGTAACTTGCATCTAAGTTGTCATGTGCATGTCAAGTTAATGTCTGTGAGCAGCGTGAGGTAGGGACCCAACTCTGTTGTTTTACATGTGAATATCCAGGTTTCCCAACATGGTTCATGAGTGTTCTTGGTTGCCTTGTCAAATATTTGTTGACTGGATATGCATGAATTTCCACCATTGTTTTCAATCTATTTGTGTCTTTATATTTGAAATACATCTTTTGTATGTAGAGTATTGTCGCTTCTTATTCTTTAATTATTTTTTTAAGGATTTTGCTTTTGGGAGAGAGAGAGAGTGCACACAGAGGGAGAGGGGCAGAGGGAGAAGGAGACCCCCCCACACTGAGCTGAGAGTCCCATGTGGGACTCAATCCCAGAACCCTGGGATCATGACCTGAACCGAAGGCAGACGCTTAACCAACTGGACCACCCAGGCACCCTATTGTTTTTTAAAAAAATCTCATCCGGCAATGTCTGCCTTTTGATTAGAGCATTTAGTCCAGGAGCTGGCTAATTTCCTGTATTGGTTAACATTTCGGGATCGTTGGGCCAGTTTCTATCATAACCACTTAACGTTGCCTCTGGGACATGAAATCAGCCACAGACAGTAAGCGAATAAATGTGTGTGGCCGCGCTCCCATAATGCTTTATTTATAAAGATGGGCAGCAGGCAGTATGTGGCCTCCTGGCCACAGCTGGGGGACCTTTGGTTTCGTCCATTTATGTTGAACGTCATTACCGGTAGGATTAGATTTACTAACGTTATTCCTTTTGTCTCCCCTGTTTTTGGTTGGTGATGCTGTTCCTCTAACCCTTCTCCAAAGATCTGAGCAGAGGCTCACCCCCTGCAGCTCCCTTGTTGGGAAGGTCGATGCCTCATTTCCCAGCTGCTCTGCCTGTCCCGTACTCCGTCCCCCCGACACCCCAAGCCTCAAGGCTTCGGCCCTCTGCCACCCAGACTGTGCACGTGTTGGGAGAATGCGTAGACCCAAAAGAGTAGAAAACCCACACACAGCGCCTAGCACCGCTGTGTCCTTGAAGGGCAGGCTCCTCTCTCCTACCCACCTGCCCCTGGTCTCCTGCCGATGCGTGCCGTTTGGTTGACCACCCGGGAATTCGGGCCAAGCTTCCATCCATCCAGACTCTGCACTCCTCCTGCAGCGATCTTGTTTCCAGAATTTCTCTCCCCACACTTCCCGGTCCTCTGCCAACGCTGGGCTCTGGACTCTGCCTGCCCTGAGGTGGGCAGATGGAGGCTTTCCAGCACTGTAGCTGTGGGGCTGGGGGGAGTCCCAAGTCCGGGGTCGGGCTTTTATGCCCGTACCAGTCTGTTTCCACCAGCTGAGGGCACTTCTCCAGGAAAGGGGCCCCGGCAAGAGGTGAGCCACCAGCCGCTGGGGCCACCAGCCTAGGAGAGGGCATGCGCGCTGGGCACGTCGGGCCAGCACCCACGAGAGAGGCTGCGTTCTCCCTCTGCCTGGGAGATGGGTTGGGGCCGGTCTTCCAGGGATTCGATTGCTCCAAAGAAGCCCTGCTCTGCACGCCCCATCGCCTTCCTTTCTGCTTCTCTCTCAACAAATTCTTCTTAACCCCGGAGCGAGCCCATGATTTCTCTCTGCAAACGCTCCTGGGATTTCAGGCGCCCGAGCGGCAAGGACCGCCATGGGAAGATTTATTACGGAGGCTCTGACCTGCCAGCCTCATCTGTCCCCAGTGTTTACCTACGTCCTTTCTCAGGAAGGAAACCAAGTGCCAAGCTCTTGTTCCGCAGGAGCCAGCCAGAGCCTCGCACTGTCCCCAGGTCTCCTCCCTGCAGGGTGGGGGTGCGGGGGAATAGCCCCGGGCAAGGCTTCCTTGAAGGGGATTTTAAAGATTTGGCTTTCATAGAATTTCTGATGGTATAAAAATATATATTGATTGTTTTGCTTTCTTTAAAACACATACTAGAGGGGCGCCTGGGTGGCTCAGTCCCTTAAGTGTCTGCCTTTGGCTCAGGTCATGATCTCGGGGTCCTGGGATCGAGTCCCGTGTCGGGCTCCCTGCTCAGTAGGGAGTCTGCTTCTCCCTCTCCCTCTGCCCCTCCCCCTGCTTGTGCACTCGCTCTCTCTCTCTCAAATAAATAAAATCTTTTTTAAAAAAATTAGATTTTAGGGGGCATCTGGGTGGCTCAGTGGGTTAAAGCCTCTGCCTTCGGCTCAGGTCATGATCCCAGGGTCCTGGATTGAGCCCTACATCTGCCTCTCTGCCTACTTGTGATCTCTTTCTGTCAAATAAATAAATAAAATCTTTTTTAAAAATTAGATTTTAGGATATTTTTCTATCATATTTCTTGGGTAAATCTTGCCTCCAAGTTTAGAGCAGCTGACTCACCCCGACATTAGAGAATGTCCGTGTTCATAATCTCCAAATCTTAGAATGTGCTGGTGACTTTGGCGCTGACACTCTTTATTTTAAAAAACTAGCCAAATGGACTATTCGAGCCCAACCCTCTGTTCTCCACCTTTGAAAAGAGAACGTGGTTATTGAATATCAGGCAAATAGGGGATCCTTTGGAGAGAAATGGACAGCCTGGAGTCCAAATCCTGAAAGCAGACAGACTGAAAAGAGATGTAAAAACCCCTTTCATGGAGAAAATGACAGGCACCAGTGATGCTATTAGACGCCTGTGACTAATCACGGCTGGTGCTGGCTGTTGTCAATTAGCCTGATTAGCCGGATGGGGGGTGGCGGGGGGTGGTGGTGGCGGTGGGTGGTGGTGGCGGGGGGTGGTGGTGGCGCAGGATGGCCTTGCCGTCAGGCCTGCCAGCAGCTGTACATTTGCAAAGGGGGTGGAGTTTCCGAAATGTTACACTATCCGGAACTGAATCCTAACCTATACATTGTGAGAAATTTAGGAAAACGGGGCAAAAAAACCCATAAGCAAGCAGAGAAAAACACAAGGGCGATGAATGTTGCACTGTGATTTTCACGGTTATTTTTCTGTTTTGTTTTCTCCACTCAGTCCGAAGAGGACCATTGTATGATTTTTTTCCCCCTGAAATCTGTGAGTGGGAGGCAAGATTACTCACATTAGAATTCAGCCAAGACATTAAGTCCATTAGGGAGCCAGTGCGGCTCGTCTCCGGAGATCAGGAGAGGGGCCAGCCCGCCCGACCTGCCCCTGGGGCCCTGGGCCACCGCTTCCCCGTGGGGCTCCCTGCCTGAGAGCTCCGAGGCTCCAGGGACCGGTCCCCAGGCCTCCCCGGTGTGGATGGGGGTCCCTGCCGGAGAGCTGGAGGGGAACGGCAGGGGCTCACACACCCCCTGACCCTCCCCTGGAGCCCAGAGGGGAGAGAGCCGGGTCCTCCCCAGGGAGCTGCTGGGGGCCCAGAGTGCCCTGCTGAACAGGGTTGACTCAGACGGCCTGCCGCGCAGGGAGCAGGCTCCTGCCCTCTCCCCCCCCCCCCCCCCCCCCCCCCGGGGGGCGGCCCCCCCCCCCCCCCCCCCCCCCCCGCCCCTGCGCAGCGAAGCTCGACCCTGAACCCCCCTTGCTCACTCGGGCCCATTTCCCATCTCCCACCAGGGTGCATTAGGGGCCATTTCTGGGCCCCAGGCGTGGACCCGGCTCCGTCGCCACGTGCCTGCCCACCGAGGCAGGAGCCCCACAGCTGGATCCTGCATTTCCTCCTGGCACTTCTCTTGGGAGTGGCCTCGTGGATAAACATGGGGTTGGCAGTGCCTGGCGACCTTTGGCCTCACACCCCAGCTGTGGTCTGGCAGGGCTCTCGCAGCAGGCCCCGGGGACCCTTTGAGTCCCTGCACAGATGACCGTGCACGGGGTGATGGGTTGGAACACACGGAAGTCAGCATGAAACGCGGTGGGCTTGTCATCAGCTTGGAAGCACAGACCCGGATATTTGCAGCATAACCTAGAAACAACGAGGCTGTATTTTGTAAGAACACCCTCCACACTCCCGCGCCCCCACGGGGCCACACCCAGAGCGCCTCAGGTTCCCTTCCAGCCCACAGCCCTCCGGAGGGTAAACTGAGGCAGGGAAGATGGGAAGGGGTGCGGCCTGCTCACTCCCCTCGGGCTCATCCACCACCCCCGCGGCTGCGTGTGGTTCTCATTCGCGGGTTTCCGTGCCCCTGCAGTATTCCGTGAACGCAGGACCACAATGTATGTGGCGTTTGATGGTTATTTGTGTCACAGAAACAAAAAAATTGCCGCTTTCATACCGCGTATTTAGCCTGCTTCAGGATGCTGCGGTCTGATGTAAGGGTCCCCAAGGAAGACCCCCTTGATTTGAGAGCCCCAGCCAGAGTCACAGCCCACAGAGCTCTCCCTCCCCCCTGCTCAGCAGATCTCCACGCCTCCCTCCGGCTCCCTGCTAGGGTCCCATGTCCCAGGCCGGCTGCTTGGTCGGGTGGGGGGGTGCCCTGCAAGCGGGGATGCGGGAGACACGGCCCCCTGGGCACACTGACTGTCTTCCCCAGTAGCATTTATCCTACGAGGTGACATGTGAAGGCCCAGACACAATTTTTATCAAGTAAATGTCGTCGTGCTATACAGGAGTTTTGTGGTCTCCTGCCTCGTGCCTGCTGGGGACACCGAGTCCCAGAACAACTTGCTCTGTTCCTTCTGCTGCCTCATGTCACGGCCCGACCTCTGGAGAGGCTGCTCTGGAAACAAGGCTTAGTGGGGAGGCACTGGGAGGGATTTTGGGGGAGAGTCCCTGCCCCTGCTGCTGGGGCGGACTCAGCAGGTCTGCACCCTGTGCCTGCGGACCCCAAACCAGAGCTACCCAGGACCTTGGCAGCCCTGGTCACTGAGGGGCCTCTGCCCACCGACCTCTGACCTGGTCTGAAGTGTGTGTCCCCCAAGGCAGGAGCAGGCGACATTGATCCCTCTCCTGGGAGGAAGTCCCCACGCTGGGCCCCGAGGGTAGCTGGTCCATCCACCCTCCAGGGCATGTGGTCTCTGCCGAGGGTGCAGAGCCGTGTGGCAGCCCCTCCCGTCTCCAGGCCTGGCAGCAGGTGCCGTGACCGCCTCACGTCCCCGCAAGGGACCAGCGAGCCTGCGGTGTGAGCGCTGGTCCTGCGCACTGGCTTCGGGCTCCACGCTTCTGCCCCGCTCCCGTGTGCCCCCCACGGCTCTGGGGCCAGGGACCCCATCACCCCATCTCGGCTGGGCTGCGGCTGCCGAGTCGCTCCTGCATGGTGACGGCGGTGGGCACAGGGACAGCCACGTGCGTTTGCACGACCATGTCCCCCCATGGAGAGGTTCAAGCCCACAGCCTCACAGAGCTGAGTCCTGCCCGCGGCCTGAGTGAATGTGCGGCCGCTGCCCGTCGGGGCTGAGCCTGCATTTTGATCGTGGCCCTCGGGCCAGAGTTCCATAAAGTTTTACTGGCACACGGCGGCACCTCTCCGGGCACACTGGCGTCAGGCTTGCGCGATTGCGGCTGCCCCGGGCGCCCCACGACCCCGGAAACAGACCCTCCCTGACCCCGACGGAAGAGCTGGCGGGTGCTGGGCTTGGCTTGCGGTGCGCCCCCGGCCGGTCTCCCCGGGATTGGAGCCTGTGACCCCTCAGTGCCCTGAGCCCCTCTGTGCACAGAACTGCGTCAGGGCCTCCCGCGAGCTAGCCCTCGCTCCGAAGGATCAGTTCTCTAGAACATTCTCAGCTCAAGTTCTTAATTCTGGCAAATGGTCTTGAAATGTGTTTCTGATAGCTTCAGATGAAGCTCAGATCTTGTTAGGTGACGTCAAAGCAAATTCAAATATAAATCTCCATTTGCCTTAAATGTTTTCAGATATTAAAGTCACCAACAGAGTGGCAAGTAAAGGAATAAAAATGCAAACGAACGCGAGAGACTCGCTCCCAGGCGGTGGCGGTGGGGGGCCCTTCCCCGGAGTCTGGCCCCCGCGGCAGCCGGTTCACCGGGTCCGAGGGGAAGCGTCCCGGCTCTGCCCGAAGGAGCTCGCATCTCGTCTGCGAACACATTAAAGGAGGAAAAATCCAAAATATCACCACGGAAGCAGCTCCTCGGAAGAGCTCATCTTTAGTCAGTGTTCAGGAAAAGAAGTCATCTGCCCATGAGCTTCGATGGCCCAAATTGCTGATAATTTCAGCATAAATTAGGCCATTACGTGCTGCCCCAACTGTTCTCTTCCCTGCTGATGAAAAGTGAGGGCTGAGTCTTACTCTCCTTTCCAGGCATGAGGGGTGTGGGCTGGGGAGGGGGTGTCCCTGGCCGGGGCCCCCTGGCTCCTTCTTGCCCTGGTGAGACCCTGGGCCGACACCCCCCGTGGGCCCCAGGGGCCAGTTCCAAGACGCCTTCGAGGGACGACAGAGCAACTGGAGAGAGGCCCTGAGCCCCGACAGGACGGGTGGAGCCCGTGGCGGGGCCCCTGTCCTGTAGGGGCCTCTGGAGTGCCGGCCCCAACACACAGATGAGGCATCCGCTCGGGCTGCCTGGGCTTCTGGGGGCACAACACAGGGGCAGGAAGGGCGAGGGTGCCACAGGCCGAATCTGAGTGTCCCCCAAAACATGTGTCAAAGCCCTAACCCCCACCACAACCACGTGACAGTGTTCGGAGGCGGGTCTCTGAGAGGTGGTTAGGGTCAGTCGGGGTCCTGGGGTTGGGGCTGGGCTGAGATCCGTGTCCTTGGGGGAAGGGACCCCCCGTAGCTTGCCGGCGCTCTCTGCGGGCTGGCCTCGGGCGAACACATAGCGGGAGAAGAGGGCTCTGGCTGGACGTGTCCTGCCGCCCCCTTTCTCGGGGACTTCCAGCCTCGGGGACACAGGGACATAACTGTCATTGCGGCTGCCCTGGCTGACCTGGGCACTGAGCCTCAGGCCAACCACGGGAAGGGCATCGCCGGGAAGGAATGCATGGGCAAAGGCATGCGCGGCAGGACATGGGAAGCCCGGGTGTGGAGGCGGCCCCGGTGGGGGGGTGGGGGTCGCGGGGACCTGAAGCCCAGGCTAAGGGGCTCAGCTTTTAGTTTCTGGGTGGCGGCCAGCACCGAGCCATTTTTGGAGGAAACATGCAGGGGCTGGCGGTGCTGTAGCAACGGATTCCAGCGCCGCGTGGATCCGTTCTCGCCGCCTGCCTCTCCCCACAGTTTCCCACCCGCGTCTGGCATGTCAGCGGCAGGTACACCCCCTGAGCACCCCCGCCCGCTGGACAGGCTGCCCAACCACAGCCCGGCGAACGTGGGGGCCACTTCTGGTCCCCGCTTGATGGAGATCGGCTCACCCTCTCCACGACAGCCCGGGGAGCTGGGGACCCTGCTCACCCGCTTAGACAGCCGTGTTGGGCGAATGGGGTGAGGGCACCCGCTGGCCGCCCCGGGGAAGAGCCCAGAGTCCGAGGCCCACTTTGGCCACCAGGAGACAGAGGCTAGAGCTCCCGGAGACCGAGTCGGGGACAGCTGCCAACCGGGGACTGTCCCGAGAGCCCACCTGGCCCATCGAGGGTTCCCAGGTGGCCAGACCAGGCCCAGCCCTCCCGCGTGTGCGTGCGTGTATGTGCGTGTGTGTGTGCGCGTGTGCATGTGTGTCTGTGTGTGCCTGCAGAGGCGCTGGCTGTGGGCTGCCGGGAGGAGGCTTCCGGCCGCGTGGCTGCCCTGTGGTTCCGCCTCCGATTCCCTTCCCCTGTTTCCCAAGCTGGGGTTCAGGGCGGGCAGCTGGGAAGGAGCTGGGATCTGAGCTGACGGGGAGAGGTTCTCATCAGCCTCTCCCCTCGCTCGCTGCAGTGGCTGTCCCCGACCAGCAGCCCCGCCGGCCACCGCGGCCCAGAAACGCCCCAGATGCGTCCGGCCTTGCGTCGGGGGTGAGCGGGGCCCCTTCTGCCAGGAGAGCTGGCCCTTCGCAGCCAATGTGCCTCTAGCCACAGAGGGTCCTGCTGCTCTGAGTGACCAAGACCGTGACCAGGGAGCAGCCGGGCCCTGAGTGCCGGGGCGGTCTTCCCCGCTAAGGAAGGGGCTTGACCAGCCAGAGGAGAAGGCAGCAGGAGGCTCTCCACCTCAGAACACTTTCATGGGGTTGGTTGGCTTTTAAAGAAAAGTTCATTTACTATACATTATTCAATTAGGAAACTGCCAGGCTCGTTGAGGTTTTTTAGAAACACCAAAAATAACCCAATCAAGTCAAACTGGATCGGCGAACGGGACTGTATGATTGCCAGAGTGGACGCCGGCGCGGCTGACAGCAGGAGCAGGGACAGAAAGGCGGGGCGGGGCGTCCCCGAGGGCCTGGAGCAGGGGCGTGAGGCTGAGGCGGGAACAGGACTCCCGGCAGGGTGGGCAGATGCCCCTAGGCCGGGCAGGGACAGGAGAGGTGGGCCCTGTGTCACCAGCTGGGCTGAGGACAAGAGCCACTCAAGACGGCAGCCTCGTCCCTCCCTCGGCAGGTCCCTGCTCCGGGGCTGGAGCTCAGGAGGCGGACAGCGCGGCCGGTGGCACCTGCTTCCTTTGCCGTGAGGACAACCAGGGTCTGTCACCCAGAGGCAGCAGAGGGACGTCCGACAGCCAGGGGGAGGCAACCGTGACCCAGAGCTCAGGTCATGCTCAGAGACGTGTGCACACTCTCACAGACATGCCTGCATACTTGGACACTGGCGCACGCGTGTGTGCACACTCACGGGTGTGGACGCTCACACACGCGTCCGTAGCCGTCGGTGCAACAGTGTGTGTGTGTGCACACTTGCACACAGAGCAGGCACGTGCTGGTTCGTCTGAAATGACCTGCTCGCTGAGCAGACGCCTTGCCCCTGTCGCCGGGTTTTACTGGGCGGGGAGCTGCTGGGGCTTCAAACACACACACACGTTCCCAGAAACGACAGGAACTGCTCCTCCCCGAGGTCGGCCTGGAGGCAGCCTGGGACTCCGCGGGGGGAGGACTCCTGGGAGCTCCCGGTGAGGAGGTAGGGGTGGGGGATTGGTCTGAGGGAGAGGCAGGTGCGCGCGGAGTCCGGTGACCCCCAGCCGGGGCTGCTTCAGACCTCTGTGTCTCCGGGCCAGGGGTGGGGCCGGCCTCAGCTTCCCCACCTGTCACGCGGCCTCTAGCAGGCTCCCAGGGCCCTACAGCCTGGAACAGTCTAGAAGTTGGAGCAGATGTTCCTCCCACACTGGGGGCTACGGTGCCCCATGTCGGTGAATTGTCTGACATCGGTTCTGGGAGTGTCTGGTCCAAATCAGTGGCTGTTCCCAGGCGGAACAGAGTCTGCAGGGACTGTCACTTCCCCTGTGGCTCTGGCTTCTGGGGCGGGCGCGGGGTGGGGGGGGGGGCAGGCGGCCGGGGCTAAAGCAGTGGCTCCGGACAGGTGGGGGGTCAGCCTCGTCCCTGGGCCAAGAGGAGGGGAAGAGCAGGGCTCCGGCGGGAGGCCGACCCCTGACGGTGAGAGCCGGGAGAGAATGCTATGGGGCGGTCGCCCTGGCCTGTTCACGGGGGCCCAGCTGTCCTCGCGCTTGAGGGCCCAGCTCTGGAGTCCGGGGGACCCGGCTTCGGTGCAGGCTCTTCCCTTCCTGGCTGGAGGACTTACCCTTCTCTGAGGCTCTCTTTCCCCCCAGCTGAAGGAGGTTAACGATTTCAGCTCTGAGTCACTCAGGAGTTTTTGGTGAATGTAACGGAAATCAGCTTGAGATGAACGACAAAGGAGAATCCATTCAGGGGCAAGAGAGCCGCTGGGCGTCAGGCAGCCCTGCTGCGTGGGCCCGAGGACTAGCTGCCCTCGCGCTGCCCCTGGCCTCTTGCTTTCCCCCGCCTTGTGGCTCCGTTTCTGTCTCTCCTCCTGGCCTCCTGAAGGGCAGGAAGGGACATTCCTAGTAGGAAGCTTTCATTCTTCAGCCCTTGAGAGGACTCTTGCTTTGTCCCACATTCTGAGGGAGGAGGTCTGACTGACCCAATCTGAGTCAGGCGCCCGAGATACCCAGACTGTTCCCATAGTTCTTGCGGGGGGACCTCCTGGTACAAAAAGGCTGCCAGGAACCGGCCCAGACAGATAAGGAGGGAGGATATGGTTGCTGTGAGCTGGTGGGTGGCTCACACAAATGGTAAGATTCAGGACTTGAGCCCAGGTCTCAGTAACTCTAAGCCCTTGGTTTTAAACTCCTGCCCTAGGTTGGGTTCCCGTCAGCAGAGCCTGAGACGGGGTTGTTCTGTAAGTGGATTATTGAGGGAGGGACCCCAGGAGAGGCCTTTAAGGAAGGGAGGGAAGCAGGGCAAGGCCAGAGAGGGAGCGAGGAGAGTGCCAGCCTGGTCCTGTGGGAGCCCCGGGGCACTTCTGGCCTGAGCTGGGCAGGTCCCAGGGCAGAGGGCAATCCGGCAGGATGGGGGCAGTGGGGAACCCTGAGCGCTTGGAAGGGCTTGGGATGCCCAGGGGGCTCTGGGCACAGCACAAGGATAGCCACTACGCTCGCTCTGCTCCCCGATCTGGGTGCCGCAGACAGTGGCTGATGGGCAAGGGCCCGAGTGTGGTCAGGGACCACAGATGGATGGGTCGGTGCCAGAGCAGGAAGGCGAGAAGAGGGGAGGGGTCCCCGTGCACTCATGTCTGCCTGCCCCCCAATTCCACCTGCTCCCCAAATCCCTAGGGAGAGCCATCCCGGGGGAATGGCTCGTAACCGAGCCCACAAGGGCAAACCACCCCCAGAAAACAATGACCCACACCCCACGCCATGCGCCGTCCGTATCCCGCCGGATTTCCGACGCGCGAGAGGCACGCGTTCTGATCTCAACTGTGGTCCGCATTCACGAGCCCTTCCATTCTGTCACGATGACCCAGAAATGCGTCCCCCAGAAGTGGGGATAATGCCATCCAAGGGGTCACGCCGCCCTCATGGTTCTCTTGACAGACACAAATTTATATAATAATCAGAAAGCGTTTTCGACATTAAGGGGCCCAGCAGCCCAGCCGCAGACGTCTCGGCCGACCGTACCATTAGTCACGCCCGCCAGCCTGTCACCTTGTCAACGAGGCCTCCAGCCTCCCCGGGAACACAGCCCAGTCGGGAAGCTAGCGGCTGAAAACGCGTCTCCCAGATTATTCCTTCTCGGGGGAGTTTGTAAGGAATTACATTACTTTGAGGATAATCATGGTCTCTGGCCATTATTTTTTTCACATTTTCAAGACAGTGGTAAAATGTACGTGACATAACATTTGCCGTTTTCTACGTTCGGGGTGCAAGTCATCGGCATTCCCTATGTGCTGGGCAACCATCGCCACGGCGCATTTCTAGAAGTTTTTCCTCTTCCCAAACAGAAGCTCCATCCGCTGTTAAACACCAACTCCCTGCCCTTCCCCCGGCCCCCGGTGGCCTCAGACCCGCTTTCTGCATCAGTGGATCCGACCCACCTGCGTGGAATTGCGCAGTATTTGTGCTTTTGCGACGGGCGCCTTTCCCTCGGCCTCGTGTCCTCAAGGCCACGCACGTGGCTGCAGGTGTCGGAACGTTCTCTCTTTCTAAGGCTGGAGGGTATCCCGCGGCACGGACAGGCTGCAGCTGCTCACCCTCTCATCCACTGGTGGACACGTACATTGCCTCTTGTGAGTACTCCTGCTGTGGACACAAGTGCACACACCCGCTCATTTTGGCAATAGAAGGTACTAGAATGAAGTCGGCGGGGGGGGCTTGCCCCTACAATGGCTCAGCCTGTGTCTCCAGGCGGAGCCCCAGGAAGAGGCAGAGGCTTCGCAGAGCTTTGCACCACGAGATGAAGCCCCACAGGAGTGAGGACACGAGTCACAGCTTTCGAGAGTCTTAACAATACTCAGACTGTTTGATGGTAATTCTGTTGGGAATTTGTGCCAGGAGAATCAGGAGAGACTCCGAGAGGCGGCTCGGAGCTTATCGCCAGCAGAGGTGCTAGGGACATTAGTTAAGAGACAAAAAGAATTTCTTCTCTGCAAACCAAGCTGGAGGGTGGATTCAGTTTCCTCCCCACTGTGTCTGTAATGATATGATTTAGATCTTTCCTAATCTGACCTCTGTAAATCGAGTAAGAGAAAAGCATCAGCTAAAACCGATAAGCCTGAGGGAGAAGAGGGGAGGGTGAAAGCCATATGGGGCGGCAACAGTCAGATTCGGGGAGCCCCACCCTGTGCTTGCGCCCCTCCCGGCTTCCCCCTCCCCCATCTTCCCCTCCCCCCACGGCTGTGCCCCGCAGCGGGGGGTCATAGCCCAGCCATCTGCTCTGAACTCCGGTGAGTCAAGACCACCTCCCTAGGGGCTCGTCTTCATGGACCCCCACCTCCCAGCACCCCTCTCTGACCTGGAGCCCCCCGCATCCCGGAAGAGGCCTGCCCACCCTCTCTCCCGACCTGGAGGCACTCTGTCAACTGAGAAGAAACATTTCTCCAAAGCACTACAAATGGGAACCCCTCTCTGTGCCAGGAAGAAACACTTCCCGCATTTCTTGAAGATCCGCACGCTCACGTCCCCTGGGACCGGGAAGGGGGAGGCAGCCCCAGCCCACAAAAGCTCCCTCCCGGCCTGCAGGCTCCCAGCCTCCGTGTCCTCCGCGGGGCACCCGGCCCCCCAGCCCCACTCCACGGGGCAGGGCCAGCCAGCGGGGCCATGGAGGGGGGCTCAGAACCAGCAAGCGAGCCCCAGATGAAAGTCCCTGTAATGGACCCTGTCATGCTCCACGGAGGCGGGGAAAGTGACCAAAGGAAGCAAATTACTGTATTTCAGACACAGACACAGACACAGGCGAGAAGCGGCCTCTAATGCGACCGGGGAACAGCCCCCGAGCGGGAAGTGGGTCAGCCCTTCCCACTTCAAGCAGGACAGTGGCTTTCATCTGTCCCCAGGCTCAACTGTTCGCCTGGGGACTGCTGCTCTCCTAATGGGCCCCTGCAGGCCCCCTCCCCTCCTGTCCCCACCGCCACCCCCACCCCTGCTCCCACCCCTCGGAGGCTGCTGGCTGCCCTGGGAGGCAAGTTTCATTGTCATTCGTTCTGCTTTTAAGAACTTTCCTTTCTGGACATTTTATTCTTGGTGAAAGTACGTCTTTATTTCTCTATACTGTTCCTTGGGAAGGGAACATTTTAAAACAGTTTCCAAATACCTTCTCAGTGAACTGCCTGTAACACAAACAGTCATTTTCCCGGAGGAACGAGTTTCGAAAGGAAAGAATAAAGCTGCTTTCTCCCTTGTCACAGTAGGAGACTTGGTGACTGTCTTCGTTAACCAAATCAATCACCATCCTTAAGACATGTCCTTCCACTGATCAACACCGTAACAGCGAGGTGAGCGTAACGACCCCCCGTCCCGTGAACCTCGCCACGTTTGGACCAGATGGGCGCTCCGGAGCCGGCTGGGGCTGGGGGCTTCCGGGGGCCCCGCCATGCCCGGGGCCCGACATGGCCAGGCCTGGCTGCGCGGTCCCTCCTGTTCCACCCTCAGTGGCCCTGATCTGTGTGACTGCTGGCACTGTTGGCTTTCTCCCACAGCAGGTGCTGAGCCTCAAGAGGTCACTCGCTGCCCTGGGGGTGGCGTCACCTTGCCAGGCATCCGGAGGGGTCCAGCAGCACCAGCCCCATGGGAGTGGGGTCAAAGGGAGTTAGGAGCAAGCCTGGTCCCCTTGCCATGCCTTGACCCACACCAGCCTTCTGACCTGCTCAGGGCTGAGAGCGTGACATGTCACCCCTGCCCTGTCCACATGGCTCCATGGGATCAGCCCTGTACGTGTGTGTTGGGGGGTTGGGGATGACGGGGGATTTCGCTGAAGGTGCACCTTCAGCGACAGTCCAGATACACTCGCAAATTCGGGAGCTTGTGTGGTGATTCCTAAACAGATGGCACACGACGGACCACGGGAAGAGACCCGGGGAAAGCCCTGGGCGTTTCTGCACTTACAGATAAGGGCATCTCACCCCCCCACCGGGTCCTCAAGGCAAAGCATGGTTCCTTCCCTGAACCAACAGATGGAAACAAACACAGTCAACAACATAAACCAGGACAAAACCAAATGCCGCACAGCAAGACTCTTCAGCAGGGGATGTGGTATTTATTAACGTGTAAAACCGTAAGACTTCACGCCTTTAAACAACAACCAGGTAGAAAAGTTTACGGGAGAAGACCCCGTCACTGATGGAGCAGAGGAGGCGGAACAATCGGGATTACACGCAGCAAGAAATGGGTAAAAGCCGCGTGGGGAGAGCGTGCACGTCCACAGGGAAGTTCCCGCCACGACCCAGAGTGGCGGGATCCGTGTCAAGAAGACGTCGGCCACGTGCCTGGGTTAATTTACGTGTGTGTGAAATCCCGGTAAAATACCAAAAGGTTTTCTCCTGGAAAAGCTAAGTTAAAAGTTTATACGAACAAATAAACTGTGAAAACTCTAAAGGGAGCGGGAGAAATGAGCAGAACTTGGGGCAGTTCGCAGAAGACGTGACGGCGTACGGCAGCCTCGCGGCCAGGCTCAGAACCAGAGTCCGTGCCTTACCGAGGCTTGTACCGCGTCTACAGAAGTGAGCGGGAAATGACACGATGTCTGGAATTCTCTTCAAAATGTTCTTCAGAATGTCTTGGTGGGGAGGGGGAGGGGCAGAGGGGCTGGGCGTGGACAGTGATGGAAGTTGGGTGTTGGGGACTTCGGGGCTCATTGGACAGTTTTCTCCGCCGTGGCCGGGTAGAGTGGCCTCCAAAGATGCCCAAGGGCCTAATGCCCCAACCCAGGAATACGCTGTGTTGCCTGAGCAGTCGGACTTTGCTGATATGATAAAGTCACGGACCCTGAAGGGAGAGATGGTCCTGGCGTGTCCAGGTGGGCCTGGACAGCACAAGGGTCCTGCAAGACGGAGGCAGGGAGTGTGGCCGCGGAGGCAAAGGTGCGAGTGACATGCAGAAGGCACGCCTGTAGGGGCTGGAAAAGGCGAGCAACCGATCCTCCCCTAGGGCCTCCAGAAGGACCCAGGCCTGCCGACCACTGGCCTCCAGAGCCCCGGCCTCTGGAGCCGTGGGACTGTCCCTCCGCGGTAAACGGCTCAGTCTCAGGAAGTGGACGGCAGCCATGGGAAACTCACGCACTGCTTTTTGCAATATTTGGAAATTTTCCATAATACAAAACTTTGAAAAACACATTATTAGCTTCAATAATAAGAGCGCGGTTACTGGTCCACGAGCAGCCGGCCAGCCTGTAGCACAGGACTGAGCGTCTAGAAAAAAGCCCAGGTACACACAGAGAGCTAGTGGATGCGGCAGGTGCATCTCAGATGGTCGGGATAATCTGACCTTGTCAGAAAGAGGGAGACCACTATTAGATACAGTCAACTATAAAAAAAAAAAAAAACGAAAGAAAGAAAGCACAAAACGTTTTTAGAGGAAAACACGGAAAGTCTCCTTAACAGCCCTGGGGCGAGAAAGGACTTTCTAATGGATTCGGAATCTGAAAGTCATGAAAGATTGATAAATTCTACCACATGGAAGAAAACCAAGTCTCTGCATGCAAAACAGACAAGAGGAAGCTTCCATCAGCAGAGTCCGAAGACAGCCGGAAAACAGAAACCATCGTCACTCACAGCACGGGCCAGACTCCCCTTCCTCCTACAGAAAGAATTTCCCGAGGGAGAAAAATACCAGCATTAAAGCAAGAGGGAAACAGGCGGGCGAAGGACAGAGCAGAGTGGGAGCGGCCCGAGCGCGTGCAGACGCCCTTCCTCGCTCACAGTGAAGGAACGCTCGGGGCGCCCGGCTGGCTCGGCTGGAGCGGGAGACTCTCGATCTGGGGTCCCGGGATCGAGCCCCACATTGAGGGCAGAGATTATTTCAAAATGTTTAAAGGGGCGCTTGGGTGGCACAGTCGGTTAAGCGCCCGACTCTTGGTTTCGGCTCAGGTCGTGATCTCAGGGTCGCGGGATCGAGCCCCGTGAGGGCTCTGCACTCAGCGGGCGGCTGCGTGAGTTTCTCTTCCTCTCCGTCTGCCCCTCCTCCTGCTCTCTCCCTCTCCAATAAGTAAATAAATCTTAAATAAAATAAAATCTTTCAGAAGGAAGGAAGGAAAGCAAGCCAGCCAG
Organism: Mustela nigripes; assembly: GCF_022355385.1. Taxonomy (NCBI): domain Eukaryota; kingdom Metazoa; phylum Chordata; class Mammalia; order Carnivora; family Mustelidae; genus Mustela; species Mustela nigripes. The sequence goes on along the minus strand of NC_081557.1, from coordinate 4,261,531 downwards.
AAAGCAAGCGCACCCCAAGCCTGTCCTGAGTTTGGCCTCTCGCCGGGCACTGGCTTGACCGCACTCCCCCGGGGAAACTGGGCGGGAGCAGATGGTGCGGCCCGGAGGAGGGTATTTTAGCAAAATCTATCAAAATGCCAAGGGTCCTCACCCGTGGACCCTGCCACTCCATTCCTGAGAATCTTCTACAAATTCCGCAGGGGTGTGTGGCGACCACGGGCCAGACCCGAGACGGATGCCGTCCACTGGGGGCGGGCCGGGTCCTCCCGACACGGCCAGAGCGAGGGAAGGACGAGCCGCCCTCCGCTCACCGCGAATGCCCCGGTCCTCCGGATGGGGACAGACGGCAGCGCACAGACCAACGTAGACAGGGTTTCCTTTCGTTTTTGCTCACAAATACACAGTCCTCTTTCTGTGTGTGCGTTCAGACTGTGCGTAGGCCGAGAACTAAAAACAGACAAACAAAACTAGAGTGGGGGAGCCCACAAACACCGGCATGTCATTTCCCGGACGTACACCGGAGAGCTGGCTGGGGCCGGGGGGAGAGGCCGGGAGGTTATTTTTGACCAAAACCTGAAAACAGAACGTGGTTCTTACGACCCAGCACTGCTAGCCTTAAGGAGCTGAGCCCAGCAAGAACGCATCCTGAGTGTCTAAAATGTCAGGTTCCCAGAACAAAGGACAACGTAATCCTGGAAAACATCGGACTCGGGCGTGTGCACCGGATGTTTGGGGAGGGATGCAGAGACGGTGCAGGTCAGACGTGGGAGAGCCCCAGGTGCAGGACAGAATGTTGGAACCTGACTCCTCCGTCAGGAAAGGGCCATCAGGTGCCCCCGAAGGAGAGAGCTGTGGTCGGATCGAAGCTCCCAGGGGCGGCGACAGAGCGGCCGGGACAGGGAAGGGCACACGTGGCGGTGGGCAGTGCACTGGGACCAGCCGTAGACACCCGGACCCTTGGCCCACGGAACGGCGGTCTGCGTCCCGCCCCACTCTTGCATCTGGGCCGATGCTGTGACTTCTCTGACCCCTGGGACGCGGCAGAAGGTCCAGGCCTCTCCTGCCTGTGGGAGCTCAGCTGCCACAGTGTCGGGGAGCCCAAGTAGCCACGTGGCCGGGCTCCGGGCTCCAACCGTGGGTGCGCAGCCCCAGGGAAGCCACTAGGTGGTGCTGTTCGCTGTTCGCACCAGAAATGAACTGTTTCCGCCAGATCCTGCCCCGACCGCAAGGCAGCGACCGGATGAGTGTTTTAGACCCCAAGCTTTGGAGGCAGTTTGGTACACGGTCAGGAATAGCTGAAACACGGGCCACTGGGAGGCTGGGATAAAGGGCTTGGCTGGACTCCATGGATGGACGCTTGGTGGGACTTGGCTGGGACCAGTGCAGTAGGCAGCAAAAGCCTGGGGCAGGTTCTACAACTGCTCCCGAGAGTCGTTTCCCGGGAAGATCACAGCCACCCCCTCCCCGGCCTCACCCCAGAGCCAGCAGTCCGTGGTCTTCCTGGCAATGCCGCCAGCAGGCTGGGGGGTCAGCTGTCAGGCAGGGGGGCTGCTCTCTGGGCACCTGGCAGGACAGCTGTGCTCCCCGGAAAACGATGGCCCTGGTGACGGTAATTGGCAATGTCCTTCCTTTGGTAAGTCAGCCTGACTCTTGAAATATAATAACAGGGTTTCAGAATTCAATTTTTTCCCCGTGCTCATGATCTGTTCCATTTTCAGGGCATGGCAGGGGAGGAAAGCTCTTCCCACGAAGGAACTGTCAACCTGATTTCCTCTTAATTACTGTTCATGCCTGCTATCCTATCCAATCTATGTCTTTTTAAAAAAATACAGAATTCGCAGAGGCCTTTTTGTTTTCCTCAGAGCCAAACGTGACCCCAAACTACTTGTCCGTGGAAATGAGGGAGCTGTCAGTCTTGAACAGCTCGTCCCGGTGACCGAGGGTCTCCGTTCTGAAGGACTAACCCCAGCCGCTAGGGAAGCCTGGTAAAATTTGAATTTCAGACAACAGCAAGTAACTTTTTAGCCTAACGTGTTCCACATAGCGCATAGGTCGGGCTAACACACAAAATATATTCGTTGCTCATCTAAAATTCAAGCTCAGCTGTGGGTCCTGGGTTTGTATCTGTTGGTCACACGTGAGTCAGTGAGGGGCCCCAGTACAGAGGCCGGGGGCTCAGTGTGGCTGGCGGGAGCCGGGACGGGGGAGGGGAGGCGTGACGGAAGACGCGCGGAATCCCGGCCAGCCAAGCCCGATTTTCAAGGAGGGAGAGGAAGCCGAGAAATGTGGGGATCGGGCGGCCAGTGGTCCCCCTTGGCCCAGGACTCCCCAGAAGCCCTTCAGGGTCATGCAAAGTGGGACGGTTGTTCGCTCTCAGCAGGACGCACGTCCTAGACCAAGGAAGCAGGACTTGCAAAATCATGGAGGTGGGTTTGCCTCCCGTCAATGGCTTCTGTCCACCCTCTTCCCCCGTCTGCCCCCACCCTGCAGGGCCAGCACGGGGACAAGGCGAGCCGTGGGGACAAAATGGCAGGGACACCACTAACACAACGGCCAAGATATTTATTTCTTTTTTAAGATTTTATTTATTTACTTGACAGAGATCACAAGTAGGCAGAGAGGCAGGCAGAGAGAGAGGGGGAAGCAGGCTCCCCGCTGAGCAGAGAGCCCAATGCGGGGCTCGATCCCAGGACCCTGAGATCATGACCTGAGCCGAAGGCAGAGGCCTAACACTGAGTCCCCCAGGCGCCCTGGAATACATATTTCCACGCAAAACTTAAACACAAAGTAAGTGTCAAAACACCCACGATGAACAAAATATCAAACATTCAAATAAAGTTCCTCAAAAAACTTCAATAATGAATTACCGTATGACCCGCCAGTGTTCACGGCCGCGTTGCTGGCAATTGCCAAAAAGGTGGGAACGACCCAGCGTCCATCCACGGACGAGTGGCTGAAAATGTGGGCTCGCCGTGGGATGAGAGAACACCTGGCCGTGAAGGGCCCGGGACGCTGACACCTGCTGCCCCGTGGAGGAAACTTACATTCTGTCAGTGAAAGAAGACAGACGGACAGACCGACAAGGCCGTGCATCACGGCGGCGTGATACGTGCAGACCAGGCACACGGGACGGTCTCCCCTCTCGGCTCTCAGAAGGAAGCAGCCCCCCCAGCACGTCGCCCTCGGGCCGCCAGCTTTTCCCAGCAGCGGCAGCAAATGGCTCCCTCTTGCCGGGCTGGCCAGCGCTCTGAAAAAAATTAACATCGGGAAATTCCATTTTGCTTTCTCTTTAAAAAAAAAAAAAAAGAAATCAAAATGGTTACAGGTGAGGGACCGGGGGCACCGGGATGGCTGGTGACAGAGTCAGAGCCACCAGCACTCGCGAATGTTGAGGAAGGATTTGAACCCGGCTGCCACCGGGTGACTGGAAGTGTTCCCAGCACCCCAGCCTCAAACCACTTGGGCCAGTGAGCCTCCCCAGGGTGGGGGCAGCTGACGCCGCCCGCAACAGGGACCCGCCCTCGGGGAGGGCGCCGTCCAGCCCTGAGTGACTGAATGAAGGCGGTGACGAGGCGATGCTGCCGACAGCCCGCTCTCCCAGGGACATACTTCGATAGTGACTCTCAGGGCCCAGTGCCTTTCAAGCGACCGAGTGGACTCCTATCCACCTATGAGCTGGCCACCAACTGGACTCTGTCACCCCCTGACCGGCTCAGGGCAGCGGCTGCCTCACGCCCCTGATTTGGGGTTTTCCGGGACACGAAGCAGCACAGGGCAAGAGCCCACAGACAGGCGGGGGGAGGAGGTAGAGCCCGCGGAGTCCACGGTCATCCAGGGAGTCCCTGCCGCTGGGAGTCTGGCGGGGGACCCCGGGGAGGAGGGTGGCGGGCGGCGGGCGGCGGCAGCAGGGGCTGGGCGGCCGGGGACCTGGGCTTGTCCCCCCTCAGCTGGGGGCTGTGACGCTGCAGGTTTGGGCTGACCCTCAGCCAGCTGGATACTCATTTGCGTCTCTTTTTGTAGGTGGTTTACAACTAAGGTTTTAAAAATAGTTACCGCTTCGAAGTCTCTTACAGTATTTGGGGTCCCGAGGCTGCTTATCTGCGTAGCTCAGGCCCCCGGGGGGAGATGCCTCCTCGCTTCCGAGGCCGGCCTCCCTTTAGCCCCCAGCTGCCTGCCGTCTCCCTCGGCATCCCCGTCCTGTGAGCCAGATGGGCTCCCACATGGCCCTAGGGGTGCTGCCCGGGGGCCAAAGGACCAGGAAACAGGTGCAGCTGCCTGGGGCTGAGTCACCAGGCTCCAGCCCCCCGAGGGCAGAAAACCAGCTCTCCCCTTCCTCCAGGGTGAGCACCCGAGGGAGTGAGTCACTCCGGGGCCCAGATGGATTCTCGGAGCCGAGCCTCTGACCAGCAGCTACATCCTGGGTACCAGAATCTCCCCAGATGGGCTGGCCGTGGACGAGCCACCAGGTGGCCGAGGCCAGGCGGGGGCCCCCAAGCCTGGAGAGGGGGGACCGGCCAGGGGAGCAAGGGCCTGCGCGTCCAGGGCAGTGGTGGAACCGGCCACAGGAGGGGAGGTGGAGGCCGGGAGATGCCGGGGGGGATTAGGGGAGAGGAAGTCTCTGCGTGGGGAGCCAAGGGTGGCTCCGGCCAAAGAGCCCAGGACTTGAGAGATGCGGGACCATCCAGACCAACCCCCAGCGGCAAGGTCGTGGTGGTGTCTGTAGGTGGTGACACCCTGTGTCCTTTTGCCATCTTGTCTTCCAAGCCCGTCCTTTTCAGGAGTCCCTCTTGCCAGTGTTTGCTCCCTACCAGCACTGGAGGGGGCACAGCCCTTCATTGTTTTGCGCTCATTAATTTATTCATCAAACATTTGTTGACTGCTTCGTGTAAGACACTGGGTTAGTGAGGAGTCATTCCAGCTGCCTATAAGAGAAAACCCCCAAATAACGTTGGCTTAAATAGGAGAGATGTTCATTTCTCCTTGTTGTGCAGTGGGCATGAAGGACAGTGGCCTGAGGACCTGTGCTCCTCCAGCCTCGCTGCTGTCCAAGGTCATCACCTCATGGTACAGAACGGCTGCTTGACGTTAGCCCTTGCGTCCACATTCCAGGCAACAGAAGGACCAAGGGAAAAGGACCTGAATGTGGGCTGACCCCGGGACCCCTCCACCTAGAATGGGCTGCGCCCTCCCTGGACAATCCTGCCAGCCCGTCAGGTCAGGCTCCCTGAGCCCACAGACCTCTTCCTTCTCACGATAATGGGGTGGTCACATATAGGACTGTTTTGCGCACGGGTCTCCACTGGACTGTGATCTCCAGGCGGGCAGGCCGGGCCCCCGGGTAGGCAGCTTCCCTTCCTGGGGGTGCAAGCGGGGCTCCGGTGCAGGCCACGGCCGAGGTTTTTCTGGACCCTTGCTCTTTTTGCTTGTCAGACTTGGGCCGGTTTTTGGTGGTGGTGGTGAGCAGGGCTTCTGGGGGAGGATGGGCCCGCTCACAAGGCGGGGGTAAAATTATGCTTTCGGCTGGATTTCCATTACCCTAATGGTGATCCATTTTGTCTGCCACACACTGGGCCGTCCTGAAGATGACAGGTTGACAACGACTCCCACTGGGTCACTGCTGAGCACACGGAGCCCATTACATCGCTGGCTGTGGGTTCCAGCACAGCCTGTGCCGGCGAGCAGGCACCTGTCCTCTCAGGGGTGCTGTGTCTCCGTCTGAACGCATCCGCCGGCCTCGGCCTCGGGAAGCCACAGCATCTTCACGCCACGGCCCTGCTCTGCCCGCAGCCTCCCTGGGCGCACCGAGGTCTCCCGGGCCAGGGTCCCCGGCCCCCTGCCAGGATGGGGGCAGAATCCCCTCCCCCAGGAGGGGTAAGGGAGGAGCAGCGACAGGGGGGTGTCCTCCCATGGGCCCTCTGGTCAAAGTCCTGACCGGCTTCGAGGAAGCTCATTTGCTCTGAGCTCACGTCTCCAAATGAGCCGTTGGTGAAGCCTGCTTACGTTCCCTGCTGAGTTTTCCAAGAGATCCAGGAAAAGTGGCCAAAGGACAGATTTTTTTTTTTTTTTTTTTTTGAATGTTCGTGTTCTCAATCAATGATCCGGTCAGCACCCCCTTGGGTGGGGGCCCGGCATCCCCGCTGCAGCCCCGGGCTTCCGCCTCCAGGAAGGTCCGGGGGCTGTTACGTGGATGCACATTCTGACGGCCCCCCGGGCACATGGCTTCACAAGGGTGACACGGGTGTCCCATGTGCCTGCAGGGCCGCCTTCTCCCCGCTTTGCGACCTGAGTGCTGGCTCCCTGGCCGGGGTGTTTTGGTCCCCAATTCGCCGGTGGCCACGTTTCCTTTAGGGTCTGGGCAGACGTACGAGTCGCGTGCCGGGGAGTTGCGAGAATGATGACTTAGAGGCGAAATGTCTTATTAATGAAGGCTTTCTTGTCGGGAAAACTACTGGAAAGTTGCTTTCAAAGTAAAAGCAGTGGGGGGCCTGGGTGGCTCAGTGGGTGAATCGTCTGCCTTTAGCTCAGGTCAGGACCCCAGGGTCCTGGGATCAAGTCCCCCGTCAGGCTTCCTGCTCAGCGGACGCCTGCTCCTTCCTCTCCCTCTGCCTGCTGCTCCCGCTGCTTGTGATTTCTCTCTCTCTCTCTCTGTCAAATAGATAAAATCTTTTTAAAAATTAAGTAAAAAAGGGACAAAAAGAGCACACCAGCCCAAAGGAAAGCAGTGGGAAGCTGAACCAAACAGGCCTCACCTGCCAGCCCGTGGGGGGATGGGCTTGGGGTCTGTTTTTTAATTAGGGCCCAGGACTTTGGTTTATAATTTCTGCTTCTTCAGACAGACAAAGCAAGTTGAGAACAGAAGGGCCCTCGAGCTCTCGTCACCAAAGGAAGATGCGGGAAGGCGGGAATCAGCCAACATGTACCATGCGCCGGGACGCGCTCCTCCGAAGCAGAGGGAGCGTTCCAGAAGGAAAGGGGTCTCTCCAGCAGTCGTCCGAAGGTGGTGGCACCTCTCAGGTACCCAGGCACACCCGTGGCCTGGCATGTGCCCACTCCCCAAGCCCTCAACTTCCGAGCGCACAGGGTGCATGAGGGTGTCTGACGACCACTGACCCAAGCAGCCAGGGCGGCAGCCGGCACCCCCTCGCCCCTCCCCGGGTCAGGCCTCCTGCCCCTTAATCTTCTTCTCACCCCAGTCTGCTGAAATAGGACTGACAGGAAGTCAGGTGTGCCCTTGAGACCCCCCTAAGACCCCCATCACAGCCAGGGGTCTGACAGGGGACCCCTCGCCAAGTCAGGTCTCCGAGACAGCGCCCCTCCTCGCCCTCCGGTCAACCAGGGCGGGCACTGAGCACCCCAGGTTAGGGCCCTGGTCCTTCCTTCCCAGCCAGCTGGCCTTGACCCCCGTCCTCCAACGCCCCTGCGTCCTTCCCCGTCCAGGCAGAGGCAAATGGCCCTCCCGCTGTGTGTAGGAAGGTTCTAAGACTAAAAGTAGGACACCCGCCGGGTGGGATCCTCACGGTCATCTGTCCTGTGTGTTGTTCACTCCAGGGTCCCCAGTGACGTCAACCAACCTAATGTCCTGCTTGGTGCGTGGGGAGAGGGTTGCGGCTCCCTGGTAAGTAACGGGGGCCTCCAGGCACCTACAGGCAGGGGGCCCCCCCGGGTCGGCCACTGCCCAGGATTTCAGTGGCCAGTGAGGTCCTGCCGGGTGGCAGGAGGAGCTCCGGCTGGTTTTCAGCAGGTGGCGTCATCCTTCCTTGGGAGCCTGGAGGTTCCTCTCTCGTGTGTGCGCCCCTTGATGTCTATGAGCAGGGAAAGGACAGTCTGGGCCTGGCGCAAGCTAAGGAAAGATTCACGGACTACGCCTCGAAGGTCCTGGCTCCTGCGTGCTTTCTGTGCCCCCTGCCACAGGACAGTCTCCTCCGGCTGCTCTGCCACCCGCCCGCCCCTCCGCTGCCTCTAGGGGCTGGGGCTTGTTCCCCAGACCAACACCCCGCCCCCCAAACAAGGGCTCCACCACTACCCGACCCTGCTCAAAACAGCTCTGTGTCCAGGACCAGGGAGACACGGGGAACATCGCCAGGGACTGTTTCTGAGATGGCATGTCGGGGAGGGGGACACCCTCCATTCCCAGGCTGGAAGTCAGTCAGCCCCCCCAGGAGACAGCCCATCGGCCCTGGCTGGTTTGCCGCTTCTTGGCAAAACAGGGCAGGCCACTGGGCCCCCGAGGCAGGGAAGCGAGGCCTGAATGGCTTCCGAGGCTGAACCCACGCTCCAGCCAGGGCGCACCTGTGAGGGCAGGGGGCGCCTGCTCCATACCCCTCCCCCCAGGACCACCCCAGGGGGCTCATGCTCCAGGGCGGTGTGGCAGGGGAGGACCCTGCTCTCAGCTTTTGCAGCAAGAGAATGCAGTGTGGGTGGGGGCCTCTCCCTGGCCAGGACCTGGGTTGGGGGTGATGGGCCTGGGGTTCACTGACTTAGTAATGACTTGGGCCATTGAACCCCCCCCCCAGCTTTTGGCATTTCCCTGTGTGGGCCGATGGGGGCTCCCTATTCAGTGTATGGGTGATGGAGGCCATCTGCGGGGTGATGGGGGCGGGGCCCTACCTGCAGGGGTGATGAGAATTCTCCACAGGGGTGACGAGCACTCTGCAGCGGTGATGGGGGTTCTGTGGGGTGACAGGCGCTCTCTGTGGGGTGGTGGGAGGCTATCTGCAGGGGTGATGAGAACTCTCTGCAGGGGTGCCGGGGGGCTCCCCCGCGGGGTTTGGGGTCTCTCCGCCGCCCCCGCCCCTCCCCCGGTGCTCACGACCACCGCGCAGCCGCCCCCGCCGGAGCCGCGCTACCGTCCCTCTCGGGGCTCTGCTCGGCGGGGGCGCGGGGGGCGGGCGCTGAGCCCGGGGACGGTGACGCGGCGCGCGCTCCCCGCGAGCCGCATAAATAGCGGCGGCAGCTCCGGGCCGCGGACACGTCGAGGGAGCCCCGCCGCCCCGCTTCCTCCCCGTGGTCCTGCGGCCGCGCCATGCGGTGAGCGCCCCGGCCCGGCCAGACCCGACGGACCCGACCGGACGCCCGGACCCGCCGCCACCTCGGGACCCCCCGCCGCCCCGCGACCCCCGCCGCCGCTCAAGGTACGGCGCGCCCCGGGGGGGGCCCCGGCGGGCGGCGGACCCCTTCCTCCCGCCGCTCCGCGCCTCGCCCGCCCCGGGACGTTCCCGGGGGTCCCTCACCCCCGTCCCGGCTCGGTCGCGGGGGCGTCGCACGGCGCTCGGTCGGCGTCGCCCCGGCCCCTGCCGCCGCTCCAGCCCCGGGCAGCGCCGGCGTCCGAGCCCCCGCCCGAGCGCGCCCCGGGGACGCCGCCGCCGCCCCACGGCCGCGCCCCGCCTTCCCCCGCAGATGTCCGGCGGCGGCGCCCTCCTGCTCGCCGGGCTGCTCCTCGCCGCGGCCCTTTCGGCCTCCCCCGGGCTCGGGTCACCGGTGAGTGCGCGGCGCGTGTCCCCGCTGGGGGGGGGGGGGGCGGAGGGGGGGGGCCGGGGGGGGGGGGGGGGGGGGGGGGGACGCGGGGGGCCGGGGTCCTGCAGCCCCGGGGGTGGGTCGCCCTTAGACGCTCCCGGATCCTCCTGGCCTGGCCCCTCTGCCGGCCCGTGACCGGCTCCGGATCTAAACCAGGAAAACCAGACGCATCCGCAGCGGGTCCGTGACCCCGGGAGGGAGCCCCGGTACCCGCCGGTGCCCTGAACGCCCCAGCGTCCTCACCAGGGCTCAGAAGCAAGTGGGCGCCCCACATGTTTGGGGGTTGAGTCTAGTGTGAATTCTTTGGGAAAGCAAGCGGTCCTGTTTTCCTGTGGAATATAGCTTATCTGGGGGCAAAGCTGAAATTCAAGTGGGCCGGGGCATGCGAATGCCCGTGTCATGCCTGGGAAGCCTGGTGAGCAGCCAGTCCTGTCCATCTTGCTCTCGGGGTTTACGTCACTTGCCCATTATGTGACAAGAGTATTAAAACTCTGTGATGTAAATTCTGTGAGGATCTGAGCTGGGCAGCAGCTTCCCAGACCACCGGGGTGGGCTATGCAGAGGCAGTCTTCGAGGCTTCTTGGAGCCCCGGGAAATGACCCTTTTCTCCCCTTTAAGGTGAAGGAGAAGAGAGGCTGGACCCTGAACAGTGCCGGCTACCTTCTCGGTCCACGTGAGTGACACACGGGCCCTCAGAGCCGCCCCTGCTCGTTGCGCTGAGCGTTTGTGTGAATCCTGCTCTTACGACATCTGCGCCGCCAGTCCCCACGCGGACACGCTGATAGTCCGGGTTCAGTTAGGTCAAGGGCGATGGGGTGGGGGGCATGAGACTCAGGCAGGATGGATTTCCATGGAAGTTGGGGATCAGTGAATTCAAAGCCTTGCCACATCGGTTGGTGGCGCCCTTTCCCGTGCCCTGCCCCCAGCCTCCCCTGAGCCCTTACCCCTCACTCGCAGCAAATGGGCAGATTCCTGGGTCCTACCCCCCCCCCCCCCGCCATCTGTCCCTCCCAGACTTGCTCTTTCTTGCTCAGGGATCTGTGTGGCAGAGAGCAGGACCCAAATGCCCAGGGCAGGAGGAGAGCAGCGAGAGGGAAAGGTCTGCGGGACGTGGATCAGTGGGGTCAGGTGACGAACATGGGACAGTCCCACTGGGCAGGACTGAGCCTGGGTCCGGGGCTAGGGGCAGGGACTCGCATCTGACCCCGCGGAGCATCAGGAGGAGCCCACACCCCTCACCAGGGCCTTATGCGGACACGGGTCAGATGGCCTGAGTCCTGGGATGTTTCCAGAAGGGACCTGTGTGCCACTGTCAGCCTCATTAGCACTTTCTCTGCTTCAGAAGTTCAGATGTGGGCGGTGTGGAATGGGAGGACACTGTCGCTGACTTGTCATAGTCCCACGGGGTCCCAGACCCCCCTGGGCCTTACCTCTGTGCCATGAATCTACCAGCTGGGAAGTATAGCTGGTGGGGGGGGGGGGGTGCGTGTGCACGTGCGTGTGTGCCAGCGTGCAGAACCGGAGTGTGGGGTTTCACCGCTGCCGTCAGTTCCCAGACCTTGCCAGCCTGTGGGTGGACTGGGACTTGGCGCCCTGTCCTTGATGTGACACTGTCCGGACACAGTGTGACTTTAGGGCTTTCACGGCGCGGAGAACCCCGTGGGCCGAGCGATCCCCAGGCTGGCGGCGGCCTGGAGACCAGCTGCAATTCTTAGTAAGGGCAGGAGGCAGCAGGAATTAGGGAGACGGTGTGTGCAGACAGGTTACGCCTCCAGGTGGCCCAGGCCCTGAAGGGGACAGTCGGGGGCCCCATGGGCTGTGTGTGGGCGCCTCCCCCTCCACGCTCCTTGCCGGCACTCGGCTTCCTGTTCGCTCTGTCCTGGCACCTGTAGAGTTTAATTGTGTTTAATTGTCCTAAAGGAGACCACTGGGGGGGGAGGGGGACCATTTACTTTCCCTTCCAATTGCTTTCACACTCGCAGCTTTCAAGCTTGCAGGCATGGCAGGTTTGGGGACAGTCATCCACCCTAAAAGGAAACACAACAAACCCTCCCCTGTGTATTTACTGCCTCCTGCACCAGGAAAGGAGGCATGTTCCCTTCCCACTAGCAGGGCGTCGGGGGCTCTGGTCTCAGGTCAAAGGCAAGGCGGGCCCCACGCAGGCTGTCACTGTGAGTGGAGTGGCCTCGCCTGCAGGAGGGACAGATGTGCTCCAAAGGCACACGTTTTCCCGAAGCCTTGGAACCCTGAGCTCTGTCCCTCGGAAGGCGTCTCCTCTCTGCTTCTGACCCCAAAGAAAGAAGGAACCTTTAGCAGAGACACTTCTGTGACTTCGGAATACTGAAGGCACACACAGTCCTCGGGAAGACAGGGACCCGAGTTAGAAAACAGGCTCTCGTTTAGTCTCAGCCTTCCGTCCGTCAGGCTGGGTCAGCAGAGGCTGTACGTGTAGACGAGCTCATGGCGCGCTTTGCGAGGTGCCGGGGTCCGTCGGTGCGGGATGCGGTCCGACGGCGGCTGCGGGAGTGTGACTGCACTCGAGCCATGGCAAGGACCGCGGTTCTCCCCGGGGGCCGTGCGTCCCCCCGAACTCCGGCTCTGGGGAGAGGGATCAGTGTTCTTTGGCTTAGCCTTGCAGATGCCAGTTCCCCAGGCGAGCGGCCACGAGCCCCGAGTCACCCTGACCCCGTCCTGTGGCCTCATCTGCTTCATCCCCGAAACACCCCAGATTGGCTGCTTCTCTCCCTGCCGGGCCCCTGGGTTAGGGCCTCATGCCTTCAGGCTGGGTTTCTCAAGGGACCGCTCGGCTAGCAGTCACGATTCCCTGCTTTCGCGCCAGCTGACACGCGCACGAGCACACGCACGCGCAGGTAGGTGCACACGCACTTAGCCCCCTGCTTGCCTTCCTCCCTGTCCCCCGCCGTCCCGCTGTCTTGGTCTGTCTCCGGCTGGCTCCAGGCCATCTCCCACACGGCTGCCAGAGGGGTCTTGGAAGAGGACGTCTGATTAACCCTAACCCCTGTGGTCTCCGGGAGAGGCCCCGCTCAGACGCCAGCACCTCTGGGACCTCAGTCCCCGGGGCCCGGGCTGCTCTGCTGAGCGCCGCGCTCCCTCTCGCTCACCTCCTTCCTCTGGCGGAGGCCCAGCAGCTGTGGGGATCCACGCCTCTGGCCCTGACACCAGTTCGTGGTTCCACGAAGAACGATCTGCTTCTCTGGTTTCCCTGTGGTGAAACTCTTATTCTTATCCTTATTATATTAATAATATAATAATAGTAATTATTATTCTTACAGTCCAATCGTGCGTGCGCTCTGTTTATCACCAGCCGGGGTGTCTCTCTTTGGGAGAGGGAGGGTGTCCCAGTAGGAGGAGGAGGACACTCAGGTGCTTCCCTCTCATTCCTTCTGCAAACAGATGCCATTGACAACCACAGATCGCTGCACGAGAAGCCCGGCCTCGCCGGCAAGCGGGAACTCCCTCCTGAAGACGAGACAAGGCCAGGTGAGCGTGCCTGGGTCACCTCCCTGCCCGTCACCTTCAGGGCACACACGGTGGTGGAGTATCAGGCCCCTGCACACCTCCCACCTCCCGGCCTGAGCCGGGCCCGGCCACGTCCGCCGTCTGCTGGAGGGCCCAGCGTCGGGGCCCAGGGCGGCCACAGAGGTAGAGTCACTAGGCTCAAGGCCTCAGAAGAGTCTGGTCTGACCAGGTACCCCCCAGCCCCCGCTGTGCTAAGCAGGGCCCTGGGGAGGGGTCCTGGCCAGTCCCCTGGCTTCCGGATGCCCCGGCCGCGGATGAGGCTGAGACCCAGAGCGCGGTGCGGCAGGCGACAGACACCGATTCTGTTTCCTAGGAGGCTTGGCCGGGTCGCCGGCGGAGAGCGCTGCCATGCGCACCATCATAGAGTTTCTGACTTTCCTGCATCTCAAAGGTACGTGACATGTTACCAATTTTCAATTCCACTTCTGAGAACCCTGCCCACGTAAAAAGCCTGTCGAAGAAGGATTCCGTAGAATTCTCCGGATTCTCCTGGGAAGTAACCAGCCTTCCACTCCAATTCCTCCAGTCACCACTGCTGCGTGGGGAGCGGCCGAGGGGCGGCGGTCGTAGCGGGCCCCAGCACTGGCCCTGGAAAGGGTCTTCAGAGCCGCAGGGGAACCAGGGAGAGAGAGGGCCTCCGTCCCACTCCGTCCGCTGGAGCCCTTCCTCCTGGCAGGGTAACATGTGCGGGGGTTTTCGGGCCACCGCTCCCCGTAGGTCCTCGTACGCCGTGACTCGAAAGCACGTCCGCTAGCCCGTACTACAGACGGGTCGCTGGAGCCCTCCTGGAGAGCGGGCCGCACGCCTGTTCCACAGCCTCTGTCCTAGACCTGGTGTCTTCCGTGGACACGCAGACGGGCGAGGCCACCCGCGGCCCGTTGCCACCCAGCACCTCTGCGCGGTGCTTGTCGTCTGGGCCACGGAGGGAGAGAGGTCGGACGGAGGCCGCAGTGCCTGGGAACCCTGGGAACGGAGCACGGGGAGACGGGGACCGGGGACGGCGGGGGAGGGGCGCTGGGATTCTCCAGGAGAGACCTCTGTTCGACAAGTTTTGCACTTTACAATTTTTGTGTGACTTTGGCAGAGCCGAGACTAATTCCCGGGTTCGGTTTTGATCCCCGCACTCTGCTGGCTGGACCTGCCGCCTTGGGGAAAGGAGCTGCGGGTGGTTGGGAGGGGGGAGGCCGGAGAGATCTCCGAACCCATACGCAGGTTCCCTGGGCCGGAGCCCTGCCCAGCCTGCGGCGAGCTCCCTGCTGGGGAGATCCACTGCGGACGCTTCCCGCGACGGGCAGACCGACTCCCCCGGTTCCTGCTCTTTGGTTAGCTCGGTGTTCTACTTTGTAACACGGAGCTTCTTTCACTCGGAGATTCTGATTTCTATCACTCCAGCAGGAATTACACTTCTGGTAGTTTCAAACGCGTCGTAAGTGGGAGACTTGAGTCATCAGGAGTGAGACACAGGAAGGGCTGCTCTCGATTTCGGGGCTGATCCTCGGGGAGACCCTCAGGGGGGCGAGCTCAGGGGCTCCGGCGTGTGTGCCGGGGGCTGTCACCGTCGCTGGTGCAAACGTCAGGGCTCTGCTAAGAGCATTCCTCCGTTGCAGAGGCCGGAGCCCTGGAGTACCTGCCCGACCTGCCCGAGCTGCTGCCCACGGCTTCTGCAGAGGACGAGCAGCCCTGACGACGCTCTCGGCTGGCTCCTCTGTTCCCCGGCGCCTACGGTCAAACTTGGACCTGATGGAAAATCTTGTGCCAACTTACGTAGAGTGACCAGTCCTGTCCCTTCTGCTCTGATGCTGTGTTGTTAGGGTTTTGTTGTTAAGACTTTCTCCCCCTTTGGTCATTCTTTTGAGCAGCAGAATAAAAAAATAGCAATGGCTTTCGGTTGTCCTTTCCTTCCATGTGTCTGTCTGTCCCCACTGTCCTCAGTGCGAGTTAGCAGGTGCAGCTTGATTAAAATCCTGTGCAGCAGCCGGAAGTCTTCAACCCGCATGCCATCCTCCAGAGCAGGTCCCAGCCACTGTCTGTGGGCGTAACTCAGTCCTCAGGGAGTCGGACGCAGCCACGGGCCTGTTTCCTCTCTGGGTCTTTGGGTGTGATCTCTGTTTTGCTTGTGTTGGTGACGGACTCCCCCTGTCGTGGCGGCGTTTGACCGGCGGTTTCTTTAAAAATGAAACATGTAGCTACCATTCAACCCAGCAATTACACTCCTGGGCATCTAACCCAGGTGAATGAAAACTCACCTTCACACAACATCCTGCGCATGAATGTTCACAGAAGCTTTATAAAAGCAAAACACTGGAAACAGCCAGATGCCCTTCAGTGGGGGAATGGCTAAGCGGCCACACATCCACACCACGCACCCACCACCCAGCAAGAAAGAGTGCCGGACTCCTGAGACGTGCACCAACCCAGGTGAATGGCTGGAGAATTCTTCTGAGTGTACAAAATCCTAGAAGGTTGCATACTATGAATCCATTTACACAGCATTCCGGGAATGACGGAGTACAGAAATGGAGACGAGGACAGTGGCTCCCAAGGCTAGAAAGGAATAGGGCGAGGAGGACAATGCGTGCGGCTCGGGGTTCCTCGAAGGGATAGAACTGCTCTGCCTCTTGACCATATCAATGTCAGGATCCTGGTCGCGATACTGTGCTAAAGTTTTGCAAGATGTTACCGTTCGGGGGAACCGGATGAAGGGTACGCAGCGTCCCTCTGTATCATTGATTACAAGTACTCGTGAATCTACAATTATCTCAAAATGAAAAGTTTAGTTATTTAAGCTATTAAAATATATTTTAGGGCTTTGATATGTACACAAGTGAATTCTACCAAATATTTAAGGAAAACATTATTCCAACTCTACAATCCCTTCCCAAAGATAGAAGCAGGGGGGACATACTAACTCATTCTAGGAGGCTAGCATTATCCTAATACCAAAACCAGAGACATTATAAGAAAATCACAGACCAATATCTCTCATAAACATAGACATAAAATATTAGCAAATCAAATCCAATAGCATATAAAAAGAATTACACACCATGACCAAGTGGAATTTAACCCAGGTATGCAAGTCTGGTTCAACATTCAAAAATCATTTAATGTAATCATCACATCAACAGGCTAAAGAGGAAAAATCACATAATCATATGAGTCAGTGTATCTAACTGAGCTCTTTCTGTATCCAGAAAAAGCATCTGGCAAAATCGAACATTGATGGTAATTTTCAGCAAACCAGGGGTAGAGGGCAGCTTCCTCAGCTTGAAATGGAACATCTACCAACAAACCCTACAGCTAACATCATACTTAATAATACAAAAACAAAAGCTTTCCTGCTAAGATCAGGAACAAAGCAAGGATGTCTTCTCTCGTCCTTGGGGACCTTGTAGTTGAAGTCCTAGCTAATGCCAGAAGACAAGGGAAAAAAAGGTGTATGAATTGGGAAGGAAGAAATAAAACTGTTTTTGTTTGCAGATGACATGACTGTCTGTAAGGAAACAGAAAATCAACAATAACAACAGTGCGCCTGGGAGGCTCAGTGGGTTAAAGCCTCTGCCTTCGGCTCGGCTCGGGTCATGATCTAAGGGTCCTGGGATCGAGTCCTGCATTGGGGGGGTCTCTGCCAGGCAGGGAGCCTGCTTTCCTGCCCCCTCTGCCTGCCTCTTTGCCTACTTGTGATCTCTGACTGTCAAATAGATAAATAAAATCTTTAAAAAAACAAAAAACAAAAAAAACCCTAATAACAACAACAATAAAAACTCCTGGAACCAAAAAGCAATCATAGTGAGGCTGCAGGATGGAAGGTCCATATACAAAAGCTAATTGCTTTATGGAGCCTGGGTGGCTCAGTTGGTTGGGTGACCGACCCCCCACTTTTTTTTTTTTAAGATCTTATTTATTTATTTGACAGAGAGAGATCACAAGTAGGCAGAGAGTCAGGCAGAGAGAGAGAGAGAGAGAGGGAAGCAGGCTCCCCACTGAGCCAGATGCTAGATGCTAGATGCTGCAGGGCTCGATCCCAGGACCCTGAGACCATGACCTGAGCCAAAGGCAGAGGCTTTAACCCACTGAGCTACCCAGACGCCCTGGGTGACCGACTCTTGGTTTCAGCTCAGGTCATGATCTCAAGTGTCCTGGGATGAAGCCCTGGGATGGGCTCCCTGCTCAGTGGGGAGCCTGCTTGAGAGTCTCTCCCCACGCCCATCGCAGCCCTTCCCCCCCTGCTCTCTCTCTCTCAAATAATAAGTCAATATTTTAAGAAAAACCCAAAAGTTGATTGAGTTCCTATACAACACCAAGGACAAGTGACATTTGAAATTAAAAATATATCATTTATGTTAGCACCCCCAAAAGTGAAATACATACAAAATCTATATAAGATCCACATGGGAAAACCACAAACTCTGATGAAAGAAATCAAAGAAGAGCTAAAAATAGAAATATCCCATGTTCATGGATATGAAAACTCAGTATTTTCAAAATGTCCATTCTTCCCAGCTTGATCTATAGAATCAATGCAACCCCAATTAAAGCCTCTAAGAGTTATTTTGTGGGTGAAACAGTTTCCAAGGCTTATATGGAGAGGCAAAAGACTTAGAATATCCAACACAATATTGCAAAAAAAAGAACAAAGCTGAGGGACCGACAGCTACCTGAGTTTAAGACTTACCGTAAAGCTCTAATCAGGGCAGCGTGGTCTTGGCAAAAGAAAAGATGAACAGATCAATGGAATGAAACACAGAGCCCAGAAACAGACCTACATATGACAAAGGAACAAAGGCACCACAATGGAGCAAAAATAGTTTTTTCCAAGAAAAGCTACTAGAACAGCTGGACATCCACATATGACCAAAAAAAAAAAAAAAAAAAAAAAAAGGAATCCCGACACAGACCTTACACACTTCACAAAAATTAACTCAAAATAGACCATCTACACAAATGTAAAATCCAACACTATAAAACTCCTATAACATAGAAAATCTAGACAACTGAGCACGGCAGTGACTTTTTAGATATACCAAAGTCACGATCCGTAAGAGGATGACGGATGACGTCATTAAAATGTGAGACTTCTGCTCCGCGAAACCACTATGGAGAGGATGAGAAGAAAAGGTCCTAAGAGAAAATATTTGCAAAATACAGATCTGATAAAGGACAGTTATCCAAAAGACACAAAGGACTCCTAAAGCTCAGCCACGGGAAAGTGAACAACCCAGTTAAAGATGGGCGAAGGCCTGGACAGACCCTCACTAGGAAGGGTGCACAGAAGGCGAGCCACCACCTGAAAATGACGTCGTACGCCGTCAGGGAAGGGCCAAGCTTCAGCCCACGGACAGCGTCACGCTGGTGTCCCACTCAACTCCGCCCACGGGCCTTTGTAGGGAGAGTGTCTGCAGAAGGCGCCGCCCCTTCATCCAGGGGTTCTTCTTTTCCCCAAACTGAAGCCCCCGCACCATCTTCATCTTCGAAGAAACTTCCATCTTCCGTTCCCTAAACCATGCTTGTCTGTTGCGATCTTCAGCCGTATCCCCACTGGGGCTGGGCAGGACTTGAGGTGACTAGCGCAGGGCTGTGTGAGGGAGGAAGAGCTTCGGCGCCAAGAGGAGGACCACAGACAGGCTCCTGCTGATGTTTGCCGGGCGGCAGAAGGTTCTGTCTTCAGGATGATTCACAGGTTCCCAGTTTTCTGCATTGTTTCCAAGCTCGTGGTTAACCGAGGAGAACACTTGCAGCTTGTGTAACATAGAAATACGGATTTGGTCTCCGCACTGGTTCCTGACGGGGCCCCTAAAACACTTGTAATTTCTTGGGTGGCCAGAGTGTCTTTTGTTCTAATGAGGGGACTCTGGGTGGGCTCCTGGCTGGGGGCTGGTCACCAGAAAGACCGAGGCACCTGCTCTGGGGAGGGGAAAGGGGCTGGAGATCGAGCTGGTACTTGTTTGTGCCTCTGGCGTGAAGCGACGACCGTGCACAGCCCGACAACACAGGGCTCCGAGTCTCCGGGCTGGCGACGACCACCTGCCAGGACGGTGGCACCCCAGCTTCCCAGGGACAGAGCGCGCTCCCGATCCTTGCCCTGTAGCCTTCTGCACCCCGCTCTTCCTCTCATCCCCTAACAGCCTTTACGATCCGTCGGTAATAGTAGGCCAAGTGTCCCCCTGAGCTCTGTGAGCGGTTAGAGCAAAGCGGCAGACTCGAAGGCGGGTCCTGGGGACCTCCAGTGGCAGCCAAGTCAGACGGAAGTGTGTGGGTTCCCCCGGGGGCCCAGTACTGGCAACTGGTGTGCGAGGTTGGGGGTGGTCTGGGGGGACTGAGCCCTCCCCTGGGGACTCCGACACTGACTCCAGACATTCGGTGTCGGGACTGACGGAAGGAGTAACAGGACATCCTGCCGGTGTCTGAGAAACGGAGAATGCTGGGCGGAAGGGAACTGCCACATGTGATGTCAAAGTGTCCGGAGGGAACAAGCAGTTTTCTTTCAGCACGTCATGTGTTAGGACTTTCTCTCAGATTCTTAAAAGGGCAAGGTTTAGGCTAAGCTGTGTTTGGGGAAAAACCAAACCAAACCCCAGCCCCAAAAACCCAACCGTCTCGCCCCGATCACAGAGGTGGTCGAGCACAGAGAGAGAGAGAGTCACTTTGCACAGCTACAGCCCGAGGTGGGGACACGCTGTGTTTAGTTTTATGTAGTTTTCAAATGGCATTGGCTCTTCACCAGCAACAGAAGAGCTGTTTTCTCTCTTTTTAGTCGTCTATGTAGCTGTCACCTCTGGGCAATACACACTGGCTTGATACACAGCCCTACTTGGCCTTCCCTTCTCATACTGAATTTCCTCCAAGCTGTATGGGCTGGCGAGAGACTCTCCAGGGGTCGTGCCCTTTCCCTAATTTTCAGGCTTCGGCTCAGTATCCCTGGCTGCAGCCAGAGTCTCCTGGCCCGGCCGTGCAGGTCCCTCGCCCCACGTGAGCCTGGGCTCCAGGCAGCTCCGGGGTCATGCCGGTCCCGACCCCAAGCAGATGCTCACCTTCCTCCTGGCCGGGACATTCTGCCCGTGGATCCGAATAGTTCCGGAGAATCCTGGCCGGGACATTCTGCGCGTGGATCCGAATAGTTCCGGAGAACAGCATTTCCTTTGCTCCCTCCACACCTGCGCCCTGCAGCTCCCGGTGTGTGCTGGGATGTGGGTGTAAAACGCGTGCTGGTTTCCAAAAATTTGGTGCATACCAAAGAACGCAGACGATCCATCGTGCTTATTTGATTGCATGTTGAAATGACAGTAGCTAAAGGATAATCAAAATAAATTTTGCCAACTCCTTCTCACTTTTTAAAATGTGGCTCCCAGAAAATGTTAAATTTCCGGCATGGTCTGCAGACATTGCCGCTGGCAGCTCTCAGGACAGACGCAGAGGGAAAGCCGCCTCCCAGGAAAGGGTCACGAAGCCCTGTTTCAGGACCCCCACCCCCCACCCCAGGGGTGATGTGGACGCGGCTCCTCTGGCAGGTGCACGTGGGTCCCAAAGCACAGCCTGGCAGACCCCCCCTCCCCATCCAGTGCAGGGCTCTGCCTCCGGCTTGCCGCCACGAATCTCTATCCAAAGGAGCCAAAGGGGGATTGAAATGGTGGAGAATTAAGTGTTTTTCTTCCCCTCCGTGGTTCCCCGTCAGAATTTGCTGTTCCAAACACAGCTCTAGGAAATGCCAGTGGCCGCGGGGCTCCGTGCTGACCCCGCTATGCTCCTGAGTGAGCGTTCTAAATGGGCTCTAAGGGGCGGGGGCGATTCATAAACACGGAAACATGACCGATACGTTTCAGCTACTAAGTTAATTACAACAATGGAAGACATTTGAAGCTTTTAATCCTCTTTGCTTTTCCAATAGAACCAAAAGAGAGCCAACTTAATAACTAATCTTACCTGCTGGTTTCTGCAAACTCGTTATTTTAACCATATTTTAACAAACAATAATAATATTAGAACAGTAATTAGGGAGAAATTAATTGGACAGTAGAGCTTTCCCACACTCAAATGAAAACACATAAGAACCGAGGTCACTGGCAGGCACAAGCATGAGCCCGCTGCCCGTGTTTCAGGGTGGCCTGAGGGGAGCGGAGAATTTGTGTGACTCTGGGAAAACGTCCGCACTTGGGAATTCCTCAAGGTTTTCTGTACTTTTCTGGAGATTTGAAGTTGTATCTTAGCAGCCCATCTGGAGAATTTATTTCAAAATTCTTTTAGTGAAAAATCATTATGCTTTTTAGGAGGAGAAGCCTCCAGAGGAAAATTTCCAAGACAGGGTGAAGGCGAGGGAACGGGCCGCTTCTTCCCCAGAGCCTGCCGGCACGGGCAGTGTGGACAGTGCTCCCAGAGTCGCCGGGAGCCGCTCTGTCCCCAGGGCCAGACGGCCACCGTAAGCTGCGTCCCGCACTTCCTCCAAAAGTGGGCCTGTGATCGCTGAGACCCTCACCGAGACCCTCACCGAGACCTCTGAGTAGATCCCCCCGGCCCCCGGATGCAGAGGGAAAGCCTGACCTTAGTGACACAGCTGCTGACCTGGCCCGGCCTCGTGTCCCTCCAACAACCTTTCTAAACTACGCATCCCTTTCTCTCAGAACATTGAAACGAGACCTGCGCGCATTCCACCGTCCCCACACTAACTCTACTCAAGCTTCAGGCCTTTGGACTTGAACTCGATGCGGAGAATCTGCGACAGGCACCTCCCGAACTCCTCCAGGATCATCTGCTCCGCCAGGCCATCGGGGCAGCGCGCCTTCTCCGCCTCTTCGCCCTGGGCCAGCAGGCAGGCGCACGCGGCCTCCACCACCTCCCGGGAGATGCACGAGGACGAGCGCCTGGCGGGAACAGAGCAGTTACAGGCCGGGCCCCCGTGCCACGCCTTAAGTACCTGATGGGTAAGGGGACGTCCTGGTCACGGGATTTACAGCGGGTCACCGGTGAAGTCTAATGCCAGCTTCCTCGTACCGGAAACCTTGACCATACGCAGCATTTTGCCTTTAGGAGTGACCCGTCCACCTCTCGACTCCCCCGTCACCGCAGGGTCTGAGGACGGTCCGGAGGAGATTACTTGCAACCTGCAGGGGCTCCGGGGTGACAGTATCCAGCTCGGGGTCCGGGCAGGGGTAGAGGCAGGTCTCTTGGGTAAGACAAGGTCCTAGAGAAGCGCCGGGCAGCCTGCTCCCAGCTCCGGCCCCGGGGGCACCTGAGCCCTCAGAGGCCAACCGCCCTGAGGACTCGTCCCCGTGGAGGGGTGCTGTCGGCACAGTCCCCCCCCCCCCCCCCCCCCGAAGGCCCCCCCGGGGAGCCCTGAACAGCAGGACTCTGTCGTGCAGGACTGGCCGAGGCCCCTCTGAGCTCGAGGGGCAACGTGGCTTCGCTCCACGGCTGCCCACATCGCGCTCAGACTGCAGGAATTCAGGAAAACTTCCCCAAGTGCTGGCAAGTGTTGGAGGACGAGAGCAGACACGGGGGTTGGGATGGGTTAGAACCTCTCTGTGCAGACACGAGAGAACATGTCCGCTCGCCCGTTCACAGACGGTGAGGCCGTGTCCGGTGGACTTTCACTGGTGAGGACCCTGCACGCCCAGGGACGAGTACCTCTGGTGTCTCTGACCAAATAAGCACGAACTCGGCTTGGCAAAATGATATGAATTCGAGACATCTGGTACTTTATCATGAGAGCACTCAAGGCATTGAATTGAAAGGAACTTTTTCAAGTGGATAAACCAAATCTAATACATAGTAAAATTATCGCCCAAGCTTTGAGATCCGCTGGGCTTATAACGTGGCCTCAGCCCAACTCAGTGGGGCGCTACCCACCCAGTGTGAGGCACTTCACCGCCCCCGTGGGAAGGAGCGCGGCGGGCAGGCTGTCTCCCCACACGGCCGGCAGCCGGTCAGGTGCCTGCGGTCCAGAGATCATGCCCTCGCTGCCCGGGAGCGCTGGCCCATCGGCGATCCCCACAGGGCCCCTCTGCTTGTCCACAACGTGGGTAGATCTGTCCGTGAGGACAGACAGCACAGAGCGGTCTCCGTGGTGGGGGCCCCCGTGGAAACAGCGAATAGAATCTCAGGCTGGTCCAGCAGGGGAGTTGTCACCTCGTCCCCACCGCTCCTCCCCTCACAGACAGGCAGACAGACAGACAGACACACACACACACACACACACACACACACACGCTCTTTCCAGTATATAGACTGACTTTCTCAAATTAACCTCTGTTTCCCCTCTTCGGAGGGTGGGTTCACAGTACCTACCTATCTTGTCTGAATTTTGCTGGTCCTGAGAATTCAGCTGGTGACAACTGATGGCTGCCTTCAGACCCTCCAACCTCCATAGAGTTGGGCATGTTCATTAGGGTTTTCCGTTCTGGGCTTTCTTCATAATTTTTGCAACCAATGCATTTGCAAATAGAAGAACACATAATTTTGGCCTGGTAACATAAAATGCTTCAATAAAATTAGACCGCCCTATAAGTCACTAAAAAACAACACATTCTATTTGGACCTTAAAAAACTCTGTGTGTGTGTGTGCGTGTGTGTGTGTGTTTAATCTGCAGTTTTCATACAGATGTGGGGAGGGGGTTTGGAAGGCTGGCGTGCGAGTGTGGGCGTGAGTCCCGAGCAGAGGGGGGTCAGCGCGCTGCCTGGACTGGAACACGGGTCCTAGGATCCCAGCAGACAGCTCTCAGCTCACCCCCTTTACCGCGTTTCGCAGATACTGTGTTTCCACACATGGGGGGCTTGTGCCCCCCGTGCCGCATCCAATAAGCCCGTTGGCACAGGTTTTCCAATGGTCTTTGCTCACTTCGTGGCTCTGTGTCTCATTTTGGTATCGCTCTCAATATTTCAAACTTTTCGTCACTCTTATGTTTGTTCTAAGATCTGTGCCCAGCGACGGCAACTAAGGTCATCAGAGGACGCTCAGTATTTCTGATGAGGGAACGTGTCTTGTCTCTTAGACTTTGTGCCACTGCACGCCCAGCGGAGTCCAGCGTCCACACACCTGCACTGGACCGGCTTGAATGCAGTGTTTGCTTTCTTGCGGTGCCCTGGACCCGAGCCCATGTCATGTCCCAAGGGGGGCCTGTGTCCTGCTGGCTCTGCTGTTGCAGGGGATGTGTGGCTGGGGAGAGTCTGAGACCCACCGAGGGCCTGCCTTGCGTGGCTGTCCTAAGGGAGGCCCTGGCCACTTGCTTGTGGGGGGAACTCGGCTTCTTGGCACAAGGCAGCGTGTCTGGAAGCTAGGGCCTCCCCCTGGCTCAGCTGCTGGGGGAGGGGTCCCTCAGGGATGCACATCAAAGGGTATCTCTTGTGTTTTACTCTGCCCCCTGGATTTTTTGAGCAAGAGGCCCTTCAGGATTTCCAGTGGACTCTCAAGAGCACAGGACACCCACCCCTCATGTGGGCTGCTGCCTGGCAGAGGCTCAGCCTCCGGAAAGTGGGTGAAGATCAGGCAGAGACGCTGCAAGACCATCCGAAGCCTGCTCCGTGGTGGGGGGGGGGGGGGGCACTCACAGCTTGAATCCTGTATCTTGGCATGACTTGGGCCGCATTTCCAAAACCCTAGCTGGGGGGAGGCTGGGCCTGCTCACTCAGAGCTTCCAGCACATGTCCCCAGAACCACGAGGACTCTTCTCAAGCCTGACCGTCTGGGACAACCTTGTCCAAATAAAATTCACAGATCGCCCTCGAAGACCGCAAGCACACCAAGGGAGAGCCTTTCAAGGAAGGGCCCTCCCGGCCCTTCACTGCTGGGGCCTGCGGGCTCTTTTCTCTGTCCGTCCCTCTCCTCCAACACCAGGAATGGAGAGGGAAGCTGAAGGGAGAGAGTGAGCCCCTGCACGGCCAGTGAGTGTCCGGGAAACTCCGGCCTGGGAACTGCCCTGCCCTGCTGTGTGCTCAGCCTGGAGGCCCTGCGGTCCACTGTGGTCTCGGAGCACCAGCCTGGGGATGAGGCTCCACACGGAGGAGGCAAGGCCCACCTCTGGGAGCCCCCGACCTGCTGCCACGGAGCGGGCCGGGCCACGGGGCAGGAGCCTCTGCTGGGCGCTCATGGTGGGCTTGAGGCAAGCAACGGGCTCCTGAAGGGGCCCCGGAGTTATCAGCAGGTGCCCCTGCGCCCGGGCCGGGGCATCTCACCTCGTAGCACTCACAGTAGTTCTTCAGGCAGCCGGAACGCCGGCAGTTACAGCCCTTGTTGTGCCGAGGCTTCACGTCTCCCAACCTCCCTTTCCCGATTTTTGGTTGGAAAGCTTCTGGATTCCTATCAAGACATGCCTATGAGACAGAAAACACAAAACTCCATCAAAATGTACTTTATTATGTAAAAATCTTGCTCAGTGAAAGGTATCTCCGTTGTCTGCTACGTTAATCCATCTGTAGCTTTAGGATTCGTCACAGGACACAAAGGACTAATACTCAGCCATCGAAAAGGACGACATCTCACCTTCTGCAACCATTTGGATGGAAAGAGAGGGTGTTATGCAAGCGAAATAAGTCAAATGCAATGATCATATGATCTCACTCCTATGTGGAATTTAAGAAATAGAACAGAGGTGCATAGGGGAAGAGAGGGAAAAATAAAATAAAATAAAATAAAATCAGAGGAGGAGGCAAACCCTAAGAGACTCTGAGCCCTAGGAGAGCGACTGAGCGCTGCTGGAGGGGAGGCGGGTGGGGGCTGGGGTCACTGGGTGACGGGCACGAGGGAGGACACGAGATGTCACAGAGCACCCAGATGAGCACTGGCTACTATACGCAACTGGCAAATCCCTGACCTCTACCTCTGAAACTAGTAATATATTATTTGTTGATTAAAGAAACAGAGGGAAAGCAAAAAGAGAGAGAGAAAGCATGAGTGGGGAGAAACTGTAGCAGACTCCCCACTGAGCACAGAGCCTGAGGTGGGGCTCGATCTCTCGACCCTCAGACTGTGACCTGAGCCGAAACCAAGACTTGGACACTTAGCCAACCGAGCTCCCAGGCACCCTGTATCTCAAGCACATTTAGACACTTTTAGAATGCATGTATTTAGTGGAAAAAATATTACCTTAATGGCCTTGAACCGCTGGATTTCATGACGTAGGTTGTTGCAACAATTGTTACAGTTGCAGTTGTTGCAGAAGTCCCCGCTGGCGAAGCAGTCACAGTACCTGGGAAACGACAGCACAGCGTGTCAGAGGCGCGGCGCGTGGGGACAGCAGCACGCGTGGGGACTCAGCCGGCCAGTGCGCTGGAGGCCGCCGCAACTCTTATTTAGAGACTCTGACTCCTTTCGTGTGAAAGCTAGAGCACCTGGGTAGATGCTGTCCTGGGACTGGCGGGGAGAATGAGAAACCAGTTCAAGCCCCAGCCGCGGCCGTCCACTGTCCCCTGCGCCTCGTGCCCACGGACACTCTCCCCAGAGCGCCCCGCCGGCCCTGGCCACCCACACACGCCCAGCCGAGCCCTCTTCTTGGCCAGACCGTGACTGTCCATGGAAACGAATGGGGCCTGGAGGCCGAACCTGGCTTGGGTTCGATCTTCCTTCCACTCCCTGTCGGCCTGCGGAGGAGGAGACGAATGGGGAGAAACCGCGTGCGAGGCCACTGCTCTCCGACTCTCTCATCGTGAAAGGGTTGTTTGTGAATTCGGAGTCTACAGAACAGCTTTTAGCCCAATCTCTCCCCAGACATGTCCACTGTGCCCTGGGATTCCGGAGGTCCTAAAGGCACAGAATGGGTTTTCCCGGAAGACCTGTCAGAGTCTGTGGCTACGACACCTGCCCTTGGACTGTCCAGGAGGGGTGCGTGGAGACCTGTGGCTTACGCGGGTTCAGCATGGGCGAGGATAAGACACTTTCCTCAACTCACGTGTAACTTCAACGTTGAGACAAGGACTCCCAGTACTTTCCCTATAACCTGCACCCCAGAGAGGCTTCCGGAGTTCATCGGCCACTCCGCACTCCCGCTTGTGACAGGACAAGACCCGCGCCGCTCTCTCGGGAGGGCATGAGTCCCTGAAGGGAGCTTCAAACCAGGCCCCCATGTTACCTGACAGAGGCGATGTGTCAGCGTCCTGAGCTGGAACATGGAAGTCGTGGCATCTAACCTGCCCGTCTCAAGGGTCGCCCAGGGGAGCTCGGGACATCACACGGATGTGTCTCCGGTACAAGTGTCGTGTGACGCCAGGAGGGCCCATGGCTGGCAACACGGTAGACTGCACGTTTGTAGAAACCTCACTGTTACAGAATTCCTAAACATTTTTCTTTCAATATTTATTGTCTGAATTCTTTTAAATAATAGAGTAAAATACATGTCAAGCCAAGAGGAAAGCAAAGGAGATTGTCAGAGATGAAATAAAGAAGAAACCGTGAATCCAAAGGGGAGAGTTCTGTAGCTGCCAGTGTCATCCTGGGGCGCCCGCCGTTCCCGGTGACCAGAGCCCGCTCCTGCGGGAGCAGAAGACCAAGTCTGGGCTACCGAAGGTGAGAGTTGCACCACATAAAGCAAGGATCCTCAAAAGACAACTTCCCCACAAATCCCCTTTGTAGAAGCACTGGGGATACATGCCCCTCCCAGGCACAGGGGGAAACAGGAGAGCAGCTCAGAGGGCTTCCGGAGCAGTAGGATGGACAGTGGGATGGGCAGAAGCGGGAAGAGACGACAGAGGTTCAGAGGCTGGAAAGCAGAGGGGAGAGTTATGGACAGCAGACTGAAGTGCCCCGAATCCTGGGCTAGTGGGAGAGAGCAAGGAAGCAGCTCGGAACACTCTGGACTCGGTGGTTCCAGGCTGCTCTGGAGTGGAGTGGGGGAGGGTGGGAGAAGAGAACTGGTTGAAATTCTAATGAGGAGGGAGCAAGCCCCCAGGTCCTCCCCTTGCCAGCACACTCCTCTCCACCAGCCCCTGCGGCAAGAGACTGAAATGACTCTCTGGGGCAAGAGGACTGAGGGCGGCGCTATCACAAGGAGCCCCAGGAGGAAAGGTGACTGTTGAGACCCACAGCTTTCTTCTACTTGGCCCCTGGAATCCTAAGGCTGCATTGCAAAAGCCTTCCCTGGGGATGCCGACCAGCCCAAGAGCGAATAGAGAGAGGAGTCCCACAGTGAGGTTTCCCAACAGATGGCTTAGTCTTACCACCAAGAGTCCGTGGGAAGCTTAAGTCTCGTTCTTAAATGTGAGCGGAGTGACAGCCAGAGATCCACAGACATTTCGGGAAACCTGACATAAAAGACAGAGGCCTAAAGAAACAGACTGTCCAGAGAAAGGAAACTGCTGGACAGATTAAGAAACAAGAAAATGGTACTTTACAAAACAGAGTATAAAAACGATGTTCTGGAAAATAAAAAAGTAATCACAGAAAGGATTATCTTAACAGAGGATGTGAAAACTGGAGGAAAGAAGGAGGTCCAGAAAGATACAATTTTGAGAAGTAAGGGCAGAAGATGATTGAGGAACATTTCTCAGAACTAAAGGGCATGAGTTTGCAGAGAAAAAGGACTGCCAAGCGGCGAGAGAGTCCCAAAGCAAGATACTACTGTCCAGTTTCAGAGCACGGGGAACCAAGACAGGCTCCTCCTATCGGTTCCAGATAGAATAAAACCTGCTTCACACAAGGAGCAAGAACAAGAATTATGTCAAAATTTCAATAGCAGGGGCGACTGGGTGGCTCAGTGGGTTAAAGCCTCTGCCTTCGGCTCAGGTCATGATCCCGGGGTCCTGGGATCGAGCCCCACATCGGGCTCTCTGCTCAGCGGGGAGCCTGCTTCCTCCTCCCCTCAAATAAATAAATAAATAAAATCTTTTTAAAAAAAATTCAATAGCAGCACTGGAAACTAGCAAACTCTTCAAATTTCTGAAGAAAAATTCAGCATTCAAAGCTGAACTGAAATTGGAAATCCAACTATGCAATCCAAAACAAATGGGATCCAGGCACCAGGCAATCGAACTTGGGAAGGAAGCAAAGGAAGCCCTTGGTGTGGTGGCAGAGGGAGAGTCCATGGTCGGGGCTGGTGTGACAGCGTCTAGACGGGGACAGGCGCGCAGCTCTGAGAAACACTTCCTCCATCAATACAACTGAGTATGTAGCAGGTCTGAGCGTGATGGAAAAACAGCTGTCTACCCAGAGGGCAGTTTAGGGTTAAATTAGCGTCATGCACAAAGGAAACCCAGTATCAACTATGACCTCCAGGGAAACGATGCAGGAAAGTGCAGGAAAGGAAATGAATCACGGTCCAGCAGGAACGGTCCAGCAGGAAGTAGCGTTTTCCCAGTTGTGATTTTCCCAGTTGTGAAACAGAAACACTTACTACTGATCTAACCACATGTGTCTGATGTCTGGGGTGGGAGATGCGTGGGGAAGGGACAGCAAAGCCCGCGTCTCCCACGGTACGAAACCAAGAGAAGATGCCCCCACTGAAAAGTCAAGAAGGTAGCAAAGCAGGCTTGTTATTTACATATGTGGAGACAAATATTAAAAGAGTCTGTTTAAGGGGCGCCTGGGTGGCTCAGTGGTTTGGGCTGCTGCCTTCGGCTCGGGTCATGATCTCAGGGTCCTGGGATCGAGCCCCGCATCGGGCTCCCTGCTCCGCAGGAAGCCTGCTTCTCTCTCTCTCTCTCTCTGCCTGCCTCTCTGCCTACTTGTGATCTCTGTCTGTCAAATAAATAAATAAAAAAAAAAAAACTTTAAAAAAAAAAAAAAAAAGAGTCTGTTTAAAGAGTTGAAAATTCCTGGAGATCAGAAAATAAGGGGCAGTTGTCAGGGAGCTACCATTCTTTGTGACAAGTCTTATATAATTCCTTGGCTTTTAAAACTGTGTGAGGAGGCGTGTGGCTGGCTCAGCTGGTGATGCATGTGACTCTTGACCTTGGGATTGAAATTTGAGTCCCACGTTGGGCGTAGAGATTATTTAATACTAAATTCTTTTAAAAAGATAAAAATTAAAAAACTCTTTGTGTGTATTATCTGGATAAGAATAACTAAATTAAAAGTGAGAAAGGATAAACTGAAAGACAGAGAAATCAGATCAAGGCACATCATAAAAAGATGAAGAGATTAAAAACACAGAAAAGAGGTTAAGAGGAGCGGTGCACAGCTGGAGGGGCTAGCACACGGCAGATCAGCATTACAGGACAGAAGAGAGAAAAGGGAAGAGGCTGTGGAATGAAGATACCTGTGAGTGTTGAAAGTTGTGGGCCCTCTGACTTCAGAAGCATAATGAGCCCCAAAAAGATAAATACAAGGAAAAAAGACAGAAGGAAAATCTTAAAAGCCCCAGAGAGGAAAGATAGCTTATCTAGACTGACAGCTTACTTCCTGCTAGAAATAATGGGAGGGATGCCTGGGTGGCTCAGTTGTTAAGTGTCTGCCTTTGGCTTTGTCATGATCCCAGAGTCCTGGGATCGAGCCCTGCATTGGACTCCTAGCTCAGTGGGGAGCCTGCTTCTAACTCTGCCTGCCTCTCTTCCTGCTTGTGCTCTTTCTCTCCCTCTCTCTCTGACAAATAAATAGATAAGATCTTTTTAAAAAGAAAGAAAGAGAAATAAAGGAAGAAAGGAAAAAAGAAAGAAAGAAAAAGAGAAAGAAAGAAAGGGATATAGTAAAAACAGTATCTTCAAAGCTCTGAGAGGAAAACCAACAATCTAGAATTTTATACCCAAACTATGCTTATTTACCGAGGTTCACTCCAGACACATTTCTTCTCTTGTTCTACATACTTTGGTGATTGGCTTGATTGATTCACACTTGCCCCTCTACTTTTTTAAATTTTATGTTGAAAATTTTTAAATTGCGTTTGCCAAACCTAGTCTGTCTTCTACCCTAAAATGCACATTTTCTTCTTCCACCAACGCCGGGAAAGATGATCTACATCGGCTGCTTATCCTTCCTCGTCACCCATCACCCTTCCTCCTACTGCACCCCGACCTTCTTCTCTGCCCCACCGGCTCTCAGAGGCGACCGATGACCTCCTTGCTGGAGATACAAGGACCTCCTCACTGCACGTCTGTCTCAGCAGCTGGGACTCTCTCCTGTTCCAGAACCACAGTCCCAGCTTCCCGTCAGACATTTCTACCCCCAACTCAGCATGTCTGGCCTTAACTTGTGATCTCCCACTCCACTCTGCTCAAGCCGGGCTCCCTCTCTGCGTCCGTGGTGCCGTCCACCACTAACAGAATCCCAAGTCCCTTCTGACTGTTACCACCATTCTCTCTTCCCCCATACCTGAGGAGCTATCAAGTTTACCAATTCTGGCTCAGAAATGTCTTTTTTTTTTTTTTTCAATTTTAGCTTTATATAAGTAAATCACATTTGTTGAATAAAAGTTTTAGATATAAATTAGCAAAAAGAAAAAAAAATTACAATCACTCAGAATCCCACTCCCTAGAAATGATCATTTGGTGAACGTACTTCAGATTTTTTCTCTAAAACTATACATACTGAAATAAACATATGTTGTTTGATTATATATTATATACAAACAAAAACAAGATCATATTCTAAACATTGTTTCAACGTGTTTTTATTACTTGTCAGTATTAGTAATCACTCTAACAACTGATTTTTATTACTTATCACTATTATGAGTGTTTCCCATGTACATAGATGCAGACACTGTTTCAGTGACTGCACAGTGTCCCCTTTTACAGAAGCAGCATAATTCAGTTAATAATTCTCTTCACACTGAACATTTAGATTATTTTATATATTTTGGAATGTAAACAATATTACGCCAGTGACATGGGCCTCCTTTCTGTTCCCAGAAGCCTGTACCTTCCCTCTCTTGCCACAGGGCCTTTGCATGGGCCGTTTCCCCTGTCTAGAACATCGTTAGCCACCCACTTTCAATCTACCTCCACCTGATTAACTCTCTGCATCCAAACACTCCTCCTTAGGAAGGTCTTCCCTGGCTTTCAGACTTGGTCCTCTACCCCTCCCCCTCCCCGACACCCACTATCACTCCTTTACCACATTTTCCATATCTCCACTCTGACCTTTACCTATATGATTGTTTTATTCATGTCCATGTCCCACTTAGACTGTGAGTGCCAAGAAGGCAGAGACCATGACTATCTTGTTCATCTCAGTCTTTCTCATTCCTGAAATCACAGAAATTAAGAAATATTTGTGGAATGAATGAGTAAATGTATATCTGAAATAATCTTAAGTCTCTGTTTTGGTCTACCATCCCTGCCTCAGTTCAGGTCTTTCTCGCCTCTTCTATACTCTTGTGATAGCCTCCTAATTCACCTCACTTTCAACTTCCTCTACCTTGCCATCATTGCTAAAACATATATTAGCAAAAAGAAGCAAAGAAAAAACTAGAAACAGAAAACACAAAATAGTGATTCCTGGGTGGCTCAGTGAGTTAAGTGTCTGCCTTTGGCTCAGGTCATGGTCACAGGGTCCTGGGATTGAGCCCTGCATTGGGCTCTCTGCTCAGTAGGGAGCCTGCTTCCCACCCCCGACCCCCACCTGCCTCTCTGTCTACTTGTGATCCCTTTCTCTGTCAAGTAAGTAAATAAATAATCTTTTTAAAAAAAATTTGAAAAAAAAAAAAAAGGAAAACACAAAATAAGACTGTGCATTCCTGGTGAGAATGAAAAATGGTATAGCTGCCATAGAAAACAGAGTGGAAGTTCCCCTAAAAGTTAAAACACGAGGGGCGCCTGGGTGGCTCGGTGTGTTGGGCTCTGCCTTCGGCTCAGGTCAGGATCTCAGGGTCCTGGGATCAAGCCCCACATCGGGCTCTCTGCTCGGCAGGGAGCCTGCTTCCCCTTCTCTCTCTGCCTGACTTTCTATCTGCGTGTGATCTCTCTGTCTGTCAAATAAAATAAATAAAATCTTTTAAAAATTTTATAAAAAAAACAAAACAAAACAAAACAAAAAAACACGAACTCACTATATGATCCAGGGATTCCATTTCTGGGCATCTCTAACCAAAAGGATTGAAAGCAGGGACTCGAAGAGATGCTTGTCCACCAGTGCTCATAGCAGCATTAGTCACAGGAACCAAAAGGTGGAAGCAACCCACAAGTCCATTACCAGAGAAAGGGCTAAATAAAATGTGGCCTGTATGTACCATGGCGTATATTCAGGCTTGAAAAGGAATGATATTTTGACACATTTTGCTACAGCAAGGAGCAACCAGGATGCTGGGTGAAAGATGCCAGACAAGAAAGGACACATGTTGTACAGGTTTTCTCATATCACGTCCCTAGAGTAGGCAAATTCAGAGACAGAAAGTAGGACAGAGGTTGCCAGGGATCGGAGAGAGGACAATCGCTACTTCCTGGGTACAGAGTTTCTAACTGGGATGGTGAGGAAGTCCTGGGAACGGTGGTGATGGCTGCGCAGCCTGGTGGGTGTAATTAATGCCCTGAATTGTACATTTAAAAACTGTTACAACGGTAAATTTTTTGTTATGTACATGTTACAAAAAAACCAAAAACAAACCAAACATGAGGTGTACAAAGTATGTACAGAATGCCACCATCTGACTGAAAAAAAAGTTATTAAGTTATTTATTAACTTAAATAAATTTTAAAACCTCAAAAAGATAAGGTGGTACAAACCAGTCCACATATATCAATAATGACAAAAGGTATGCAAAATGGATGAAAGAAGTCTATTAAAAGACCTGGATTATTAGATTTGCTTTTTAAAAAGCCCCCCACAGTCAGCTTACGGAGGACATACGGGAACTAAAAGCAGCACACAGAACGTGTGTGCAGAAAGAGGCGAGAGGGAGCGCGCCTGCTAACCCCAGCCCGAGAAAACACGGCGGCAGCGCGAGTATCAGCCAGGGAAGAACTCGAGGCCAAAAGCAACAGGAGACACAGGTGTGTCACGGCTGATGGAAGCGTTCACCACCAAGACACAACAAGCATGGGTCTGCGTGCCCTGCACCACAGACCCGATACATGTGAACCAAAACAGAAGTATAGGGAGACACAGGCAAATCCCAATGAGTCAGTGGTCTGAACACACTTTTGTCAAAAACAGATAAATCACACAACATCTAAAGAGCATTTATGAGATTTAAGAAACAAAATGAACAAATCTGACCTAACGCACAGTAAATACATCCAAGACATAGAGAATATACATGTTTAAGTTAATATATCTTAAAAATCTATTGAACATTAAGTCATAAAAAAGAAGACTTCATTAATTTCGAAGCATCCATATCCTATAGACCATATTGTCTAATCACGATGTAATCAAAGTAAAAAATTAACAATTAAAATGTCATTTCAAACATATATCTACATACATATCTGATACTGGGAAGTGTGACCTGAGCAACCCGTGGGTGAAGACTGAGTGACAGCAAAAGTGTCTCATACCAACACTTGTAGATGCATTAAAGCAGTGCATGGGGCTAATCTAAAGCTTTACAGGAATTTCCTAAAAAATAAAAAAGAGAATAAATAAGCATTAGCACAAAAAGCGAGCAAGACAATAGAGTAAAATAAAACAGGTGTGCTGGGGAAACAGTGAAGGGCAAACCTTAATATACCTCTGAAATGGGAACCAGAAATCTTAAGCAAGAAATCCAGAAAACCAAAAGCAGATGCCCTGAACAGACTGACAGAACAGACAGAAATCCCATGGAGAAGATCAAGAGAGAGGAAAGAGAGAAGCAATGACAACAGAAGCTTGGAAAGCGTGCACGGCTGTAACCGCTGAGAGAGACGATTTTTTAAAGCAACATACGAATATATAACAGGAATATACAAGTAGATTTAAAAACTTAAGAGAATTCAACAATCTTCAAGAGAAATGCAAAATATCAACATGGGGTGCACCTGGGTGGCTTAGCCAGTTAAGCGTGTGCCTTCGGCTCTTGTCATGATCTCAGGGTCCCCGGATCGAGCCCCGCGTTGGGCTCCCGGCTCAGCTGTTTGTTTCTCCCTCTCCCTTTGCCTCTTGCCCTGCTCGAGTCTGCTTCTCCCTCTGCTCCTAACCCTGCTTGTGCTCGCTCTCTCTCAAATAAATAAGGAGAATCTTAAAAAAATATACCAACATGGACTCCAGAATAAATAAAAACTTAGAAAAAGCAACAGCAAAGAGAGAAAGTGACTGGGTAGCTCATCCCCGTCTTCTCCAGCCCACAAAGACACCCGGCCCTGGTGGTTTTACAGGCAGTGGGCGATCACCCTTCAAAAAACAAACACGGGCTCCCCTGCCCAGACTTTCTCGGAAGCGCCACAGAAGAGGCTGGGGTGGGAGGAGGGAAGCCTGACAGCGCACTGGATTGGGCAACACAAAACGCTGGTATCGATACCACAACCACATTCTCGACATGTGGGAAAGGGAAATCGTAGCTCTACCCGGCTCCAGAAAAGTTGCAAAGTCCTAGGCAGAATATTAGAAATCTGGAACCAGATCTTGCAGTGTTTACAAGGTAAAATTGGTACATCGTGATCAATTTGGGTTCAATCCCTAGGCTACAGGGTGGATTAGCATTGGTATATTTATTGTAATAGAACATATTATAGGATTAAAAGGAAAATAACAGCGATCATTTCCATAAATGCAGGAAAAAGACTTTGATAAAATTGACCACTCACTTACATAAGGATAAAGCAGAATGCCTGATTAGGAACAGAAGGACGTGGAAGGAAGCCTCCTCAGCGGGAGGCAGGTTTGTGGCGGAGAAGCAGCCCTTCGGCAGGAGCTACTCTCCCCGGACTCCAGCCGAGCACGTGGGAGGCTCCACTCGGGGACATTCCCCAGCCTCCCACCCAGCCTGGTCTGAGCACAGCATGAGGTTCTGGCCTGGGCAGTGTGAGTGGAAGTGATTCGGGCAGGTTCTGGTTATGCCCTGGAAGGGGAGACGCAGGCCTGCACCCTCTTTTCTCTTCCTCCGTGGCTGGAACGGAGGCGAGGGCGGGGGCTGGGGAAGCATCGTCCCCCCGGGGGCGGTGGGGGACGGCAGAGCAGCCGACGGGACCGACACACGAAGGAGATGACTGTCGGTCACAGTCTTTGTCCAACAGCCTCTAAAAGCATTAAGCACAGAGGGTCTCTCAAAAACCTACTGCAAATTTCTCACTTCGGGCAGGGCAAGGGAAGGTTAGAAGTATTACCAGGAAAACCAGGAGCAGCCTGGCGAGCGCCCAGCATGGCAGAGGCTGCGGGAGGGGCCGTCACTCTCAGGACCAGGAAAAGAGGACAGAGATGCGGAAAGAAGTCCTGGCCCCCTTCGCAGTCAGGTTGTCAAATACGATGGTGCAGGACGTCCACACACGAACCACTGAGAAGTGGGGTCCATCGTGGAACAGCGTCAGTTCCCCAGAACCAGACCCACCCAGACATCAGACCCTGAGAGCCGACAGGGAACGCGCTGCACATCGCTGCGACGATACTGGTGTTCTGCGATCAACCGTGCCGGGAAATTAGTTGTGTATATGGGGGAGAAAATGAAATTCGATGCCTCCCTGACGCCATTCATAGAAATCAACCCCAGGTGCACAGAGGCCGCAAAGGAGAAAAGCAAACTCTAAGACTTCGGAACAAACTCGAACAGCACGACCGTTCAGACCCGGGAAGTGGCTGGATTTCCTGAGCGAGAAGCAGCAATAGTGAAGACAAGTGACCATTCTGGCTGCATTAAATTTGAAACTTCTGTCCACCGAGAGTCACGCTCCCCGTCAGCCGTGTGTACTGGGTGCCCAGCAGACATCAGATCTTGGGCGCGGTCCTCATCTTCGTGACAATTCCAGCTGTCTGTGCCCTTTCCTCGGGGGCAGAGCGCTGTCTAAGTCGAAAACCCCTGTGCTGGGGCAGGACATACAGCGTGGTCCCTGAGCGAACTCCCACTCCCTTTCTTACCACTACTGTGGACTTGCCCCACTCTGTAAAATGGCCTTCCTCTCCGAAAAGGCCCAAACTGCTCTGTTCATGTTGGCAGCAGCAAGAGAGCTCGCGGAGCACCGTCCTCTGTGGTCTCGGGCTCCCATACTCCACGGACTCGGTGGACACAGACCTCAGGGTTCCAGGTCTCTGGTGGCAGAAAGTCTGACTACCAACGAGCTGAGGGATCAGCATGGATGGTGACGTCTGGGAACACTCTACAGTCCACGCTTTGTTAGATCCACTGTACGCAGTCTACGTGTTCTTGCTCAAGGGACGTGCACTGTCCCCTTCCGCAGTCCACTCCTGCCATTGCCTAGGAGACCACTGCCACTGCCACCACATGAGGTCTGGTGGCCCCTCTTTTGTCTGGAAACACACTGAAGCAGCATGACTCTGCTAAAGGCGCTGTCCTCGAGGTAGAGCGCATTTCAGGGCTGGCAAGCTGGCAGCATTCCAACCTCTGGGTAATCGCACTCCAG
Organism: Mustela nigripes; assembly: GCF_022355385.1. Lineage (NCBI taxonomy): Eukaryota > Metazoa > Chordata > Mammalia > Carnivora > Mustelidae > Mustela > Mustela nigripes. Next base: position 4,224,136 of record NC_081557.1, on the reverse strand, counting down.
GGCTCAGCAGGAAGGTGAATGTACTGTCCACTGTCCACGCGTATGCCGTGGGCCCAGGCACGCTGTGTCCTACAATTAAGTCTTACTGTGTTTGAAAAGACCTACGACGACGTGTGTTCTAATCTTAGTCTTAACTCATTGGCCATCATGACAACTTCTTTAAAACGCTTTAAAACATGGGTATTAAATATTTAAGACCTTTCGAGATGCATATTTGAGCCTGTAAAATATTTAAGGAAACCCCTTCAAGGCCAAGAAATAAAAGAGAAACAGAAGATCAGAGGAGTGAGCCACATCGAAGCTGAGGCCGACAGCCGTCTTCGGCATCTGCTGACCCCAGCGACCGTTGGCTTTGCTTTTAGCGGCTGCACGGGGGCGGTGGAGGGAGCGACACCCACAGGGATGGCAAACCCTTCTAACAAGTAGACTGTGCCAGCCATTGCTCTAAGTGCTTTCCGTGTACCCACCCGAAGCCTGGAGCCCGCCCAGGCAGGGGCTCGGCTCCAAGAGCTGCCCGTCAGGAAGAACAGTGGAAGGTCCTTACCCGATGGTAAGTGCTCTAGGAAAACCTGTCCTAGGTAAGCAAATGCATCCATCTGGGCACTGGCTGGGAGGAGGGGGCCCATTTGGGTTTGAGAGATCTGAATTCATGCTGTGGGTCCTAAAAAAATACCTTAGGGAAACTTTTGAGTTGTCCAGATTGGAAGTGCCATCAAGGCCAAGCAGTGGCAAACACAGTTTCTCTGCAGGAACGCACCCTCGGGTCAGCCTGGGAATTCCCGCATAGCAAGCCCCAGTGACTATAACTTACAATTTTTAAAAATTCACAAAATACATGAGGTAACAAACAAACATAATGAGTGAAAAATCAAGAGAAGAAAACACCAGAATCAGACAAGCAAAGACTTTAAATATTAGAATTACACGCTACTGGGTATGAATTAAGTATTTAATATTTTTAAACATCAAAGAAGGAATCGAAAGCAGAAGTAAGAATCAAGAGACTAGACAAAATGATCACCCAGCTTTGACCTTCTAGCCCCAGGATTCTGGTTAATTAACCTGTTTAATCAGAGACAAAAGGCCATTTGAAAAACCAGTATTAGAGACTGCCCGGTCTATGATTAAAATCTTGATTTAGACTTGATCAGAGTGAAGACACTGTGGGTAATATAAGCCTCCTGACAAGTCCCGCCCAGTATCTCAGCAAAAACGGAATTGGAACGAATACTTAAAGAACTTTGCTTGGATTTGCTAACATATTTCAGAACCAATTGAAACTGTCCTGGGAAACATCGCACTCGTAGAGCCGGTGCCTCCTCCCAGAGTCTCCCAGCGTGTGCCCATGGCACGGGAAGAGACCTCCCTCCGGCCCTAGAGCACTCCTCCGCACGCTGCGAAGTTATGCCCAGAGATCTGGCGAACCATACCTATGTCACGGCCTGTACAAGAAAATCCTGTTACGAAAGTGGCTGTCACAATCAGTGCTTTCATAAACTAATTACGAAGCAAATCCATGTTTAAAGTGTATAAAAAATGTTAAGACTCTCTCTCTCTGCCTGCCTCTCTGCCTACTTGTGATCTCTGTCAAATAAATAAACAAAATCTTAAAAAATAAATGTTAAGAAAGTCCTATGTAGTGGCAGCGGAAAGACAGAAGAGAACTGCTTGAAAAATCTTTAAAAACTTTTTAAATACTGGGCGCCTGGGTGGCTCAGTGGGTTAAGCCGCTGCCTTCGGCTCAGGTCATGATCTCGGGGTCCTGGGACCGAGTCCCGCATCGGGCTCTCTGCTCAGCAGGAGCCTGCTTCCTCCTCTCTCTCTCTCTCTGCCTGCCTCTCTGCCTAATCTCAAATAAATAAATAAAATCTTAAAAAAAAAAAAAACTTTTTAAATACTAAGTTTTCAATAAAAGATAACAAATGCTTATCTACTTTTTTATTAAGTTTACATCAATACCATTTTCATTACACAGACTAATTTCATTGCTTCAAAATAATTCCCAGCTTCTGCTGACTCAAGACACCACCAGAAAAGCTGCAGTCCGTTATCTAATGCTTTAGTGGGACGGGGGTGGGGGGGCGGGGAGCAGCCAACCAGGGCGGCTCCAGCTCTGCCTGGAGAGGGAGGGAGGGACACGGGTCAGAGCGAACACTCTCTCTACGGCAGTGACAAGCTGGGAGATGACCCCCCCGAAAGCCTGAAGACAGACGTCATTAAAACTGTCGCTTCGAGGGAGGAGTCCAGAGAATGGGAGGCAGGGGCCAGCGCTCGGACGTCCCACTCAATGTGGCTGCATCATTGGTGTTACCCGTGTGCACGTGTCACAATAATGAGTTTCTCTCTCCGTCGATGGTCAATTAATAGTCACCCCTCTTGACCTTTATCCTATAGATTCTCCCAATAAAGCAGGACAATTAACCCTAAGAAAACTATATTCCATCACTTTAAGAACACAATTTAGTTCTGGGGAGATGAAGAGTAAAGAAATCCGAAGGCTCCTCCTGGTCATCACGCACGTGCTCACGGAGCAAGCGATGGACAGTCCACTCCCGACACCTGCTCCCCGCCAAAGCTCCCAGGCACTCGCACACAGACGGCGGCCGTGTTGTCGCCAGCACACTCTGCCACCGAGAGACCTCGCGGCAGGCTCTGCTTGGGCGGGGGTGGGGTGCGGTGACATCACCCCCTCCTCAGCTTTTCCGCAAACAACTTTCCGGAGATCACTGGGTCCTCAGTGGTTGGCTGATGCCAACAAACCCCGACAGGCTGATCGGGACGCCCCGGGGGACTTTCTGGGAACACTCACATCCTTCCAGTGCCCACAGCGCTCCAGGCCCCTGGCTTCCCAGCACAGAGCTACCGAGGAAGCTAGAACTCTGGCCCGATGGTGCGGCGCTGAGCGTGCAGTCGGAGGTGCGGGTCCCCAGGTCTGCCGCGAGGGCACTAAGCCTCTACTGCGGCCCGGGCGCTTCTCTTGAGGCGGAGCCCGTGGCCCACAGAGACGGCGCCTCCTTCCTCCGGACAGCGCGGGCCGCACTCCGCACCTCCTTTTCCTTTGTTCCAACGCTGACCACGCCCGCCTGGGATGACTGAAGAGTGCGTCAGGCACCTGCTCACCTGGAAAGCGGCTCCTAGGCCAGTAGCGATCTCCGTGGCCTTCCATTGTGGGGTCATCAATAAGTGAGACCCTTCTTGGAGCCCCACCTTACTTCTGAGTCCTTGGGGGGACCTCTCTCCACCCCCCAGTGACTGTCTGTACCCTGCTCTAGGCCTCACCGGTCTTCTGGTCTCCCCAGTCCCAAAACACAGCTGCACCTCGGCAGCCCCGTTGGACAGGACCTGCTCCCCTCCTGGCTCCGTCCTCCCGACACGCAACCACCTTGTCCTCCGCCGCATCGGTCGTCCCCGGCTGGGCGGGCCACTCGGGCTCGGCAAGGTCACGCGGTCCAGGCTTCGCCCTCTGTCTTCCTTCCTCCTCACCGGAGCCGCGTGTTAGCGGAGCAGGCGCGCCCGGCGTTCAGAGAGGCGTGCGGCTCGCACTCACACACTAAGCCAGCGACCGCTCAAATGCTTTCACACAGCCAAGCCTAGTTTCCAGCATTGCTTTTTAAAAAATGAATGTGTCTTTACAGTGAACCGAGTTTCTCAGGTTTCTGGATTTGGACCCACTTGTGTACCCCCAAGTCCCTGTCCCATCAGTGGAGCCCTCAGTGACTTCAGCAGGACTCTGCAAGGGAAAAACCACGTGGAGACAGTGTTAGCCATCAGGACGGGGATGTGTGCCCCCTCCAACTGTCCCTCTAAAGCTAGGCAGGCCCTCAGGGCAGACACCTGGCAAAGCGGAGAGCCGGGCAGACGACACAAACAGCGCCCCCGTGTGGCAGGCCCGGAGGGGTACGGGGGCCACCTCCTGCGTCAGCCACACCGCCCACACCCCCGCCCACAGCTCTGCCACAAGGCCAGCCCCACCATCCCCCCACCGTCCCCCCACCGAGCCTCCTGCGAGCCGGCATCCCTGGGGGAGAACTTTTCTGAGAAAATTCACTGCTGAGTGAATATTACCAGTCCACCGAACTGGTACAAACTAGGATGCGGCAATGTCCCAGTGAACGCCCTGGAAGGGTGCCGCGGTTAGCACCCATCCCAGGGGCGGAGATGCAAACCCAAACCCAAGAAAGTCACACCACGCGAGGGGCAGGCAGGGTCCTTTGCTAAATTAGTCGGTCAAGAGAATCCCAGGAGACCCGAACCAGGCTTGGGCAGAGGGCGCAGCGTCTCGCTGCTCTGGCCGGCGGGTCTCAGCTGTGGCCCCGCGCTGCTAGCCGCTGATGCTCATCTCAACTGTGTACCACTTACTGACTTCTAAACAACCTTATTTCTATTTAATAATGAAGGATTTGTGATTACTTACAATTTCAGACACTGGGATTTGGTACAGTTACATGGCTTTTTAGACTTTGTGTCCCATGAACTAAGAGTTACTCTATAAAGATTAAAAAAGAAAATATTCAGATCGTTACTCTTTAAAAGGGGAATTAGCTAAGCATCTGGTGTTTTGAACAAATACTGAAAAATCTCAGCACCAGGCGCTCATAGGTACTACTTATCGGCGCCCAATCATGAAACGGACTTGCTGTGTGTATTACCACCCGGTGGGAGGCGCCCGGCCGAGCCCAGCTAGCACGCCCACAGTCCCCACAGGGTGCGCAACAGGACCCGACTGCTGTCCCCTCCCCAGGAAGCCTTCTGGACGTTCTTCCCTTGATCTGTTTAAACCCCTATTATGTGGGGACCCTCATGCCAAATAGCTCCTTTAGTTCAACCTTTTTGCATTTTCCCCAATCTGAACACTAACGGATAATAGAACTTAAATCGACCAATCGTCGTCTTATATCGTTCGGGCAGTGTCAGAGCTGTCCACGCTGCAGAGCTAGCAGCAACGTCAAAGCAAGTTTCCAGTGGAGGCCTAATTGCTCTTGGGATTAGCCCAGGAGCCATCATGGGGGCATCAGAGGGGGACAGATGAGCAAGTCATAGAGGCTGAACATGAGGGGCAGCTGGGGATTAAAGTCGGGGAAGGCTCCCAAGCGCCGCTTTCCAGTACTGCTTGCGGAGGGAACTCCGCATCCTCGTTTTGTGAGACGTTTACTACGCTACGGTGAAAAGAGGGGACAAGTGCCCAAAGACAATGACGGGACGGTGACAGGGCTCTGCTGGGCCCCAGGGATGCCGCTTGGTCTGGGGGGTCCCTACAGAAACCACAGGGGACCTTGGCACACAGGTAACGTTTGCCAACAGTCTCCTGTCGCCGCACAGAGCGCGGAAGCACTGCGTGCCACCTGTCCTGTGGTTCTGATACAAATGCCCCGAAGACGGTGTGCCAGGCGGGCCCCTTTGCCTGTGCACTGCACACTCACACATTCAGCTCCCTGGAGTCCAGACTGGGGGAACCCTAAGTCCCAGCTCGGCCCGTCGTCCTCTGTACGTGGACGGTGGGTTCCTCTTGCGTGGGCGTGCTTGCCTCAGCAGCCTCCAGCCCAGCCCCACTGTCTGCGCTTCTGTTTAGCGACATCTCCACCCCCGCCCCCAAACACACTTGGCACCTGACTCATGCACGAGCTGCTGACTCTTACTTTTGGAGATTCTCTCATTTTAAGATAATGTCCCCAAACGATGTCACTGAATGCTGTATTAATTTATTATTCGTCTAGTCTACTTTTCCCCTTTGTACCTAGCAGAGTGACAGCTTTATGTCCCCTCAGGTGCCCAGAGGTGTGCCTTGGAGCAGACGTGGGCTTTCAGAGGAGGGCGCGTCTCACCTACTTCTCTGCTCTTGTCCTTGGCCTCTCAGACCTCCCCCTACAGTGGGACACAGGGTGGCCTGGCACTGACTATCCAGAGGAACCAAAATTCTTTCCTCTAAAAAATGGGGGTGGGGTGCGTGGAGACATTCCAGGCGTGACCTGCCACGACTGTGGGAGGGCAGAGGACAGTTCAATGAATGTCCTGTGTCAGGAAGATACCAATCGGCATTTCCTGAGAGATCCTCAAGTGGTCAGGACGGTGATAAGAGCTTCAGGGGAAAATCAAAAAATACACATATAAAAATTTATAGTCAGTCCAGGAGGAATCCCGCAAAGAACTTGGGAATGAGATATATAAATATATAAATATGAATGAGATTGAAAAATTGGAGGACAGAAGATACGGTAAAATCAGCTGTCAGGTTATTTGATACTGATTGGTAATGATATAAAATCCAGAAATAGTAGTTTCATCTGGATGGAAGAAGCTAGACTACTTTCGAAGGAGCTAGAACTCGCCACCACCGGTTAGGGCTGTGAGACTCCCTGTCCACCCCAAGGCGGTTTCAGCTGAGGTAGCCGCATGAGCTAAGGCGCCATAGGGGCGAGCACAGGGCACCAGGGCGGGAAGAGACGGGAACTGAACCGGGGACAGTCCCACGGCTCTGCGGACACTGTCCACCGTCCTATGCCAGTCCGAAAACTAAGGGCTCGGGAGAGATCCTCACAATTCCGCCTCAGGAAAGCACGAGAAATAAACTCCACCGCACGAGGTATGACCTCATCTTTACGAAAAAAAAATGTTCAGAGAAGCAGGCTCGTGAGTGTCCTTTATTACGACGTTCATTGCGCTACAAAAGTCATAGCGTCAGCGCTGTGTCAGAACTCACATTAACACCTGACTGAGGACAGGATGACGAAAGCCATACGGACGGAGTGACAGGACACGAAGTTTTACTGAAAGGGCATTTTCAGGAGTATGATAAGCTAGTTAATAAGTTAGCCGGTTCCCCACCCAGCTCTGGAGAGCGAGGACACGGTGAGTGGCACCTGAGGGCTACGGGCCCCGAGGCTCCGCTGACCGTCACTGCGCTTCTTCTTCTTTTTTTTTTTTTTTTTTTAAAGATTGTATTTATTTATTTGACAGACAGAGATCACAAGTAGGCAGAGAGGCAGGCAGAGAGAGAGAGAGGAGGAAGCAGGCTCCCTGCTGAGCAGAGAGCCCGATGCGGGACTCGATCCCAGGACCCTGAGATCATGACCTGAGCCGAAGGCAACAGCTTAACCCACTGAGCCACCCAGGCGCCCCGTCACTCCGCTTCTGTGTCACCCGCGCGGTTAGAAACCTTTGAGCCATACTGAGCCGACAGAGCTTCCTTTCTGAGGTCTACAGACCTAATCTGACCTTGTTATCTCGTGGCAGTCAACAAGACAGCTAATGGAGCACCGAGGGAGGTGACGGGGGCGGCCAATCAGTCGCAGTGGGAGGTCACACAGGACGACCCAAGAGCGAACGGGCTTCTGCATGCGCCCTTGCCACGAGGCACACGCTGCCAGAGTCCGTTCACCGTCAGTGCTGCGGTGCCGAGATCAAACTCACGCGGCTGACTCAAGGCAGTGACATCAACTCAAGTGATTCTTTGCAGCAAAACCCCACAAACACAAGGCTCATGTTGTTCCTGGCGCTTCATTTAGAAGAGAAAAATGTTTTTTAAGACCCGCGTAATTACACCAAAATAAAGAAAACTGTGTGACCGAGAAAACCGAGGCGAGCCTGGGTTCAAGGCGGAGTGACACGACACGGCAATCCTTCCTACTGCTCGCCCACGAGGACCCGGGTCAGCCGTGCCACGGAGAAGCCGCAGGTCGCGCCGGGGCTCCGAGAGAGCGCACACTCGGAATGAAGCGTGAGAAGCGCCAGATTCCCGCGGCTGCTCCGGACGCTCACGCACACAGCGATCCCGCACTGCTGGCCCGATGCTCCCAGATCCCACGGAAGAAAAAGGGGTGTCTTCTGGATGGTGACATCTTCGGTCGCACAGTGTAACCAAAGACGGGGTCGGGGGAGGACCTGCCAGCAGGATCTAGCAGTGACTTATGTGGCGTCTGTTTGGTCCAGAAGTGGGAAGAGCCACGACGGCAGGACCGAGTCCAGTACCAGCAACGACCTGCCCTCCCTGATCCGTGCCCAAGAGAGTGGGCAGGATCCCGTTAAACGAACCGAAAGTCGCCTGCTGAGCCTCCGGGCGACAACCGCCGAAAGACGGACTGATAAAACAGCAGCAGCCGCAACCCACGCGAGCCCCGCGGCGCACCCCGCGGCCACGCAGCGGGGAGACATCAATGCCTGCCAAGTGGTCCTCGGGGCCTTTCGCGCGGCCCCCGGACAGCCCTCCTCCCCCTCACCGACGCCACAACCAGCACCGCGGGGGCCTGGCGCGCCCAGAGCCCACAGTGGACGTTTCACAGACGGCTGGAGCCGAGGGGGACGTCCGACCACTGCGTGCCGCAAACTCACGGAGGCGGGAGTGGACCGATCTCCATAACCACCTCAAGGACCCACGAGTGGAAAGGGCTGCCCCGTCCACCGTTCGCACGTGAAAGTCAACTCAACAAGGAGTTCCAACCAGCTTGGTTAGTTTAATTAGTTACAATTATAGATACGACTTTCAAATGTTAAGACAAGGCCCCAGCTAAGGGCAGCCCACATCCTCGTGGAGACCGCGAGCCTCGGCACCGGCCTCCGAATGCGGGCTGACCCAGCAGGGCGCGGCCCGTAAAGGCACACTCAGACCACAGTCAAGGTTAAGTGGCTGCCACATCATTACTCATGTTGATGATCGTGAGAAAGAATCAGAGCGTTTCTGTTTAAACTGATGTGAGACCAAGACAGAGCTCTGGATGGCAGTGAGCCTTCCACCGGCGCGGACAGCGGACAGTGTGGAAGCCCTTCCAGCCACAAACCAGACACACACAGCGACACGGCTGGTACCACTGCTTCATATAAAATACAGTTTTTAGAGGTCACGAAGGTTTACTGGTAAAGCTGATTCTAGAACTTAGAAAAAAACCACCACAGTACCCAAAAGCCTCTTAAACTCTTCTACTAAAGTAAGTGACAACTGATTGCTGTTAATCCTTACCCAGCCAAGGTTAGCTTCGGGGGTCCTGGAAGAGCAGATCCCGAAGGGAAAGCAGACCCGTTGACTAGGGATGGTAAGGCTCCGTTTTCAAGCTGTGGAAAGTCAAAGCAAACATATTTGTCATTAGAACGTGTTTCGTAAGTTCTGTCCAGCCAACATCTAGATCCAGACAGAAATGACTGGTTTTCTTCTGGAGGTTTATATCACAATGGCCTTGTCACCACGACGGTTCCCCTTGCCCTGGAGTGGGCTCTGGCCCAGGCTTCTCTGCAGCAGTGGGCGAGCCCAGCCCAGTGTGTCCCAGAATCACCTGGCCACTCCAGCCCAGGGAGGGGAGAGTCCTGCCTGTGTGGACCAGGGGTAGAGGGGTAAGGACTCGGGGCCCATCCGGCCACACACAGCTGTTGGGCACTGGCCGTGGACACTGGAATGGACAGTTTTTTCCATTTTATGACTACAAACTGTGAGTTAAATTAAATCACAAACTTCTGTACACGGAAACTGTTCTTTGATTATGATGACATTCCTGGTATAACGTAAGAGCCCTGGACATCTCAAGTCTTGTCAACCATTGGTGTCTCATCTAGTCAAAAAAAAAAAAAAAAAAAAAAAATTTGTCGTCAGTTTCAACAAGTCCAAAAGCCATGTCACAACCTCTGTCCCCTCCGTGTCCTTTGCTTTCCGGGCTCTCATTTATCTTTCTATTACTCGTTAGCTTGGCTCACAGATGATCGTCCCAAGAAAGGGAAAGTGCAGCACAGTCAACAACGACCTCCTGCTCTTCTGAGGGAAGCCTGGAGACACGCCAAGAGTCGCATAGCTTCAGGCTGGGAGATGATTTGCCGATATCACACTTCAGTTCCCTATCCTTGGCCCTCCCTCCCCCGAACACTTGAAATTTCAGTCCGTTTTATATAGAAAGTATGGTCTTGGCGGACGTCTGGCCTGCTGAGCCGGAAGGGCACCTGACTCTCTCAGAGTCATGAGTTTGAGCCCCACGTTGGGCGTAGAGATTACTTAAATAAGAAAAACTTAAAAAAAAAAAAAACCTACAGTTTTAGAAAAACAAACATTTTATTCATTCTATTTATTCTCTCTCTTCTGCCTCTTACTGTGTGTCATCACTGCCTGTGGGACTTGAAGACCCTGAGAAGCCACCCTGGGTCCACGTCCTTGAGCACTAGGCCCCATCCCTCCAGGGATCCCCATCCCTCTGGGGAGCCTCACCCAGGAGCCCCTCTCTTCTGCTGGGGGCTCTGTCCTCCTCACTCAATGTAAGGAGGCCAGTGTCCACAAGTTACTCGAAACCGTCTCTTCCCCATCACCCAGACATCAGTGGGGCCCATGTTCCCAGAGGCGGTCTGGAGTTTGGGATTCCTTTTGAGAAAGGATTTCACAGCTCTCAGGATTGAGGCAATCCTTCACATAAACCAGGGTACAATTTCTCCTTTCCCCTTTGCTTATTTAGTCCCAAAGTAAAGCCGAGAAAAAGGGAGGACCTCAGGACGGCATAGGTAGTTAATCTAGAGTGACTTTATGCTCGAACCCATGACCTTCTTCAGCAAGCCTGGCCTCTTAGGAGCAGGGGCGGAGACTCTCAGGCAGTCTCCTCAGTCACATCACCTGGGCTCTTGCTAAAACGAAGATTCTGGGTCGGTGAGTCTGGGGCAGGACCTGAGATCCTGCCTTCCTGCCATGGTCCCAGATAACGCCCAGGCTCCTAGTCCGTGCGCCACACTGTGAGTTGCAAAGTGCGACTCTTGATCTCACAGCTGTGAGTTCAAGCCCCATGTTGGGCGTAGAGATTACTTAAAAATAAAATCTTTAAAAATATACAGAATTGGGAGTTTGGCAAGGAAGCAGCAAACATATGGCTAAAGGGATTGCCTCAAGGTCACACCGGGTAGAGGTCGGGGCAGCCAACACCGGGACAAGAACAACACAGCCAAGACAAGACAGGGAGCAGGTGGAAAGCAAGGAAGCTGCGGTCCGAAACAGCACTTCGAGGGCACGGCCTTAGCGGAAGAGCGAGTCCAGTGTGCGCCTGCCTGGTTGGGGCTGACACGGTGGGGAAGGAAGCGGGGAGGAGTGGAGGCGGCCAGGAGGCCGGAGGCTTGTGTGCAGGACCCGCGAGAGTCTGCCTCGGGCGCCCGCAGGGTCACAGCTCGGGATCTCCCGCACTGACCGATGCAATATTGAGAAACAGTTACTGACGCACTGGACAAACATCCGACTCTGCTTACACCTGCTGCCTCACGGGTCTCCTCTGGTCTCAAGGCCTTAAATGCCATCTACGCCCTGGTGACTTCTTCCCTCCAGCCCGGACCTTCCTCACACTGATCTCCGGGCCCACATGTCCCACTCCTGCGGGCCACTGTCACTCAGATGTCTCAAACGTGACACGTCAAGGCCAGTGAACTCCTAGTCTCCCTCATAAGACGTGTACTACCCTCAGCTCTCTGGATGGAAGCACCATCTTTCTGTTCGTTCTGGCTGAAACTGTGGGGGCATCCATGCTTCCTCCCAATCTCTCTCTCTCCCCACACCCAGTCCGTCACAAGCCCTGCCAGCCTGTAGGGGATCTGGACAAGCTGTTTCTGCTCCGCTGGCCCCGCTTGGTCGGAGCTGCTGTCATCTCGGCCCTGCCCCCCCCCCCCCGCATTACGGGACTCTCCCGGTGGCAGGGCCCCCACACCCACTCGGCCCCACCCTTCCCCAGCCCCATGCCTGCTCCTCTGCCACCCCCTTCTGCTACCTTCCTCTTGCTCCCTCCATCCCCGCCCCCTGGCCGCCTCCTCACTGTCTCTACAGCAGGTTGACCCTGTATTGTGCTCTTCTGCTTGCCTGGAATGTTCTCCCCCGTGATGGTCACGCAGCTCACCCTCTCCTCTCAAGATTTTGCTCAACCGTCACCTTCTCAGTGGCACAACCCGTGGCTGGCTTCCTGCCTTGCCCCCGTGGAAGCTCTGTGCCCGATGCCTGTCCTCTGCTCTCCTGGCACACAATGTAATTACTACATTTGCCCAAGTTGTGTGTCTCCCACACTAAAATGTGGCTGCAGGGGGCAGAATCACATGTTTTCTTTTGTTTTGTTTGGGGACATCACTTAGCATTGGCTCCCTGATGTGGTCCGAGTGCTCAGACCGGCACCGGCCCTACAGAAAGTCACTCTGTGTGAGCGCCCTGTACGTGCCAGGCTTCGTTCCAGGTCTCAGTTTACAGCGACAAACTAGGCTCACAAGATCTCTACTCCTGCGGACCCGGCACACCCGTGGGGAGATGCAGACAAATAGACAAACCAGGAAAACGCAAGACCGTGACAGTGCTGGGCAGAGAAGCAGACAGGTGCAGTGACAGCGACTGGCTGTCCACACTGGGGAGTCACGGAAGTCTCTTCTGGGGTAGTGACCCTTCATATCAAGACTTAGGGAAAATAACACATTTGTCTTATATTTAGTATGTGCATATTGTGGTACAATCATAAAAGCATTTTAAACTCTAAAAAAGCATTTCCATTCTACTGAGGAAGGTAAGGAATGTTCTACACCAAATGGGTGGTGTGTCCTGCTAGATGGACAGCAGGACTGCAAAAAATGAGCTCAACAAATGGGGTTTCGGAAGGTTGGTTGGTCTGACGGCTGTAGGAAAGTGCAAGAAAGCCCAAAGGGTTGGCCCAGAATTGCCTTGAACCTGTGCCACTGCCTCCCAACCCCCAGTGTCTGACCCAGTAGTGAAGGTATGGAACACATGGTAAAGGTTTCACTGTAGATTTTAAAAGAGGATAAATTATATTTCCTGAGTAATTCCAACTTCAACAATTGAAATTTTAAGAGAAAATAGTGCCCAACTGTAATTTTTTATTAAAACAATGACTCACTTGTTGTGTAATGAGATTTAATTTTGCTGGTACTGGCAAAAATCTTCCTACTAAAGTAGTCATTGGTTTAGCGACATCTGTAAGGAAGACAATTAAAATTAATCGATACCATATATTGTTCCTTTTCTACCTGCACATGGAAGAAAGTACAAAAATGATCATGTGTCATGATTTATCATGTGCAAAATCATTTAAACTTACCTTGATCCTATTTTTTTAATTCTGTAAAAACTTTTGAGTCAATATTATTATTATTATTATTATTACATATTACATCTTTTTCTTGGTCTTAAAGCTGCTTAATTTAAGCTTCCAGGGTTAGTCTACTATGCTAAAAACGAAACGAAGCGAAACAAATCTGTGGCTAGTGGCCAAGTTCCCACGCTGTGGCTCCGTGCAGGGGCCCCTGGGAGCCCCAGCCAACTCGCCAGGGAGGCCCTGGATCCGCCCCACTTTCAAGGAAGGCACAGCGACATCTGTCGGACATCGGGTGAACTACTTTCAATTTATGTGTGTTCTTTTTTTCAAATGGTTACTAACTTGCTAGGATGTAAATACTTATTGGGCTCTTTGGACCAAACTATTTAACTAATGGAATGGATTTGTATATCTTTGGTGTAAGTGTGCTGTGGAAAACATTCCTGACACACGGAAGGCTCTGCAAACCTCAGTGCCGGTGAGCAGAGGCAGAGGGAGAAACGTGTCTTAGCGTCTTTAGTCACTGATCAGCTGAACACATTCCCTGCTCCCGGCTCACGCATCCTTTGAGCGATGATACCTTGACACTTCGGTAACCAGGATGTGTTCATCTCATACTGGTATTTCATACGTCCATGGTGACAGGGTTATGATTCTATGACAAGGAAGTATGTTTGAAGAACACCATATAAAGCCTTTCCTTCTGTGGATCTAAAGGCATTAGGATCGGGTCATGTTCCAGAAGGAGGGGAATTAGGAAAGAAGCCTTCCCTGCTTGTGCAGAGGATCAGAGGTCGCTCTGACTTACAGGAGATGGAGCCAGAAGACCGTGGTGGGCATGGACAGAGGGCTTCTGGAAGACTAAACTCCAACCCTGATTCCGTACCACAGAAAAGCAAATGTCTTGAAGGCATTTTATCTGTCCCTAAATAAAGAGACTATCAGTTTGGAACAGGAGTTACAGTATTTCCTCTAGCCCTGAACTCTGTAGTGCCACTGAAATGACATCTGTATTTAATATTGATTTAAATTACTGGCAAGTACAGCATGGGGAACCCAGTCAGTAATATCACATCAACTTCGTGTAGCAGCAGATGGTAACTAGACTTACTGTGCTGATCGGTTCCCGTGTACACAAACTTCAAATCACTGTTGTACAAACGAAACTAATACAATGTGGTAGGTAGATTACACTTCAACAACAACAAAAACAAAAATAAATAAACCATTGATAAGATCAATAAAACATCTGATAATTTAAATATTCTGATTAACTCGAGATTTAGATTAACATGATTATGTTAATCTAAAGAGATTAACACACAGAGATACCTAGTTTTCAAGAATTAGGGTCTAACTTTTCTAAATACAATCCTAAGGCTCTGTTACTTATTCTTTCTTTAGTCATTTAAAAGTAATTTGAAAATAACTAAGGACTTCTAGGCCATATATTATTATTATGTCAGTTTAAAGATGTTTCTGAGAGAATGGCAGAGAAAAACCAGCACTTGATACATTTTAAAACTCAGTGATGATTAAAGTGTACTCACAGTTCTCGCTGATTACATGAAAATGTCTCGTATATATTGTATATTAATATAATTAATATATAAATTAATAGTTAATTAATAATATATTAATTAATAATTAAGACTGTATATTAAACTGTATACAGTGTGACCACACCTGAACCGCCAACCCCCTGCCCAGCCTAGGAAAGGCTGACGGCCCAACCCAGTCTCCTTTCGACACATGCACATGTCGTAACAGCAGTCACCTGTTGCGGTCACACGCTCTCTGCAGCTAGCCAAGTAGAGGACAACTATCCAACAACACAATGTACGTAAATTAGTCTATAAAGATTTTTATTTCTATTCTTAGTTCACTTATAAGGGCAAACAGATTTAGCAAGTTGCCTAGTTAACAACCTAACCACCTACTTTACTTTTACTCTTTATACAAAGCCAAACATAATCACTTATCAGCTTACATATGATATATGACATAAGTTTTTATTAATGTACTCTGTACCTGACTGTAGATAATTATTTTGGTCTTGATACTGAGGAACCAAATGAAGTGCTTTTAGTTCTCTTGTGCCAGAATTGTCTATACACAGCATTTGTGTACCCCCTTTCAACTGACATATCACCTAAAATGAAAAATAATGATCAGGTTTCATTTTTAAAAGATATCCAGTAATACGAATCTAGATGAACTTAAATCTGAGAAAGTAACTTTAATCTAGAATTTCAGTTTTAACGCAAAACGGCAAGCTAAAATCTGTCCTCCATTTCTTACTCCACAGTAATATGTTCTCTGGAGGAACCACAGGGCAAACCCCCCCCAGGAATTGTTTTGTGAGATGTGTTCTGTGTGTGGATGCAAGTTCCTGCTCGTGCCTTCCTCTACCGGTGTCAGCCCGTGGAGGTTTAGGCCTCGGCGACCTTGCACTGGGCTGTCTTCACCATCCTTACGCCCCACTGTCTGCCTCAACGAAGAGTGCGGTGACCTGCCCCCCCAGCCCCACTAGATCCGGTCAACTGGAGGAAAAGGCTCCGTCCCCGACTCCACCTCTGGAGTTGGTCACATTCTTAGAATAGTCTTATATTTTATGAGGTATTTTTCCTGCTCCCACACATTATTATTTTACACGTGGGGTTCTTATTAAACATCCATTTATTATATTTCCTACAAGTACAGTTTAGAAAGGTTAATCCAAGAACTGGAAGGTTCTAGGAAGCCATGTCTGTCATCCTGGGCCTGACTGGCACTCTCAGATCACCTCATTGGATTCTGACCATAAACGATTCCTCAGTGAGCCAGGTGGGTCTGTGAGTCAAAGACACAAGTCAAGCAAAGCACAGATGGAACCTTCCCAGGGTGCAGTCCTGTCCCAGGCCACGCAGCATGCATGTGAAGGCAAGAGAAATCAGAGTTTCTGCCCAGACAGCTTCTAATTCTGATGGTCAAACCACGGATACCCAGAGAAACTGTGGTTTCCAACTCTAGGTTGCCTTTGGGTTTCCCAGACAGGAAACCCCAAGTAAGCACCCAGGATCGATGTTAGCAGAATGACACCTGTAGAACCTGTATTAACAAAGTCACTGGCTCAAACCTTCACATCACCCTGATGTTGGATAAGAGGCTAGTATTCATGTTTGGTTGGCATTTTATTTGAAGTCTGAGGATAAAGTTATAGTCACACACACACACACACAGAGGTACACAAAACTGGGAGAAAGAATGGGTTCTCCTGGGCTCTGCCATGCCCTCTCCGGCAGGAGCGTGTGCACGCTACTCAGTAGCCTGGTGTAACTACAGGAATTATCCTGCTCACCTGCTCCAGGCATCACGGACAAGCTCTGCTCTCCCAACCCACACACCCAAGCAGAAGCACAGACAGACAGGCAGTACTGGTACACGCCACAGCTAAGCCGAAGTTTGTGATGAGCTCATTTTTAAGTTAACTCCTAGTTAAAGGATGTGCCTTAGAGCTTAGGTCACCCTTCTTGGGATAAAGAGCTGCCAGGGAAAAGGCGGCCTCTGGTTCTTTGGACTGTTCGCTAGAGGAAGAGTCAGGGCTGCTTCTCCGGCTCGCCTCCTCCCTAGTCCTCACTCACCACACTCAGACCTGGGGTCCCAGATGCACCACCTACAAGCAGACCATGTAACATCTCTCTTTTCTTATCCATGAAATGTAGATAAAAATAATGGCTAGCCTACAGCGTTGACAGGAGGATTAAATGAACCACACAGGTTACAGACTATGTCACGCGAGTGTCACTTGGTATTATTAGGAATTTGGAGGCAGGCAGGCAGGGAAACAGCCACAGAACCCCAGCTCCCTCTACCTGCCCACCTGCCAAACCACATCGTTCTAAAGGCTGCCTCAGCCCAAGGGGACTTGGGGCTACCCTCCTTAGCAAGGACCGCAATGTCCTAATCTTTGTTTGGTTTGCTAAGACCCAGGAACTGGGAATTCCAGAGGTGAGTGGAGCATTACGGTTTTAATTATGTTCCTCTTTTGATAGATGAGGCACTCAGCACTGCAGACTCAACAAGGAAACAGAACGGAAAACCAGTGACCGAAATCGACGAGTCCTATTGAATTAGCAATGATCAGAATCAAACATTTAAGATAATGTCAGTCAAGACACATTTTCTTTGGCATCATTACCATTGGGTTAGAGTCCTTCTTTTGAGAGCAGCCAGAGGCGTCCTCGGCTTCTTGCGACGAGGGGAACTTGCAACAGGATTCTGGACCAAGAGGGTTCTGAAAAGTTGCTTCCTCAGGATTGTTACTTATAATATTACCACCTGCTTCCTTTATTTCCACCTTAAAAACAAAAAAGGAATTGTTATTTTAGAAACCACATTGTGGACACCGGTTTTCACGGATGCATACTGTTTGCAAAGGGAAGAGCCCCCTTAGCTTTACTTCTCTCCCTCTCGTTCTCCCTATGTGGGAGCAACGAGGAGTGAGCAGTTATCTGACCAGCCTCACAGGGAAGGAAGGACCCTGAGGACCAAACCCCTCTGCCCACGAAATATGCAGGTGAACCTTCCACGCGGTGCTCATGCTGCTTCCAGCACACGGCATAAGGACCTGAGGAGATGCCCCAGCTGGCCGCGTGCCCCTCAAGGGGCCCAACAGCCCTCCCTTCTCTAGGACCCGGCAGACTGGAGGGATCTTCCTTAACCTGGCCTCCAAGCTGGCCCTTTCTCACCGTTCTTAGTGTGCTCATTAAGTTGTATGAAACTTAATGTTGATTTGTTTTCTTTCAAGAAGCCTCCGATCCTTGCCGACATATCAGATTTAATATTGATCGTGTATTTATAGCAGAGCTCACCATTACAGAACAGCGGTGTCCTGACTGGACGGCAGGACTGTAACAAGTGCTAAGGGCATGGGGAACAGCCAGCTTTGTCTCTGAGCCATCTTCTGCAACAGCTGCCAACTCACCGACTCACGGCAAGGTCACCAGCAAGAGGGCAAAATGCCAGTGATGCTGCTGAAAACTGGTGAAATTTAAAAACTAAAGACTCGATGGTTAAAAAAATACCATCAGACTTGAGGGTTCCAAAATTGTGAGGATTCTTTCTACATTTGCTAAGAATGCAAGGAGGATTGGGATGGCATCGGCCGACCCCTCCTGAGCCTCCATCGGCCCTAGAATGCCCACTGCAGAGTGCAGGGGCGCTTGCCAGAGGCCAGGAGGCAGGTCCTTCCAAGAAGACGGTGATTCTAGGGTAACAATCTGAAGACCTCATTTAAAATCACAGCATGGGGGCGCCAGGCTGGCTCAGTGGGTTAAAGCCTCTGCCTTCGGCTCAGGTCATGATCTCAGGGTCTTGGGATCGAGCCCCACATCGGCTCTGCTCAGCAGGGAATCTGCTTCCTCCCTTCTCTCTCTGCCTGCCTCTCTGCCTACTTGTGACCTCTATCAAATAAATAAATAAAATCTTCAAAAAATAATAAAAACAATAAAATCACAGCACAGATCATGATCTTTCTAGGTGTGGCTGTGGACGCAAACTTGGAGATGTCCAACAAATAGTGAAATCAGCGACCTGCACAGATAATAATTACTGGCAGTTTCCTTATTAGCACAGCAGACTGTCATGAAGGTATCAATCTTTAAAAAGAAGAAGGTTTAGCTGTGTTTCAAGTTTGGCTTTATTTCAATAATTCACATTTTAAAGAAAGAGAAAATTTAAAATTTTCTTCTGCTTTCTGCTTTGAGGAACTTGCCAGGCAGGTGCCGTCAGAGTTTAGATTGAATTTCCCACCCTATGATTAACACGTACTTGCACAGCAAGTGCTGCAAGCGACTATGATCTGAACTACTTATACTCAGTGAATTCCCATTTTTACAGAAGAGATATGAACAAAGGTCAATGTGGGAATGAATTTCTAGAAAAAGGAAAGTAGCAATTCATCCTCAATATTTACTTTAAAATAATCCCATTCTGTTTAAACGATAAACATGTCCATGCTGGATCTTTTTCATTTTACTAGTTAACTAGGAAATAGGCAATAACATTTTCTAAAAGCAAAAAAATATCATCCAAATAGCCTCTCCTTTATTTTGTCCAACCTACATTTTGTTAAAATTGGATTACATTGGAAAAGAATGTTGGGCACCTGGGTGACTCAGTCGGTTAAACTGCTGCCTTCAGCTAGGTCACGATCCCGGAGTCCTGGAATCGAGCCCCGCATCAGGCTCCCAGCTCCACAGGGAGTCTGCTCCTCCCTCTGACCTCCTACCTTCTCATGTTTTTACCTGATCTCTCAAATAAATAAATAAAATCTTAAAAGAGATTGAGAGAGAGAATGTTATGATTTTGAGACGAGCCAGTTCTGTTCCTGTTCTGGTGAATTCTCACTGAGTCCACTTTGTAAAGCAGTCGTCCTAAGACGCCCAACAGGCAAAAGGTGCCAGGAACCCCAGTCTGGCCTGGAAGCCAAATGGAGTGGCTGACACTGCAAGCCATCCGAAGAAGAGTCAAGGAAGACCTCTACTGCGGGTGATGGCTGGTAGGACCGGGTGAGCTCTAGGGCTCCCGCGTGTAAGCGAGAGGGCGGTGGAGGCTCAGCCTCTCCTCCCCATCTTTCCTTTACACTAAGGAGCAGCAGCTGCGCCGAAGGGAAACCAGAAAGTCAGAAATCCAAGCTCTGGAGCTATGACTCCTGACACACGAAGTCAGGCCACCCTCATCCCAATACCAGCTCCAAACTGCTCCTCAGATGCTTAACAACTTACTACAGTGATTTAAGGGCTGAGTGCTCTAGCTTTTCAAACTCGATCCTCTTGGGCCAGTACCCATTTCCTTGGGATCCCGTTTCCTTTAAAAATTGATTTGTTTCATTCCGGCAAGAACAAAGCAGAAAAATCACCAGTGGCGACAGCAGAAGAGGGCCGTTAGTCCAGAATCAGCAGGAATTTATGGAGACTGAGTTATGTTGCTTATGCTGGAGGAACACGCCCTAACTACCAGCGAGAAGCTCCCGCGTCTTGATTTCAGGACTATGTGAAAACAATCACACTGCATCCCCCCCCCCCCCAGTACATTAGCGATTCTAACATAAAGGGGGCGGGGGACTCTCCTAAAGCCAGTGATAGCAACAGGCGAGGGCCACACACTTCCTTGCTCTTTCCCTCTTCTGCTGTCAGCCCCCCAGGATCTAATTCTCCTGCAGGGAGAATGGCCTGGCTGGGTGGGCGCAGGGGGCTTCCAAAGGGAGGTGCGCAGTTGGAATGAGAGACTCCAACCCAGGATGCTACTGACCCCGGGAAAAGGCTTGTGAGGGAAATCTTGGCCCGGGCCAGCGGTCTCACGTCTCTGCTCCGCACCGGGTGACCGAGGTCCGGCGCCTGTCTCCCACATGGATCTTACTGGAATCACCCGGACCCCCGGGTGGGCACCTCCTTCCCTGGCCCAGGCGCCCAGGGGCACGACAGCAGGACTCCGGTGCGAGGCCAGCAGCGAGGACAGGAAGTGCACGTTGTAGGCCTGCGGCTGCGGCTGCGGGGCCACCACCGGCAGCGCGGCGTCCTCCAGGGGGCTGAGCTCGGGGAGACTCGGGTACTCCGGGAGCATCTCCTCGGCGTCGCTGCCGTCCACCGCGAGCTCCACTTTCACTTGGCTGTCACAGTCCACGTGAAGCGGGGGGTTGAACGCGTGCAGGAGGGGCTCCTTGGGGTCCGCGGAGCTCAGATACGCGTCTTTAAACACGTGGAACTCGTCCTCCTCGTGCTTCACCACCACCGGGGTTTTCAGGGCAAGGTTCTCCGAAACGAACGGACTCTCTGCACTGAAAAGGTCGGTCACCATCTCCTCCTCGGGACCGGACATCCCTCCGAGCAGGGGCGCCTCTTCCATGTCCGCTGAGGGGACCTCGGGCCGGGCATCGCCACGCACCCCTCGCCACGCGGATTCCGGCCCAGAGCCGAGCACCTGCAAGGACGCGGCCAGGTGAGGCGGGCACGGCCCCGCCCCGGCCCCGCCCCGGCCCCGCCCCGGCCCCGCCCCGCCCCCGCCCCGCCCCGGCCCCGCCCCGCGCTCCACGGGGGGTCCCCGAGCCGGGGGGGGGGCGGGGGGCGTGTCCCTCCACTCCCGAGGGTCTCCCGGGGCCGGGGTCCCTCCCTTCCCGAGGGGCTGACCCGGGGAGGGAGGGGGGGTCCCGCTGCCCTCGAGGGCCTGACCGGGGCGGGGGTCCCTCCATTCCTGAGGGCGTGCCGGGGCGGGGGTCCCTCCACTCCCGAGGGTCCGACCGGGGGACCCACTGTCCCCCTCCCCGCCTGCAGATCCCTCGGCCGCGCCCGGAGACCGCGGGGACACCCGACGGCGGCCGGACGGACGCGGGGTCAGGCCTCCTCAGGGGCACACACCTGCGGCCGCCGCGGCTGCCGGAGCGCAGAGCCAGGAGGCGGAGCAGGGGGCGGAGCGAGGCGGCCCCTCACGTGCCCGCGGCCGTTGGCGGTTAGGGGCGGGGCGGCGGTGGGCGGGGCCGGTCTGGGGCGGGGCGGGGGCGGGGCTCGAGGAGAGCCAGGTGACCCGGGCGGGGGCGGGCTGCGGCGGGGAGAAGGTCCAGGAAGGACGCTCCCAGGGTCTTCTGCTCCAGCGTCACATGGGGCAACTGAGGCCCCCAGACCAGCCTGGCTTCTTCCGATGAAAATTAGAATAATGTTTTTCTTTCATTGGCTCATAAACTCTATAGCGGAATATTTAAACATTACAGATAGAGCCGAAGTTCCCTTAAGAAACAGGCCGTCCCCCGTCGTGCTGCCGGCCAAGGGGGACACTGCAGTCAGCTGTGATCACCCCAGCCCTCGCAGGGCCTCGCCTACAGATGCGCGCGTAGACGGCCTTTAAGCTTATGGCTGAAACAGTCTCATCAGGGTTGAAGTCCGTTGAGTTCAGGGCAGGGCGGAGCGAGCAGTTTGGGCTCCCCGAACTGCAGGCAGCCCACACACACTGAAGGGCCCTCAGGAAAAAACGTCTGACCAGCTTGAGCAGCCGGAGCAAGAACATCACCCGGGAAGACTCTCAGCATTCCCGCATTTTCAAGCGGCAGCTCCCATGCCATGGGAGGCGCAGCCACCTCACCTGGGCGAGTCACAACCTAGCCAGACTCGGTGGCTCAGGACCTCTGGGACACTCCAAAATGCTCTTCCAGCCAGGATCAGCTGACGCCAGCTGTGTCGTGACTGAGGCCTCCCCTCAAATCAGCCGCCCCTCGAGGCCAGCTACCTCGGCCCACACGTGATCCTCTCATCTGCCTTGGGACACTGGAGATCCTCAGAACGGCTGTCTTGGTTCTGTCCTCCTCCTCCCACCGGATTTGAGCTCCACCACAGCCAGAACCTCGTGGGGTCCCCGCTGTACCTAGCAGAGCTTAGCACACAGTAAGTGCTCCAAAGACTACCGAGAAAACGGAATTCACGCACCCACTTAGCAGATACTTGAGAACCTACTACGTGTCGGACACTGTTCCGGGCGTGGGAGCAGGGAGAGAATGCATAAACACAGAGTGGAAACCCACAGCCCATCTCGGCAGCTGCCCTTCTCAGCCAGGTCAGTGAGTCTTGTGAGGTCCACCCTGCCCAGGCTGGGCCTCCTGTGGTCTCTCTCCAAAGGTCTCCAGCTCCTGGACTTCCAGCCCTGACTTATAACCTCCTTATTCATATTACAAAAGAGCCAGGACCAAAGGCTGGGATTAATGTTTTATTAATGATAACATTCATACCGCAGTTCTCAGATTTACATCCAAAAGAGCATCTGTATTTACATGTAATGGACAGTCCAAGATAACAAATTCAAACCACAGCTCCTTTAAGACTATGGCTTATTCCACATTAAATTAAATACATAATACTCTTCCCTCCTCCTTTCAACATGTACAATAAAAACCACTCTTCCTTCCTTTACGAAATATAAAATTGCATTGATAACTGCACTGGTTAACAACAATTAATTACATTTGAAATATTTAAACCTGAGAGACGAGCCCAAATGTGTTTGAGTGCTACACGGTGACACTGGAATTCACATGGGAATGCTAAGGTCAGTGGTCAGTATTGCAGGGTTGGGGTGGCTCTGATGGCGACGGATGCCAGCTTTGACTGGAAGCCACGCCTGCCTACCCCGGGGGGAGGCAGAGTGGGTGATTGCCCCCCACACCTCCTTCACTATGAACCATGAAGGAAGGAGGGGGTAGGGCTTGTTACTGTAGATGTTGGTCTTCATTTTAGCTTTTTTGTGTGTGTTTTCATTTTTGCTTTTAAGAGGAAAAAAAAATCTTTGGCCCATTTAGGTGGAATTTTGACATCACATATACATAAACAAAACACG
This sequence comes from Mustela nigripes, assembly GCF_022355385.1. Lineage (NCBI taxonomy): Eukaryota > Metazoa > Chordata > Mammalia > Carnivora > Mustelidae > Mustela > Mustela nigripes. The sequence continues at coordinate 4,200,752 of NC_081557.1, read as the reverse complement.
CATTCGCCCTGTAGCGAGCGCCCGTCTCCTCCGACAGTCCAGCCTGGTCATCGTATCCTGGCAGGGCACGGCTCTTACAGAGGCAAGCCCCACCAGAACAAAGTGGTCAGAAAAATAAATACAGTTTTAAAAATGGACAGCTAAGCTGGTCGTTATGGCCGTGGAGCTTTCCCATTCCATGATCCTTTATTTTTTACATTAAATCCTGGAGACGACTCAGTGCATAATTGCTTTTTGGTCGATCGGACGCTTCCAGATGAAGGCACGCCCACCGGAAGTGCAGGCTGTGTCAGACCCAGCACCCGCGACACTTCCGTCTGTCACGGAGATGACGCGGCCTACGGGTCTCTATCGCCCTCCATCTCCCCTGGAAAGGACAGTGGTTCTGTCTCTTGCCAGCTGGGACTGGAAAGCACTCCTGGGGCCTACTGGCCCTACACTCTCCTGACCATTTCGAGGTTATTCTTCCTGTCTCTCAAGCTTTGTTCCTTTGTCAGTGGTAAATGTCACGCCCTGCCTTTGTTGTCAGCTTGGGTGAGCAGCTACCCAGAGGCCCAGCTCACGCTTTCTTCTCCAGACACATCACACTTGATCGTGACATCTCTTGCTCCCCATTTCTCTCTCTCTCTCTCTTTCTCACACACACACACACACACACACACACACACACACCCTTTCTTTCATTGCTTAATGATGCAAGGAAGGCCGTCTGATGCGGGGGCATCCAGCCCAGCGGCCCACAGGAGGGAACTGGTCTTTCTAGGGGCAGGGAAACCACAGGAAACACTTAGGGTTTCAGTTGAGAATAGTAAGACACAATTCCCACCTGAAGACCGACCCGACCCAGGATATCTTTCCCGCGGTCTCCCTCTCGCTCTGGGCCTTCCACTTTTAAGGCACTGGGTTTTGAAGACTCGCGCGGTCAGTAAAAGTAGAGATGAGGTGGAGGGCATGCTTCCAACACGGAGAGGCCAATACGGGCTACCAGATGACGGACGGTGACGGAGCAACCCACAGTGACAAGAGCTATTTCCAGAAGCACAGTGTTTCCGTTAGTGCATTACACGCGCATCAGCTACAAACGGTTAACATCTCCAAAACTCGAACGCGTTCCTCTCTGAACAAAACGAGCTCCGGTAGGAGTAAACGCCCATGAGTACCAGGTGCCCGGTCGCCCCCCTCCCCACCGAGGAAACGTGCCATTTGCGCTCCCAATGCATGAAGTCACAAGCCCACCAGTCCCTTCAATAGCTCAACCACAATCTCATCCCTCAGTCACCACAGGCAGATGCAAACGCTTTTTGGGGGCGGGGGGCAGAGGGACACTTGATGAAAAGATCCCCAAAGTCGGGACCTGCCAGGAAGTAGTGGAGTCAGACTTCACGTGGTGGAGACCTGCTGTTCTATAAGAAGGAAAACACCAAACCCTTGGCGGAAGGAAAACTGAGTTTCGTGGGGCAATTCTGCATCCGGAGCTACACTCGGGATCGGACAGCTACTCTTCATTTGGTTTTGGCGGCTGAGCTCGTTCTGCTTCGCGGCGGCTCTAATGGAGTTACTTTTTGGAGTTGGCGCCCAACCCAAACAAACCGATGATGTCCGTCATCGCCCGTCTCAGGTGCTTCCCAAAGCGATGCGAGTCCTTCCGCGCAAAGACAAAAAACAAAAACGCACGTTACAATGTTGAAATCCCTACACTGGGGCCTTGAACCTGACTCGGGGGACAACGCGTTACACAAAGCGCGACAAATAAATGAATTCCAATCCTCTCTGCTAGCGGCGAACTTGGCCGTGCTCTCAGGGGATCCGCCATGCGGAAAGGCAGAAAAGAAACTAGGATTCAGTGTGCCACGCTGGGAAGGAGGTCACACGTTCCACTCCCACAGAACACCGCAGACCCTGCTTCATCTTATTATTATTATTTTTTAAAGATTTCATTAATTTACTTGAGAGAGAGAGACAGCAAGTGAGAGCGAGCTCAAGCAGGGGGACGGACGCAGGAAGAAGCAAGTTCCGCACCGAGCAGGGAGCCCGGTGTGGGACCCGATCCCGGGAGCCCAGGGTCATGACCCGAGCAGAAGGCAGCCGCTTCACCAACTGAGCCCCCCAGGCCCCCCCACCATCATCTTGTACTCGTCTTCCTTCATACACGCACGCTGACCTCCATCTACCCTCTGATATTAGGGTCAGAGTCACGCGAGCACTCCCAGAGTAGGATTTAAAGCCAGCACTATAGGCAAAGAAATATTTGCAACCAAAGAAGATCATTTCTTTAAAATTAAAAAGGGGCGCCTGGGTGTCTCGGTGGTTAAGTGTCAGCCTTCAGCTCAGGTCATGATCTCAGGGTCCTGGGATCGAGCCCCACGTCCGGCTCTCCGCTCAGTGGGGAGCCTGCTTCCCCCTCTCCCGCTGTCTCTCCATTCATGCATGCACATGGCCTCGCTCATTCTCTCTCAAATAAAATCTTAAAAATAATAATAATAAAATAAAATTAGGTGAAAGAGTTTAAAAATTCTTTTCTCTCAAAATGTCCAAACCGAGTAAAAAAGCATGTTGTTAATCTGCTACTTCCTGTCAAATTCAGGAAGAACATGTCTGTCAAGTTAAAAAGAAAATGGCAAAAATATGCCTTTAGGAAAGGCAACTTGGTTCTGTACTTACGGTCTCGGGGCTGGAGAACTTGGAAGATATGTGGAAATTGATGAGGTTCTCTCCCACGAGGATGTAGGACACGCCATAACCATCGTCAGCGACCTACAGGACCAGGTAAGCCGATGTTTAACCTCGGGGAAGGAGCCGATGAGGAAACAGGACTGTCTCACATTCCACATACAAGACAGCAAAAGCCCCTGCACTAATCATCTGCAGAATTCCTGGTGGGGCAGGGAGGGACCCACAAGGTACCAGGGAGTGCTCAGGGTCCAGGAAGACCCCAAGCGGAGGCGGGCGGGCACGGCCGGTCCCCGGGCACGCAGCTCCGTGCCCACCTACCCTCAGACACTTACCGGCCCGAAGCCCCCTCCGCTGGACACGTACTCCGGGTTCTTCTCCAAATCAAACAGCTCCACCTGCTGCTGCGGAGTCTGGCTGGTCGATAACCTCCACGGCTCAGATAAGACCTGCGGCGTCAAACACGGACATTCTCTAATGACACCCTTCCCCGCACCAACCTCTTCTGTCCCTGCACAGCAGCCCCGGGGGGCGACAGGGAAAGTCTCGCCGGGACTCGGGTAGCTCAGACGCAGGAGGTCTGCGTCCCGGAAGGCCTCTTGCTGACTCAGGCCAGTCCGTGTGCAGAGAGGGCATCTGGACCAGGGGGGCTGACACCCCCCAAAGGGGGCAGACATACGAACTAAGACTCAGGAAGGGGACCGTGCTGGGCTGAAGCTAATTTTCAGGAATTTTTTCAAGCTGCTTGATCAACACAGCATTATTATAAGTTAAATTTCACACCTTTAAAAGTAAATAAACTGTATTAAAAACAAGACTGATAAATACTCGGCTCCTCATGTCCTAGTCACCAGCGTGCACCTTACTATGGTCCGAGCTGGAGGTCGGGAGGGTATGTGTGACGCACGGCGTTCCCCAGAGGCTGAAGGGAGGCGGCACTAAGGCCACAGCTCGGATGGGACACGGTGATGACAGCGGAGCCCCAGGACCCATTTGGCGAGGCCCCGACTTCGTCCCGGCTTAGCCAGCGAGCCGGAAGAGCTGCCGCCGACCGTGGCAACTGACCTCCTTCAGGAAAGGGGACTCCACGGCCAGGTATTTGGACACCACGTAAAGACAGAAGAGGTGGCGGTCGATCCCGGAGCCAGTCATTGCCAGGCGGTACAGATGCTGGTGCTTCTCGGAGGCGATCTTGAACAACTTGAGCCTCTGCTCAACCTGAGTAAAGGGGCGGGACAGTCATGCCATGCAGGACGGACCCCACAGGCTCTGACACGCACGTGAGGGGCCCTTCTCCACAGGGGTCCAATGACACCATTAAAGCAAGCGGGAGGGACGTGCCAGAGCGGAAGCCCCCCTGAGGGGCTGCCCCCTCCCCAGATTCATGCTGCCGATGGGGCCACCCGAGGGAAACCCAGAGCCCCCAGCCTGTGCGGGCATCGTGGGTATGGGCAGCGGGCTCCGCTGACCCCAAGTAGAAGGTTCTATGGCACGGTTCCAGGCTTCTCACCCAGACCCCAGCTCCTTGGATTGTCCCACTGCACCAACTCCCGTGCCTCCCTGTGCTCTGTGAGGTTCTAGACTCCTAGGGAGTCCATGGGATTAACGCTAACCTCTCTGCACGTGTCCTGACCACGTTCAGCTCCCCTGAAAGGCAGCAGGGAGAGAAGCTGAATACGACGCCCCCGGAGAAGGCATGCGCGAGGTCTCCGCGGCCTGGCGCCTCCTTACCGTCTGGGTGGGGTCCACCATGGCGAGCACGAAGTTGCATGACTCCATGGTACAGGAACGCACGGTCTCTGTCCTCCCCTCTCGGAAGAGCCGGGTCATGGAGGCCTCGTATGTGAGGCAGAATTTGCCCATGTCCTGTAGAGGAAAAATACTTTAATACAAGGCACGGCCCGCTGATGGACTCTAACGCACAAGATGGGATGGGTTATGGTCAGCTTTAGCTTTTAGTCATTATCAGTCTTCACACGGGGTTGTGCAGCAGGCAGATGGAGACGTCATTAGCTTTGGAAAGGCCCGGGGGTGGGGGGTCAGTTTCTGGGTAGCCCAGGGTCCATTTCCAGATGCAACAGATGCCACGGCACAATTTCCTGAGCTTCACACACCTATCTGAGTGCAGACACACTTATGGAAGGAAGACATGACAAGGAGATGGCCATGCAACAGTTGGAAATTATTAAAAGACACAAGGTGTTGGCAGGAAATGTTCCACGGTATTTGGATGACAATGAGGATGGCCTGGGAGAGGAGAGACAGGTCAGGAGCAGTGTCCCCCGGCAGGAGGGCCGGTGGCCAGCTGCCCCACTGGACAGGAAGGGAAATGAAACAGAAGGGGTAGCCATGGGGGGAGCGGTCAGGAGGTCTCTTTGGAATGCTCTCGTATTCCCGCTGAACCAAGAAGGCGGCTTGGCCTGCTGAGGCTGGAGAAGCGGGGAGGGGCCGGGAGCTGGAGAGAAGCCAGAGAGAAGGCGTGGGGAACCGGCATGGAGGGGCACAGAGGGGGCTGCCCGAGCCAGAGCTCGGTATTTTGAAGTGGAGAAATCAGTCTGAATCCAGCCACTCCAGCCTCTTGGGTACGGGGCAGAGCAGTCCATGCCCAGTGAGGGGTGGGGAACCAGACAGGCAGCGGCCCCGTAGGGTCTAGGGACTGACTAGAAGGGGGACAGGAGGACAGAAGAGGCAGCACCTGAAGCTGAGACCCTGCAGGTGACAGGTCAGCGGGGGCTCCAGGGAGAAGCAGCAGGAGGAGCAGGACAGGGTCCGAGAAGCACACGGCGTCCCGTGCATGCGCTGTGAGAGGCAACACCTGCAGACGCCCCTGGCCGCCAGGCCGACCCCGAGATGCCAGGTTCCCCGTCTGGACGGGAAAGTGGCCACGGCAGTCTGTGGACCCCAGTCGTTCCTGTGGACAGTGCCTCTCGGCGTCCGGGCCCCACTGACCCCAAGGAGACAGAGGACACCCTGCCACCAGCGGACACCGTGAAGCAAAACCCAGCGCCAGAGTCAAGGCTGAAGTCCCTGGCGAGCGGGCCATGCCTGTGAGTGGCCTTCGGGGCTCTGTCCCTCCCCCAGTCCTGCCTGTAAAGTGACGAGGCGAGCAGGCCACGGGGTGAGGAACACAGGCCAGGAGGTCTGCGACCAGCCGCCGCTCCCTGCCGTCCACCTGCGGTGCCCCCGAGGGAGCCTCCACGCTGCCCCGACACCAGGCGCAGGAGCCGCCAACTCACCGCACTTCTTCCACACACCAGTCATTCCTTTTGCCTGGAGTGGGCTCCAAGAGGGGCTCTACCTCCCCATTCTGCTCTAAGCAGAGTAAGACTAAGAACAGAGCAGGTAAGCAAGGGCCCAGGTCGGTCATCAAATATGCCTGGGAGGAGTCACAGGGGCTCGTGACAAGGCGGGAGGGAGGGGAGAGGAGGAGCTACAGGAAGAAGGAGGAGTCTGGCATTTAGGCATTCCGTAAACGTTAGCTTGGGATCTCGGATGCACTGGTTTATGCGAGGTCCACTCTCCAACACCAAACTTTGTGTCAGCGGTCAGCACGGTCATGCAGGATACCCACGGTTTGTAAACGATCGTCTGGAAACCTCTCGGCAAATGCACTGCATGTTAGGGTGCTCGGCCCCCCGAGAGCCAAGCAGCCCCACTCCACCTGCTGCAACCAGCCGCCATCCGGAGATCACCTCCAGTGTCTAACGAGCTGGATCAAAAGACACGGTCGGTGGGGATACGGACATGCATGGTGTGAGAACACAAACCTGTCACACCCGGGGATGGCTGCCCCGGGGCTCGGGGTTCAGGCTGATGGTACCTGGGGGAGTTTTTCACCTCTAGCTTCTAAATGAAAAACAAACATGACCCAAAAGCAGGAAGCGAATGGCTGTGGACTAAAATTAAGACCTCTACCAAGTGTCTTCACTCAATTGGTCGTGGCTTATTTACCAATGCCTATCGACCCCTCTGTGGCTAGCACATTCCTGGCACTGGGGACCGATCATGTTTCTGCCCTCAAGGGGCAAAGGTTCTAACAGAAGAAGTGGGGATACAGGATATTACACAGTGACAGGGGCATCAAACAGGAACAAGGCAGGGTGACAGAAGAGCGAGGGGGCAGGAGCCCTTTTAAATAGGAGATGGGGGCCTTGAGCAGAGACCTAACCAACCACACCTCAATCTGGGACACAGCAACTACTGGCGGAGAACAAGTGCAAAGGTCCTGAGGTAGAAAAGAGCTGGACGTATCTGAGCACAGCGAAAAGGCCAGTGTGGCCAAAGCTGAGTGAATGAGACCAGGTGTGTTATGAGAGGAGTTTGGAGGGGCAGACAGGGATCAGACCAACAGTCACTAACCTTTGGAACATGTTAACTCGGAAGGGAAAAATAGATACATTTTAATTTCTACTAACCTCAAACTGAAATACAGCATGTAGAAGCACAGCCAACAAACCACAGTAATTACCAACAGTGCAGTGACTTTGAAGAGAAAATCATAGCTATTTGCACAACAAATTATGGTTGCTGCAGATGTCCCAAAATACCATCTATGCTTATCACGACTTCAAAATTACAGTAGTCATTTGCTCTGCCACCCCAAGTTTAGTGCATAATTACACTCACTGTGCTACAAATTTACATTTAATATTCTGGTGTGCATTTTTATTAACTGATTATCTCCGTAACCCCACGTAGTTCCTTTCATGCTTTATACACATTATGCTGAGATGGGATCCCCAAGGCTTTCCCAAACTTCCTGCAGGGTCCAGGGCACAGCGAAGGGTCAGAAGCCTGGAACGGAGACCTCCCCCCAGGACACACAGGACATCTGCATTTACACAGAGCCAAGGGAAGGCTCTGCAGCTCTGAGCTGAGCCAGGAAGGGTCAGAACCACAGCTCCACAGAGTCGTGTCCCTAACACAGCTGGTCCTCTACAGGGCCTGCACATAAGAACCTCTGCATGGAAAGATCTGCCTTATATTTTTCATTCGTTGTACGTGGCATCTGCTCAGTCCACTCGAAACACCCGTGGACCATTCGTCTGACTGAACACTAAGCAAACGGCCTCTGTGAACACTGAAATGACATGTGATATACAGATGTACGAGACAGCATTCTTCTGTTTTTTGTTTTTGGGGTTTTTTTTTTCAATTATTAACAATACAACAGCATTCTTAGCTCAAGGGCCACGTGAAAACAGGTGGAGGCCGGGAAGGGGGCCGTGGGCCACAGTCTGCAGATCACCATGGTAAAGAAATAAAACTTTCACATGATGCCGATGGCCAAGTGTGTTCACAAAACACACCACAGACACATTTAACGGACACACAATCGTCCGTTGTACAAAAATACGATAATCTAACATTTCACACTGATAACCTTTTTGACGGATTCAAACTTTTTTACTGAGGGGCCTGTTTCAGCTCATCTCTGCGAACCGGGCCTTAGAGAGTACGGTTCTCCAGGAAGAGTTTGCCAGGTCAGGGTCACACACGTTTCCCTCTGGAAGAGCCTCACGCTGGAAGAGCCTGCCGCACGCACGCTTCCCTCTCTAAACTGCCCCAGTACAAGCACGGACTTGAAAGGCCTTTGCAAATCACAAACATGCAGTCTTACTTACGCTGCATTTATGGGCTTCCTAGCAAGACTAAATTTTCCACGTACATTCCCCGACAACTTGTAGTTTTCTGCTCTCGTGAACCACTACCCTCTGCTGACTCGGTTAAATCCTGCACCTATCCCAGAGAAGTGCCCAGGAAGACACCTTACTCATTCCTAAACTCTTCCGATTTCTACATGTTAAAAGAAACAATGTCCACCTCGTTACTTTTATTTTTCAGAATGTTACTGGTTATTCTCAGATGTCACACCTCCTAAATGAACTTGAAAATCAATCGCTCGAGCTCCCTTCAGAAAATCACCTCCAGACCTCAGACTGTGTCGGCACTGGACGTGTGAACTGGGCACACTCGCCTCTGCGGGGTCGAGATTTTCCAGCCAAAACCACAGCCTTGTTCCTTTTGGAGACTGTCTCTGCCTTCCCAAAGTCCCAGCTGTTTTACCAACGTGAGCCTGGACCCCAGACTCCTGTCCCTGGTTCTCATTCCCCTGGCCTGTTGTACTTTCTACTTGGCCAAGCGCTGGACAAGGAAGATACTGGCCTTCGTAGAATTCTGCACCGGGCTCCTTCCTGAGCACACTCCTTCATCTCGAAAGCTTCTCTGCTGCCTCCATTCCCACCAGATGTACTGATCCCTCTCCCGCCCAGTCATCCCATGAGCTGTGCTCACTGTACTTATGGGAAAGCCTTTGAGGATGCTGGACCTGCTGGAGTGGGGGCAGCCTCATCCTCTCCTTAATGGGGCTACTCACCCATTCACCCTTCAAGCCACATGTCGGCTACTGATCTGTGACGCTACTTATCATGTTAGGGTAACAGCTCCGCTTACTTAGAGCCGTTATCGGGAATGCACGCCAAGATTTTAATGTCTTTCTAGCATTTGTCGAGAGGACTGTCCTTTTTCTTCTCTGATCTAAATAATAGTTTAATCTGTCTCCAGGTTTATTAATACCAAACCGTACCCCTGGCCGCTGGCTCCATAAGCTGCTGCTTTTACACGTTTCCCGCACTGCACTGCTGGATTCTCGTTGCTAATATCTTACTTAGGTTTTCTGCGCGTTTGTTCATGAGCAAAACTGGTCTACAGCTCTTTCTCGCCATCCCTCCAATTAAGACATGAGCTCCAGAACCAGCCTGCCTGGATACAAGCTCAGCCATGGGAGTTCTCCTGCTCCTGAGAGAGGCAGAGATCAGCAAGGCCTTCCCCAGGGGCTCTGAGGATTAACGAGTCCCCCCCTCCCCCGCCGAGGCACTCCGCACCCACTGGGCGGCTCTATCCAGCTCCGGATCGCACCCACTGGGCGGCTCTATCCAGCTCCGGATCACGCCCAGGGTGAAGCTGGTTGCGAGCGGCCTGCCCCTCTCAGGAGCCTCCGGAACCCTACGCTCGTCCAAGCAACGAAGCCACTTCGGAGCAGGGTCCCGCTGCTGGGCAGGTCTCCGACTTCTGACTTTCATCATGGGGACTGACCTCCTTCTGGCTTTTTACCTTGTCTCGGGTCAGCTTCACTAACTTCTGTCGCTGCAGAAAATCGTTTCGAGATCTGCACACGTATTACCGTGGAGCCTGGCGTCCCCTTACGAAACTCTGTGTTTGAGGCAGCGCCTCCCTTTATTGCCCAAACGCAGTACCTCTCTGTGCTCAGCAGTCTTTAAGGTCAAGCTTGCTAATTCCAAGATTCAGCTCCTCTATCTGGCTACTGGGTCTGTAAGTCCCTCGCTCCTTCAGACAAAGCGCCCCTTCCACGACGGCCCTTTCTGCCCGATGGCTCTGCGAGCACACACTTAAGTGAGTATGTCCCTCGGGGAAAGGAAGCTTCGTGACTTGATAGTCTTTGTGAACAACTACCGTAGAGTCAGCTGGAACTCTGACTCTGGCCTACCTTCTCCCGGTTTCTCTGATTTCAATGTTACCTCTTCTGCTGTCCTGCATCTGCGTCTTTTCTTGACCTGCCCCCACACCCACCGAGAGGGGTTCTGCTCACCGCATGCCACCACGCCTGCAAGGCGTCCGGCCTTCCCCACCCCCGGGGCCCGCGGCTCCCGGCAGGTGCGCAGACCGCGTGCTCACCACGGAGCCCCAGCCCGTACCTTGTAATGAGCCAGCTGCAGCGCGAGCTGGACGAAGGCGTCCGGGCTGGTCTTGCATTTCTTGATCAACCCTTTACCAAAGGTGTGGAACGGGAACGAGTGGAAATCCACGTCGTTTGCCAGAATGCTGGCGCTGTTCAGGGAAGTCTCAATCACCTCTTGACACTAGAGGAAAAAGGAGAAAGAGACGTGAGCCCGGGCTGCTGGCGTACCTCGCAGAGACGAGATGTCTGCGCAGCCAACAGAGCTGTTGCTTGAACAGACACACGTCCCATCCTCTTCCCGGTCCTCCCCGGAAGCGTCATCCTGGAGCTGCAGTCCGGGAGTGACAGGCCCCCCGCTCGCCCAGGAGTGCCGGGGGGACCCGAGCAGGAGGAAGGCCCGTGGGGGACTGCGGCTTCCTGGTCTGCACACGCCCCCACAGGGCATTCCGCACAGTCCAGAGTTTAGTTTTGTGAAATCCACTGTGGCGCCCCAGCTCCCAATTATAAAAAACGAATGGGCCATGTACGACCATGCCATGGAGATGAGCTCCCAGGCCACGGAAGGACGCGGGAGGAGCCCTAAATGCACGAGACCGAGGCAAAGAAGCCGTCTGCAGAGGCCAAGTTCAACAGGATTCCACAAACGGGACACTGTGGATGAGGCCAACTGTGGCGACCGTGACAAGACCTCTGGGTGCCAGGGGGGCGGGGGACAGGGAGGAACGGCAGTGCCCACATCTGGGCCGTGAAACCGCTCAGCGTGAGGCTGTGCGCGGACACTGGTCGTCGTACATCCGTGCAAAGGCCAAGAATGCACTAGGCCGACACTGACCCCGTGTCAGGGATGGGCGTGTGTGTGCTGGGTCGGGGGAGGTGGGCAGGAGGGATGTCTCTGGACTTCCTGATCCACTGTGCTGGGAAAACTAAAACTGCTCGAGAAAGTTAAACCTACAGAAACATTTTAAATACACGGGGACCGACTTGGTCAGGTACAAGGACCCCGAGCCCCTGCACCTCGGCAGCGGTGACACTGCTCTGAGGAGCTCACGCCGGCCCCTGGGGACGCAGGACGGAAGGCCTGGTGAGACGGCAGCCTCACGCGTGGCATTTTCTACTTCGAGAAGTGTTTCTCGGGCCCCAGGAATGCCTGCGTGGATCGGATGGGCAGAACTGCCCCAAACTTCCTTCCCCAAAACGCTTCCTTTTATCGAGTGGCCTCTGTATGAAAATCTTTGAGAAACAGAAATAGTTAAGTTAGTGATCTCAGAGTATTTCTACCCCAAAGGAAGTGACTTTGCTTTTTCCTTGTTCACTGCGCTGTCCAGCCAAATGGGAGCTGGAAATCTCGCCGACAATCTTTGCCAGAATGGGAAACAGAACCACTTCCCGGGGCCGGAGGCAGTAGGAGCTGTGGCGAGCAGCCCTCCGGCCCGTGTGTGGACACAAGTCTGTGTGTGTGGCCTCCAGCTGAGCCGGTGCCCACTCAGCAAGGACGCCGGGGGGGGGTGGTGGCCTGGGCTGTGGCCGCTTCCGTTCATCCCCATCCCAGGTCGCTGGGACTCACCTCCTCCGGGATGTCCCACTGCAGCCGGGTGGGGTACGGAATGTTCGGGTTGGTGTCGCCCTTGCAGTGCCCGTCCTCTGCGTAGCCCAGCTGAAAGCAGTCCGTGGCCAGGACATACTGTCGCAAACGAAAAGACAGACACGTCGGTCAGGGGAGAGGAGTCCGGTGAACCTTGTTACATAGAGCATCTTGGAGGTGACCCCCAGGGGAGACAGACCCTCGTCCTTCACGGAGATGTGATGAAGACAGCAGGGGCGCCTCCCAGGGTGTGCCGGCGGATGCACCCGACCCCCTCCGCGCAGCCACCCATCGGGAAAGCTATTTCCATTCCAGAGGGGAGAGAAATGGACGTGAGGAGGCTCCCCGGCTTGTGGGCTGCCAAGCAGCTCAGCCAGGACTCCGCACATGCAGAGCTCGCTTCCAGGTCCCAGGTGCCCGCTGGGGGCCACCCCCCATCCCCCGAATCTTTACAGAAAGCCCGGAAGGCAGGCCCCATTATTCCCAACGGCGTAAAAATGAGGAGGCCGAGCCACCCAGGGAGGAAGCCGTGCACCCCAGTCCACACTCCCCACGAGCCAGGCTCCGGGCCCAGCTGGGGCCTTCTCTTGCCCCTGGCGAGGACACGCACATTGATGAGTTCAGTTGTATTTACTGAGCAGCTACTATGAGCCAGCAACCCTCTGAGCACCAGTGAGAGGATGGGGAACAAAACAGACCAGAATTTCTGCTTTTCCTCAAGACGTTAAACCTGGCCATCTGACCTCCCCAGTCTCCTCCAGGGTGCACGCACGACAAATGAAAACACGCATTCGCCTAACACGTATGCGTGAACGTTTCCCAGGGCCGGTGCTTACAGTCGTTGGAGCATGGAAACAGCCCATGCAATGGCCAGAAAAGACAGCCCAAGAGATAGAAAGTAGATCTGTGGCTGCCTGGCGGGGGCGCGGAGAGAAGCAGGAGTTCCCTTTGTGGGGAAACATCTTAAAGTAGATGCCGGGGGGCGCCTGGTGGCTCAGGGGGTTAAGACTCTGCCTTCAGCTCAGGTCATGATCCCAGGGTCCTGGGATCGAGCCCCACATCGGGCTCTCTGCTCAGCAGGGAGCCTGCTTCCCCCTTCCTCTCTGCCTGCCTCTCTGCCTACTTGTGATCACTGTCTGTTAAATAAATTAAAAAAAAAAAAAAAAAAAAAAGTAGATGCTGGGGTTGGTGGTGTGACCACCGTGTAAATACCCGAAACCCAGCAGAATTGTGTACTTTAAGAAGATGAATTTTATGGTCAATTTTGTCTCCATAAACAGTAATAAAAAGATTTTGTAAAAAAAGGAATCCCTGCACTTGGGGAGCTTACATCCTAGTGGGGGAGACAAACACACACACACACACACACACATACCCCAAAACCCCCAACCCAGGTCTGGCTGGGGGCACTGCTGGGTGTGAGGGGTCGGGGCTCTAGCAGGGGGGTGGTGTGTGGAGGCGGCCACGTGTGTGCGTGTAGTCAGCGTCCACGCAGATCTGAGCAAGTGAAGGGGCCAGCCTACTTGTGCCTGAGCCGCTCCACATCTGAGACCCCAGAGAGCCCAACTAGCTTTAGAAATATATGGTTGGGAAGCAGGGTCCAGCTCTGACCAGATCTGCTCCTGACCGCCTCACCATGGGCAGACCGGTTCCCGGGCCTCCGGGACAAGAGAGTGCGTCGGTTCCCACCCCTGCGGGGAGCTTCTGGGGTCCACATCTGGCCCCTGGAGGCCCAGGCCATTCCGTCTGCTGGCAGGAACCCGAATGACTGCCTTGGGCTGTCCACGCAATCTCTTTACCTTTCTCTCCTCCAAAAGCACTTAAAATAGAAGATGGCCTTGTCAACACGCAGGTTTCTCCACCTGGCTAAGTCACCCTGTGCCATCCAGACTGCCCGCGGCTCGAGCGCGGTCTCCTTCACGGAGACCAGCTGTCACGCGCTCCCTACTCGGGGCGTCCCTGGAACAGGGGTCACAGGTCTGGACAGTCCGCTGTGTCGACGGACCCCTCTGGAGTCCGGCTGCTCCGTCCAGGGGCCGAAGATGGCTGAGTCTTCGTGCAGTTTCAATTGAAAGGATCGCTAAGCTTTTGTTGGCATCAGTAGACGGGCGGCGGCAAAGACCCTTCTGAGACTTGACTGCTTTTATCGTATGTTCGAGTCTTGGGGCCAGACCACTATCTGAGAGACTGTTCAGTAACACTGTTTCTTTCCCACACAGAGAACCTCACTTGGCTGAAGGAAGAGCGGGTTAGGTTTTGCCCAGACCCCAGCCAGGGGTAAGACGGTCAGGAGAAGTTTTGGAGGGGGCATCCGGGGCTCCTAACCCAGGCCCCGGAGAAGGCAGAGGGGCCTTGGGGGAGTGCAGTGAAGCTGAGGCCTGATGGGGCCAGGGGCCAGGGAAAGAGTGCTCGGGGCACAGGAGGGAGCACGTGCATAGGCCTTGCAAGAGACAGCACGACATGGCCTAGGATTTGTGACTCTGGGGAAAATATGGACAGATAAAATATTTTAAAAATAAAGATTGAGATTCAAAGCCTTCAGAGGAATTAAAAAAAGAAAAGAATGCGGTCATGCATTAAGATATCTTCACAAGTTCATGACGATTTCATCATGTCCGGTCCTCGAGTGAGCGCCACGGCCCATGAAGGACGGTGGGGTCCTCGGCCCGCTGTCCCGTCGTCCAGCTCCACCTGCCAGCGCAGCAGACTGCAGAGCACAGGCTGGGCTTTCAGGGTGACTTCAAAGGGCCTTGTTGCTTAACAAAAAACTACCTTGAGCTTCATCAAACCAGGATCATACAGAAATTTCTGGATCAGGTCCACTGTTGACAATCCTGGAGTTCAGAAATTTCTCCAAACAAGAACCGAGGAGGGTAAGTTAAGAAAGCAAAACCTTCTTCAATGGTTCGTGCCAAACGCAAAGAAGGTTCCAGCGCTTCAGGGAGAAATGAATTTTTTTTTAAGTTTAAAGCAGTGGCAGGGCCAATCCAACACCACATTTTAACAAGCTGGGCAGAGGGACCAGGTGGCAGGGGTTTGGCAGTTTTTAAATAACTTGGTAATTTTAAGAATTAAATGATGCGGCTGCGTTTTTATCAACCAGGATTTAATGCACTTGCTTCTAGTCGGCCTAATACCTGGCACATGGAAAGAGTCTCGAGAACACAGCAAAGAAGGGATGGTTTTGCTTCAGCTCTGCCCTGGAGTCCCTGCACGAGAGCCAGCCACCATCCCGTCACTTTGGTTCCACCAGAGACGGCATTAAATGTGCTTCTATTTAAGGAAAGTTAGTTCTAGGAAATGAAGACACGAAGGCCTTTGGTTTAGCTAAATCATGTTACACGAAGTGCCAATGTGTGTTACGAAGTCTTCTGTAAGCAGACGGGTACCGCACAATGAAACGTCGTCTGGGGTCGGGACTGGCAACAGTGCCATGCTCATGTCACAGCTGCACTCGCTCGCCTCCCACAGCTGCGTCACAGCTGCACTCACCCCCCACAGGTGCGCGACAGCTCTGCTCACTCACCTCCCACAGGTGCGCGACAATGGGCGCATCGGCCCAGGAGTGCTCGGCGTTCATGCCCATCTTCCCGTTCTTGTAGACAATGAACGTGAAAGACTTATCGAACCACCTACGTGAGAAAGGAAGGTTCCCGGGACTTAACTATTTCAAAAAGACCGAAAGCAACCGTAAATCACGTACTCCTTTTATTCGGGTTGGGCTCCTCTGCCCCCAGCCCCCAAAAGGCTGGCCCACACTCTTAAATCTCAGCAGAGTGTTGGGAGGGGCACACAGAGAACTTAGGTCAGTGGCTTCTCTGTTATCAGAGACAAAGATAAGCCCTTGTGAGCACACACCCTCCTCCTCCCCCCCACCCCCCCATCCCCCCGGGACTAGCCTCACCCCCACCTGCAAGGCAGGCAGGACAGATCCACAGATGAGGAAAAGGTGGCCACAGGAGTCCTGAGCTCGGGGAGCAGGCCGACCCCACACCCAGCTCAGCCCCGCCCACCGCCTTCTCCTGCCGGGTTCCAGGCATCCGCAGACACCCCTCGCCAGCACCTCCAGTCAGAGGTCGGCGGGAACAGAGAGGAAAGAAAGTCTTCCCCTGTGTGTGTGTGCGCATGTGTGCACATGTGTGCCATGCAAAAAGAGAACCAAAGCTGTGCTCTTATGCGAGCCTCATTCCTTCAGGGCAGAGACACCTGAGGCTGGGGGCAGCCACGTTACCTGTCGGAGCACTTGCCATGGAGGAGAGACTTGGCGTAGCTGTCCATGGACGCGTCCGGGTCTTCCTTCCTGTACCCCTGCTCGCTTTCGTCGAGCGTCACGAAGAACGCTGCCTTTTCCACGGCATCGAGGGACTGTTTGTTTTTCCCACGTCCAAAATAGGCCTGGCGACACTTGGCCCAGGGTACTCTGAAACAAGGCTTAGAGTCAAACCTACAGGAACGTGAGGACATCTCCTTACGTGCGGTTTTCAAAACGGCGGTTTTCAGTTTTGTAGGAATTTAAGGGAAACCGCACGTGTATGACTCTGTCTGCAGTGGACAGCACCATCGGCCGGCAGGCCTCCAGCCCGGCGCGCACCTCCACTCACTGGACGCTGGATGGGCCACGAGAATGCAGGCTCTGAGCTCAGCGACCGAGCCAGGGCTCCCCACGCCCGCGACCGTCCTGACGACGTTGTGGCAGGTGCTGTGAGCACGTCCCTCCTGCCCGGCTCCCCTCCAGCCCTTGTCCACGTATGAGCTCACTGACCAGCACTACATTCCCATCTTTCAGAGGGGGAACCTGAGGCATACCGACGTGATCACAGCTACTTTGTACAAAGAAGAACTTCCAACCCAAGCTGTCCTACTCAAGTCCAGGCTACTACAGCCAGAGGACACCTCGGGAAGAAGCGGCACCCCTGGGAATCCCAGGAATGGGATTCTTTTCATCCCACTTTTCGTGGGATACAAGGAGCTGACACGACACCCACTTCCTGAGAGTCACCGCAGCCACGGCTCCTTCGATGGCTGCTAGGACCGTCACGCAGGCCCTCCTCTGGTCCTTTACCCACCCACCGTTCCAGATCAGGGTCATCTGGCCTGTCTCCTGCCCTCTTCTCTCTCCGAGTGCTCGCCAAGGTAGCCTATGGTACCAACATCCCCAACAAACACCAGGTCCCCACACCCACCCAGCCGGGACCACTGTCTGCCAGGGCCACAGTGACAGCAAGGACGGTCACTAGTGCTGTGTGAAGGGACAAGAAGGTGACGGGGCCAGCACATATGCTCAGCGTCTATGGGAAGAGGAACCTCAGGGCCGGCCGCCCAAGGAGCCCCTCGGGGCAGGGGGTCCCAGGCAAGCCCACTCCTCAGCTGCAATTTGTGCCCACCTGCCCCCTGGGCCCCTGACGCTCGTGAGCACACGGGGAGGGAGCTCGTCCCCCAGACACACTACCCTCCGCGGTTCCTTCCAGCCCTGGTGAGGGCGCGGCGATGGCCTAACAGCCCCGGACTTCTGGGACGGGGCCTCCCCTCCAGCTCACGCTGCCTGTTCCAGCCTGCACTGCTCGAGGAGCCCCTGGACCAGAAGATTCTCATACACCTGCTCGGGGCTCTCAGGTGGGCCTTTTAAAGGGGTAGTCAAGCCCCAGTGTAGGCAGGCCCATGGGACCCTCTCTGCCGTTCCCAGCATGGAACATGCGGTCTACACCCCTGCGGCAGAGCCTGTGTCCTGAACTCAACAGGCCTGCAGCCCTGCCGCAGAGCCTCACTCCTGTCTGTCTTGAGCCCTGGCACTCTGGGCACCTGGATGGGCAGCCGGCCAGCAGGGGCAGGACTCGGACTCCACGCTCCAGCCCCGCCCCCCAGCACCGCTGCCCCACCCCCACGCACCCCTCTGGCCGTCCCAAGTCCACTGGCCAGACCCATGTCACGGAGGAGCCACACACCTTTCTCCAGCCGTGAGGGCCGCCAGCTTGGCCTCCCCCGGCTGAGGCTCAGAGGGGTCGTCCAAAATGCGCTGCATCTGCTGCTCGATCTCCCGGGGCTTCAGCAGCCTGCCGTCGTGGTACAGCCAGACCTTGAAGTAGCGCCCTTTGTGGAACACCACGATGTGCTTGCTGTCCCGGACGTGCTGGATGGTGTCTGCGGCGGGACGCGGAACCCAGAGGCGGGGGTTAGGGAGAGCTGAGCATGGCCCTGGCCCCCCGACCGTCCTGCGGCCCCAACCCCGCCCCCCGCGTCCCTCGGTGGGCCTCGACCGTCCAATTCCTCAAGAGTCTATAGACGGTTCGGTACAGATCAAAGCTGAGAGATTTGACCCCGTCTCAGCTCCGCTCAGCCACTCACTGCCCCTATGATCTCGGGCCAATGACTTCGGTCTGCTCAAGGCTTTCTACAGAAAACTACGGCAAACACGCCCTTCGAGCCTTCATTCAAAGTCAGATATAAGAAGCTGCACACTAGGATCACTTCCACTCAGACGCTACACCAGGTCCTGGCCAGCGCACGGTCAACTAAGAAAGAAGAATCAGGGATCCTCTGATCAGGGAAAGATACAGGGATGGGAACACAGGCCTCTTGCAGCCGCGATGAACCCCAGAAAACCCAACCGGCTGTTGAAATTACTGAGAGCACAGCTGGGTAGCCACTGGGGGTCCTCATTTGCCTTCCTCTCCCCTAGAGTTCTGGGCCTGGCTGAGTCCCTCCCACTCACATGCTTGGAACCCCAGCCCGCCGCCTTGGATGCGACTGTATTTGGAAACAGGACCTTTAAAGAGGTAATTCTATTAACACATTGTGATTAAGATGGACCTTAATCCCACATGACTGGGGCACTTGTAGGAAATGATCAGGACCCAGAGAGGCACGGAGGGATGACCCCGTGAGGACACAGGGAGAGGACGGCCGTCCACACCTGAGGTGAGAGGCCCCGGGGGACTCCCTGTCTGCACCTGCGTCTCGGGCTTCAGCCTCCAGGATGTGGGGACAGCGAATGTCTTTCAGCCCCGCAGGCTGCGAGGTTTTGTTACAACGGCCCCCAAAACTAATATATTCAGGAGCCAACAACTCAAAAATACACTTGAAACAAGAAAAACAGAAAAGGAGTTAGGAGTAACTAACGGATGAGGCACAAGACCTGGGCAGAGAAAAGTACAGAAGCACCCCGTGATCCGAGGGGAGGTGTTCAGAGACCCCGCAGATGCCGGAAGCCGGGGAGCACATGGACCCGCAGCCGCACGCCTGTTTTCTCCAGTCTACGGACCTGTGATCACGTCTGACTTACAAACAAGGTGCAGTACAAGGTTAACAACAGCAAACCCAGAGCGATTACATCCTGTGCTGACAGAGCTTATGTGGACGTGGTCTCTCTCTCAAAACACCTGTCCTGGCCCTTCTTCTCGTGATGACGGGAGACAAGTCGCACGGGTATGACACAGGGTTAGGCGGAGGTCATGGGGAATCACCAGGCTCCCACGCCGTGGCTGGTGGTGGGTAACTGAGACCACGGAACATGAAACCTTCAGTTCAGGTCATGATCAGGGTCCTGGGATCGAGCCCCACATTGGGTTCCCTTCTCTCTCTCTCTCTGACAAACAAAGTTAAATTAAAAAAAAAAAAATGTCTGCTTGAGATTCTCACCCCTTCTGCTCATCCCCCGCTCTCTCTCTCTAAGTACTTCTCTCTGAACTACTTTTAAAAACTTAAAAAAAAAAAGTTTTAAGCATGCTATTATGGTCCCAACTGTCCCCGAGCTGTTTTTTGCCAACTCATTTGCTTTTCACAAAAATCTGGCCACGGATCACTAGACCCCAGACTGAGAGAGACAAAGGTTGACTTTCGAGCCAGAAACACGCAGGCTGGAGTGAGTTTTCAGAAAGCCTCTGGGTCCCAGATCCTAGGAAAGCTGAATCCGCTTCCAGAAGCTCAGCCAGAGGCCGGTTCCGGTGTCTGAGGACCCCCACGCCTACCACCACAGGACAAGTTCCCACCTGGGGCTCATAGTCCAGAGGTACCCACTGTAATGAAACCCCCAAAAGCCAGATGAGCTCGGGACTCTATACAATCAGCTTCGAAAGTGGCAGTGGGTTAAAACAAATAAAAAAATAAAAAGCAGCTGTGAGTTCATTTTAACACCCACCATAAGGGCTCAGACAGCGTCTGTTTTGTCTCTTGGCGAGTGACCGGCGTTTGCCACCTACAGGGCGACCCGGAGGCTCACAGGTGGCTCAGCCTGAGCCCTGGCTGGCCCGGCACAGTCCCAGGCGGTGACATGTCTCTCCCTCTCGTTCTCCAGGGCGTCCTGGCTCAGATTACGTGGCCTCCTGGCGAGCGACCGCCGGGGGTGGGAATCAGCTGCCCCAGGCCAGGCCCGGCCTCCTGAGCACAGGCCAGCATGTGTTACACCAGAACCCTGACTGTGGGCCAGAGCGACACTCCCAAGGGAGCCAGATGAAGAAAAGAATATTCCTGGCCAGACCTGGGAGGAACACCCCAGGAGACAGCCTTCGGCCAAAGAGAAACTGATTCTGAAGATAAGTCACATGCCCGGGCCTAGGAAACACCGGGGAAATTCAACAGAAGGAACGTTCCTGAGCCTCAAACTTCACTCTCAGGAGGGGTCAGCGCGAAGCCGAGTGCTGCCTGTCCATGACCCCGTGGGCGGCGAGTACGGAGCGAACGGGCTTCTCCAAGGGTCCCCACTCACCCGTCTCCTCGCCTGGGATCCGCGATGTGTTAAACATTCGCTCCCACTGAGCGGAGCAGAGCGGAACCGTGGATCCCAACAGAAGGATCTACAACAAAAATGCATTTCAAACAAACAAGCATTCCTTGAGGGGGGCGGTGAGGGAGGAGCAAAAGAAACACTGATCTGTCTTCGGAGCACACAGTGCCTGACGCGTCTCCTCTGAACTGAACTTGCTGGGCCGCCGACCTTGGCCGCTAAGACCCGCCGGGCGCGGCTGGGGCTTGGGGCGCAGGCGGGGCTCTGAACCCCCCCTCCTGCCCAGAGGTCACACCTGCTAATGGATCATTTGTCACCTGACGCTTACACCACAGACCTCTTCCAAACCCACGCTTCAACCAAAGGGCTATCTAAAGAAAGAAATGTCTTGTTCTCCTTCACTAATTCACCAGCTCAATTGTTTTCTTCCAAAGGTAAACGAGAGCTTCTTCCGGCTGAGATCACGGGGTGACGTACAGCAGGAATTTAGAACACACCAGGAGCATTAAATCTCACGGTCATTATGGAGAGTGAAAGAAGCGAGACCAGAGAGAGCGAGAGAGAAAGCGCGCGCGCATACTGCACGGTTTCATTTGCATAAAGCTTTGAACAGTACAAGTGACCCAGAGACAGAAGGCACACGCGAACTTTTGGGGGTGACGGATGTGTTCACGCCCTGGACCGTGGAGACAATGTCGGGGGTATGTTATATAGATATGACAGGACCTATCGAAGGAGGCCTCGGGCACGTGCATGACGTCAACAAAGCCGTCAAAAAAGAAGTTTCTAGAGCAGGGAGCTGGCGTACCGGCTTGATCTCCTCCCGGTCCAGGCGTCGTCTGTAGAGCAGGATGGCGTGGATGGCGTTGCCCGCTCTCGCGGCCTGGATCTGGGTCGGCAGGATGTACAGCAAGTCCTGAGAAGGTAAACCCGTGTCGGCACAGAGGACGTCCGTGGGCAAAGCCACGGTCACTTACATACACCGGAGGGCGTTTCCGCACTGCTAAAATGTTTCCGTCGGTGTGAGATCACCCCCGCCCTGACAGAAAAGAAATTGGAACTGCACTTCCTACACTTGGACAGTTTTGTCCTTTACAAGCAAATAAAAGTGACAAACAGGAAGAAACAGGACAAAGCATGAGGCTGCCCCGTTATTAAAGCTAGTAAATGCCGGTGACCAGAACCCCAGCCATGAGGCTTCCAACGAGACAACGGGAAGAGCCCTCCCAGGCCATCAGTGCCGCGGAAGACAAGAACCTCCTGGCGTCCCAGGGCTGGGGGAGCCACGGCCACCTGTCGCCACGCTCTGTGGAGTGGCGCAGACACAGCCCACATGTCACCGCGGCATCACAACGCAGCGGCCAGCTGTGATGACAGGCGGAGAGACCCCTGATGGCCTCGGGAGTATTTCTGTGGCCCTAATCTCTCGGCAGTGGCTCGGGGCCAACACAAAGGGACAGCCACAGGCAGGCTTTCAGGCGAGGCAGGCAGGGGCTGGGCCCGGGCAGAAAGCCTGAGTCAGCGGGAGCCAGGGCAGGAGCTTCCGGGGTGGCCCGCGGCCCCGTGGGGACGCCCGCTACGCCCGCCCGGGGCACTCACCATGGCATAGTAGTTGCTGTTCACCATCAGCGGCCCCCGTCCTCGCAGGTAGATGTACTCCTCCCACCAGTCGCTCACCTGCAAGGGGCCCAGGGGACAGAGCACCGGCGAGCTCAGCGGGAGCCCCACGGGCTGGCGGGGCCCCTGGGATGCAGGACAGCTCACAAGTGTGAGTGTGTATGTGCGACACGCGCCACAGCCCACGTGGGAGCTGAAGCCCAAGTGCGAGCTCAGCACACCCCTGCAGCCGGCGCCTGATTTAAACGGCACGCGCACCAGCCCACCTCCAGCGCCGGCTTCTGGCTCCCTCTAGTCACACTGAACACCTCCTCCTGCACCCCACCTCCTACGGCCCACCAAGGGGCTCCTCTCGCCCGCCCCACGCGGAGAGGCCCGGCGGGTTCGTGGCACAAACTGGCATGCGAACACATCAACGGACGGCGAGCAGGTGCACTTACGTAGTTAGTGGCCCACCAGGATTTTAACTTCAGGTACCACTGCAGTTTGGGCCCAAGGGTGACCGCAAATTCTTCTGCCAGAACCGTCATCCGTTTGAAGTCGGAATCCTTCATCAGAGGCTTCACGGACTCCAGATACTAGGGTTGACACAGAGCACACCCGCCAAGTTCAAACACAGGCCCCTTATCTGTGTCTTAGGAAGAATGTAAACATCTTTACAAGATTTAAAGATCTTCCCCAAGTAGGGATGCCTGGCCGGCTCAGTCGGAGGAACACACAACTCTCGATCTCAGGGTCGTGAGTTCAAGTCCCACATTGGGAAAGGAGATTAATCAAAAATAATTTAAAAAAAATTTTTTTGATTTATTTTACACAGAGAGAGACAGCAAGAAAGGGAACACAGCAGGGGAAGTGGGAGAGGGAGAAGCAGGCTTCCCCCTGAGCAGGGAGCCCGATGCAGGGGCTAGATCCCAGGACCTGGAATCCTGATCTGAGCCAAAGGCAACCGCTTAATGACTGAGCCACCCAGGCGCCCCTAAAAATAATTTTTTTAAAAGGTTGATTTATTTATTTTAGAGAGAGAGGATGAGTAATTGGAGGGTTGCATAGAGGGAGAGAGAGAATGCCAAGCAGGCTCCACGCTCGGGGGGAGCATGATACGGGGCTTGATCTCACGATTCTGAGCCAAAACTGAGAGTCAGTCATTTAGCAGACGGAGCCACCCAGGCTCCCCTTAAAAATAAAGTCTTAAAAAAAAAAAAAAAAAAGGAACAACTCCACCAAGCTGGTTTTGCAGGTCCTTAAACTAAGTTAACCAGACGGCTTTACATCAGCAGCAAAGACACAAACACACTCCTTTGTCCCTCACTGACCTTCCAGCTCTCCAGACAAGCATCCCCAGGATCCCCGGAGTGACAAGATCACGGCTCGTCCAGCAAGGATGTCTCCCTCGGCTTTACCCATCATTTGGCCCTTAATGAAAGCCCTGTTCCCACCTACTCAACAGTGACTCAAGACAGGGCTGGGAAGGTGTGTGGGGCGAGGCCGGGATACCAGGGCAGGAATGAGGAGCCAGAGACCGGGAAGGCCAAGCCCCGGGTCAAGGCCAGGTCTTCAGGGACAGGGCTGGGGGGGCCCCTGACTTTGACCAGCCCTGCCCTGAAGTCAGAGAGCCTAGGTGGCAGGTCACAGATAGGGAGGTGGGCTTTTGAGACCATCGTCAACAACTGCTGCCACGCACACAAGCAATCTAGAAAGTAAGGCCACCGGCTTATCAGGAAATGCATACACAGCCAAGTCTGTCTGCTATGAACACAGCTTTGGGGTGGCAGGGAGCTCTCCAGGACCCCTCCCTGAATGTTTAAAAGTAGCCGCCATTCCTGAAACAGAGCAACTGCTCAGGTTTTCAAGTTGACTCAAAGTGAGACGCACAGGAGTAGGACTGGACATCACATTCCGAAGCACGTCAAGCCGGGTGCTGGGCTCCGGCAGGCAGAGCGGCAGGTGGCTTGGCCGCCCTCCCACGGGATGGGGCTCGTGGCCGTGGGGCCACAGGTGAGGAGGGCACAGGAGAGCAGACATGAGAGGGAACTTGAAAAGGTCAAGAGGGAGGAAATAACAAGGCTGGGATTCAAAAGCCAAGACATGTCCCACTTAGGTTTTAAAATGGGGCCACAGGACAGGCAGAAACGGCCGCCCTCGCCAGCTGCAGTGGAACGTGTGTGCTGTGGGGCTCAGCCTGGCGGGTCCTCCCACGCATGAAGCACAGGTCCCGTCAGACCCCAGGGCTGCGCGTTCCAGGCTCACACCCAGCACAACGGCAAGCAGGTCTTGAACAAAAGCATTCGCAACAGCCCGAGAGTGGAAACAACTGCAGTGTCCAGCAACAGGTGACTGCATGAATGCGGTGGGGTCCGACCGCCCAGTCGGGTATCACTCGGTCGTTAAAAGGCAAGATACACGGACAGACACTACGGCAGAGACACAGCCTCAAAACAGTCTAAGAGCCACATGTCGCGGGATTCCAGGTACTGGAAACATCCAGGAGAGGCAAACCCCCAGAGACAGAGAGCAGGCTGTGGGTGCCGAGGCTGAGGGGGGGTGAAGTGGGGCGTGATGCTGACGGGGGTGGGGTTCGGGTGATGGAAAGTTCTAGAACTAGACGGTGGTGGAGATGGCACTATGAGACTGAATTCAGTGCCACACAATGGCACCATTTAAAGTGGTTAAAACGGTCATATTCGTGTTACATAGGTATACACCGCAATTTTAAACTAGTCACGTGACATACCAAAGACTGTTGAATCGGATGCTTCCAGGAACTGTATGATACGTGAATTATATTACAATGAAGCTGTGTAAAAAAATTGTGCAGAACTATCAAATGTGATGCTTTTAAAGAGAAAAAACAGCTCATGTGTGCCGATATGTCCGAAAGGAAGAGATCTCTAACAACGGCCAGACGAGTCCACTGTTGAGACCTAACACAGCCAACGGACAACCGGCCGCCATCGGGTCAGCAACCCTAAACCCCGGACACCTGGTGGCTTGGAGGGGGCGTCCCAGGGAGCTCGAGGCCACACCTACCCTGCTCACGGTGTCCTTGACGGCTGGGACCGGCAGGCGTGGCAGCGACGTCTGGAAGCTGTACAACATGGGTTTTCGGCCCGAAAAGATCTTGACCATACTCTTAAAAAAAAAGCACGTTTGAAAAGGAGAGACCATGTTAAAGACGTAGAGCCCGTTCCCGACCTGCTGACTCTTTCCCGATTATCTGTGCTTCGCGTCTCCCTCTCCGGTCCGCTCTCCACCCCGTACCTCACAGGCCTTTGCCAACAACCAGGTGACCCCACCCAAAACCACCCCAAGGCTGGCGGAAGCTTTGAGATGCCCCGGCCAGGGTGGGCCCCTAGAGGTTGCCGGCTGACTGTGCTCCCGCACTCGGGCCAAGATCCCCCCCGCACCTCTGCCAGGCTCCGGGTTTGAGGACCGGCTCCAAGCCCTGGCCAGGGGGCAGCGCAGGGGCCGAGCTGGGAGGCTGCACCTCAAGCCAACCCCAGGAGCAGCAGCCGTGGGGCCCGTCCCGCCTAGGGGACAGCGCACATGTGTCTACTCTCGGCCCTTGCTTTCACCCCAAAGGATGGAGACTTGGTGCTAACCACGGGTCATCTCTTGCTGACCAGACCTCCGGGAAATTCCCCGGGCTCGCAGGGGGCAGCGGGGGACTCAGCCAGGAATATGCCCTCTAGGGGAACGTGTTAGCACATTCTGTAGAAGGGGTCTGGGCGCCCCCGCAGACCCCCCTGGGGACTGATTCTGCTTCTCTGGAAACCAGCCGTCTGACACCCAGAGGAGCGCGGGGAGTCTGCCTGGGGGTGAGCGAAGCCCACGGGTGTGTGTGGGCCCCAGGCGTGCGGGTGCCTCTCACAAGCAGCCCCCAGGAATGGTGGTCAGCCCGGAGGAGGAGTGGTCACTGGGGGACAGTGGGACAAGCCTCCACGCACACGGCAACCAAGGGACCCTGAGGCTGCAGTGGAGCCGAGCCCGCAGAACAGCGAGGGACACCACGGAAGCCCCGCCTTGGGGCCAGTCAGAAAAGCTGCGGCACGAGTGGCGCCGCCTTCCTTCGATGGAGAACCTGGACAGCAAGCCCAGCAGGCTCCCATATGCCGCGTTCAAAACACCCCAGTGGCGTGGAAGGAAAACACTCCTCGGCCTGCAGTCACGGTGACTCAACCCCCCCCCCCCCGCAGCTCTCAGGTCAACCAACCCCGTGTGCAAGGGGAGAAAAGTCCCTGAGGATCCCCCTTTCAAAGTAAAAGCCACCCACATAAGAGCCGGTGCTGAGCGAGACGAGCCAGACCGGGAAGGGCGAATACGGTGGCGAGGGGGTTGGCGGCTGTCGGGGGCACGGGGCTGCTCGGTGGCGAGGGGGTTGGCGGCTGTCGGGGGCACGGGGCTGCTCTGGCGCACTTAAGCCTCTGCTAAGGTGGCACATCTGACTTACGAGCCCTCACCACAAAGGAAAGGCGGGGTGGGACACGAGGAAGCTCTGGGGGAGGGCGGGGAGCTAAGTGTGCAGCGCTGATAATGGCCGTGGCTCCCCATGTGCGTACTGACCCCCAGGCCCAACCCGCCGTGCACGCCACTACCAGCTGGGCGGCCTGGCGCGCACCAGGCGTACCCCCAAAAAAGCACTCAGAAACCATCCACAGCAGCTGGGTGCCACGAGCACAGCGGGGATCCCTTACCATCCAGATCTTGGTGGCCCGGCTCATCTTGCCGTGCTGGGCGAACATCCAGCCGTGGTAGGACAGCAGCACCTTGAGGGAGTAGCGCATGGTGACGATGAGGGCCACCCACAGGCCCGTGCCGAAGAGGAGGCCACTGACCACGTTCTTCGTCTGGCTGGACATGCAGCTGCTGGGGAGACAACACGAACCGAGCCCACGTTAGTGGGGCCACCCCACGCCGCCAACCGGAACAGCCTTCCCTCCACACGAGGGGGACCGAGGGCTCCGAGTCCAAGACAGGACGCCACAACCCCTGAGTGCCAACCCGGCTCTCAAAGGCTCAGGCACTGCTCTCCCGTCCTTGGGGCAAACCAAGCGTCCTGCATCCTCGGGGGGAAACGCGCAACTTCCTCCAGCGTCTGGGGACGGGGACGGGGACAGGGGACGTGTGAGGTGGTGGGCTGTCCGCGGTGAAACCCACGGCCCGGGTCCACCGGCACGGCCCAGGTCCACCAGCACACTGCCTTAGCTGGGTGTCCACCGCACCTCTGGGCTGTTCCCTTCCTGCCCCTCCTTCCTCCAGCATCACTTCGGATATGGCCAGGACTCACAGATGCTCTGGTCACTCGGGAAAACCAGTGCGGCTGCTTCTACCAAAAGAGCCTGATTTGGATCCAGGCGGGAAAGAAACTGATGCTACAAAATGACCATTTATTTTATAATAAAAATCAATAAAATCAAGATTTTATTGATTTGGGGTGCCTGGGTGGCTCAGTGGGTTAAAGCCTCTGCCTTCGGCTCAGGTCATGATCCCAGGGTCCTGGGATGGAGCCCTGCATCGGGCTCTCTGCTCGGCAGGGAACCTGCTTCCCCCTCTCTCTCTCTCTCTGCCTGCCTCTCTGCCTACTTGTGATCTCTGCCTGTCAAATAAATAATAAATAAAATCTTTTTAAAAAAAGATTTTATTGATTTATTGAGAGAGAGAGCGTGAGCAGGGGTTGGGGGAGAAGGAGAGAGAGAGAGAGAATCTCAAGCAGGTCCCTGTTCAACACAGAGCCCCATTTGGGGCTCGATCCCAGGACCTTGAGATCACAACCTGAGCTGAAATCGAGAGTCGGACACCAACCGCAAAATGGTCATGTAAGTAATAAACTTCAAGAGAGACAATCCTTCACTTGCTAAGGAAAGAGACACGCCGTATGGGAAAGACGGGACCGTACAAAGCTCTGTGGTCTTGTTTTTCGTTCCAGTTGTTTTAGAAACCACAAGCTAGTTATAAAATAAAAGGGATTTAAACACCAAATGTTGGCAAAATAGGGAACCTTCAGGCACCGCTGGGGCAGCCGCCATGGAGAACAAGATAGAGCTTCCTCAAAAAAACTAAAAACAGAACTGCCCTATGATCCAGCAACTCTACTTCTGAGTATTTATCGGAAATCAGTCTCTCTCTTCTTTTTTTTGAAAATTGATTTGTTTAATTTATTTGACAGAGAGAGAGATCACAAGTAGGCAGAGAGGCAGGCAGGATTCGGGGGAAGCAGGTTCCCTGCTGAGTAGAGAGCCCAATGCGGGACTCGATCCCAGGACCCTGAGGTCATGACCTGAGCCGAAGGCAGAGGCTTTACCCCACTGAGCCACCCAGGTGCCCCAGGAAATCAGTCCCTTGAAAACACACCCGCATCCCCAAGTCCATCTGGCAACGTCCACAACAGCTGAGACACGAAAACCACCTACGTGCCCACTGATGGGCGCACGGACTAAAGGGCATTACACCAAGCGAAGTAAGTCCGACGGAGACAGACGGATCCTGTAGGATCTCACTTATATGTCGAATCTGAAACAAAAATCTAAATTCCTAGATCCAGAGAGTGGGGGATGGGCAAAACGAGGCAGGTGGTCCAAAGGCACAAACTTCCAGGCCCGGCCGGCTGGCTCCGTTAGGACTGTGCGCGACACTTGATCTCAGGGCTGTGAGTTCACGCCCCAGGGTGATTACTGAAAACATAAAATCTTGAGAAAAATAAAAGGGTATAAACTTCCCATTATAAGACCAAAAAAAAAAAAGATTTAGGGATCATGCTAACTATAGTTAGCAATAACATAATGCATATTTAAAACTGCTAGGAGAGGGGCGCCTGGGTGGCTCAGTGGGTTAAGCCGCTGCCTTCGGCTCAGGTCATGGTCTCAGGGTCCTGGGATCGAGCCCCACATCGGGCTCTCTGCTCAGCAGGGAGCCTGCTTCCTCCTCTCTCTCTGCCTGCCTCTGCCTGCTTGTGATCTCCGTCTGTCAAATAAATAAATAAAATCTTAAAAAAAAAAATAAATAAAACTGCTAGGAGAGGAGATCCTAAAAGTTCTCATCACAAGAAAAATAAATCTGTATGTACATGTGGTGACATCACTTAATTACTTGTGGTAATCAGTGTGAGCTCCGTACATCTACCAGATCACTATGTTATATGCCTAAAACTAATATAATGTGGTATGTCAATTACAGCTCGTTTTTAAAAATTATTTTGGCGTGCTTCAAATTATGAAAACGACCAACAGACGTAGCCTAGAGATACCTCCCATATTTAAAAACCACCAAGTTAATACCTTCCGATAGTTAAGTAACACTGAAACAAATGGTCTTCAAAGTAAAATACTTTTGCTCCAGAACTTACTTGTCAAATCCCGTGTTGTGACTTTTTTTGGTAATAGACACATGGGCGCATCAATGAACAGTATTAGCACAAAAAAGAAAAAAGAAAAAGAAAAAGAAAAAGCTTTCTTTTAAAGAACACGTTCCTTCTGAGGCTGCAGAGCCTGGACGGACGCAGAGCAAACCCAGCCAAGTACGTCTGCATTCGTGAAAACAGCCACCTGGGGCAGTCGGCAGGTGCTCTCCAGAGAGACGGTTCCAGAATGACCCTTGAGCCTGGGAAGACGCTGACCCCTAACCTGGTCTTTCTAAATTTGGGCCAGGCATGGCCCAGTTCACCTCAGTTGGTTTAGAGGGACAAAGAAACAAATCGTATAAAGACCCAGATTATAAAGGGCTTTAAATAGCCAATACTTCTAAGCATAATCCAGGGCTAAGAGCCCATGGTGGACAGTAAATTAAAACTGTGTTAGATGCACCAGAGTCTGAAAAGCACGCAGAAACACCACGACCGAACGCACGGCCACCCAGCTGTCTGCGGGGCTCACAAGGACAGGAGGAGCAGGGTTTCCCCGGAGTGTCAGGGTCCCTGCCTCGGCCTCCCTGGCCTCCAGGCAGAGCAGGGAATCTGGCAGGGGTCCAGCCCAGACACGCTTCCCCTACAATGATGGAATTTTTATTCGAGGCCTTGCAGACGCTCATAAAGCCACAAGCCAGTGCTCTCAAGGCAGCATGGAGGCCACGAGCAACTCAGCCGGACTGGAAATTCTCAGGAGCACAGGGGTTCCCACTGGGGTTCTCAGCCACTCTGACAGGGAGCTAAGGGGCTGAGGTCCCCCAGAGCAGTCAGTTCTCAGGGTCACAGACGCCAGTGCAAAGAGCTGATCATGTCCAGGACCAGCTCCTAGAGCAGAAATTCCTTTTGAGGATTCCCCAGCCAGGCAAAGTGCACTGACCACAACCGTGGGTCCTGACACGACGTCCCAGAGCAGCCAGGACCAAGGCCATCTTCGGGGAAAGGGCCAGGAGGGACCCCAAACTCCCTGAGGGCCTTATACACAGAAGAAAGCCTACAGGAGAACAGCCAAGCAAGCTTCAAATGGAATCAGCACAGTAACGGTCCTTATATTTGAAAAGACATAAAAATACCAGCAACAAAAATCGCTAAATTCCTAGACAATTGGAGATTTGAAAAGAGTACTTACGTCGTGTCCAGGGTCCGATTGATTTTTGCAATTATCCCCAGCGAGGGGTCGACCTTGACATACATGGTTGACATCACCCCCACCACCACGATAAGCCAGCTGGAGGGGCTCGCCGGGTACACACCAGTGATGATGCCATTCTAGAAACAGAACACAGACTGTGAGTACTGTCCCACCCATGAAGTCCTCGGGCCCTGGTGATGGGGGCAGTGGCATGACGGCAGTGGCTGGGAGGCCTTTGTAGCTCACCATGACTAAGTGACCACTGTAGAAGGTCTTCCCCACAGCCTCCAGCCCCTTCTCTTCCTCTACTTCTGAGCCAAATCCCTCCCTGAAGCAGATACCCTGAGAGTGACCCCAGGACATTTGAATCATCTGATGTATGAGTTTAACATAGATTCCTGAGCTCCACCCAGACTAATTCATGACACCTTTGAGTTAAGGATGTCACTAAACCAACCATGAAGTCCTCTCCCCAGTCAGCTACACTTGGGATGCCCCAAGACCCCCAGCCTCCAAATACCCCTCCTGCCACTCCTGAATCAAGAGGCTTCTCAACACCCAAGTATTTTCAGGAGACCGCTCTCCACATTAAGAATTTGCTGTTTGGGGGTGCTTGGATGCCTCAGTGGGTTAAGCTTCTGCCTTCGGCTCAGGTCATGATCTCAGGGTTCTGGGATCGAGCCCCACATCAGGCTCTCTGCTCAGCGGAAAGCCTGCTTCCCCCTCTCTCTGCCTCCTGCTCTGCCTACTTTTGATCTCTCTCTGTCAAGTAAATAAATAAAATCTTTAAAAAAAGAAAAAAAAAAAGAATTTGCTGTACGATCCCTCAGCCAAACCCCCCTACTTCCCAACCCTAAAAACCACAAAGAAGTGGCAGGAGCAGAAGGCAGACATGAAACAAAATTCTGGAACCCAGGTGAGCCTTGGGGCTCCTTATTCTCTTCATTTCTGTGTTTTAAAACCTCTAATTTAAAAAAATTCTTTTTTTTAAAAAAGATTTTTATTTATTTGAGAGAGAGAGAGCATGAGAAGGGGGAGGGTCCGAGGCAGAAGCAGGGATGCTGAGCAGGGAACCCAATGAGGGACTCGATCCTAGGACTCCAGGACCATGATCTGAGCCAAAGGCAGTCGCTTAATCGACTGAGCCACCCAGGCACCCCCCCAAAATATATCTTACTAAAGCCATCTTAACAAGCAATCAATTTGACCAAGACAATGGATTTTAAAACTCTCAAAGTTTATTTGAATTCTTTTAGGAGCTACGGGGACCCTCACGTGTCATTTCCCTGGATTTCCTATTGCCTAGAAGTGTAAGAAAGACATCTTCTAAAAAGTCGGAGTTCTCCTGGTTTCTCTGATAGACACATACACCTACTCTGTGATGTTACATTAAAGTGGAGGCAGGAAGGGCCCAGATAAAAGGTCTCCCGCTCCCCCCAGCCTCCCCCTGCAGCCGCTCTGAGCTATGAGCCACGCAGTGCTCTGTAACCACTCGGTCAGGCGTGGCTGTGAACGGTTTATCTTTTCTCTTCCAGCCTACTGGTCTTGCCCCCTCAGCCTACCAACGGATTTTTTTCTTTTTAAAGGAAAGTTGCTAAGAGTGTAGATTTAAAAAAAAAATTTTTTTAAAGATTTTATTTATGTATTTGATAGAGATAGAGATCACAAGCAGGCAGAGAGGCAGGCAGAGAGGGAAGGGGAAGCAGGTTCCCTGCTGAGCAGAGAGCCCGATGCGGGGCTCGATCCCAGGACCCAAGGATCATGACCTGAGCCTAAGGCAGAGGCTTTAACCCACTGAGCCACCCAGGCACCCCACAACGACAACATCTTTAAATGAGCATTTCCAGTGGCTTACAGGGATTGACGCCACAGCTCTGTACCGAAGTCTCCCTTTTCCAGGATCGGAGGGTAAAAAGGATTTGCTCTGGGCAAGGTCAGGTGGCAATGCGGGCTTCCTCCTGTAGGTGGCGACTCCTCCACCGCGGGGGCCGCTGTGGGGGCCACCAGCTGCGCGGGCAGCGCCTGTCCAGCCGGCCGGTTGCCCAGGGCCTGTCCCCCTTCTCTGACTCACTGTTCCCACCTATTCTGGCTCCTCCTCGTAGCCACGAGGAAACTGGAGAACAATTGTAGTTTGCTGTTTTCCTCATTCCCCGGGCAGGTAACGCTGAACTCTCTCCCCCACTGAATTCCTTCTAAACCCGCCTCTTCCTCCTTCTGCGATTTTCAAAGTCAATTCAACGACGAACAAGTGGAAAAAACGAGACTCGTGCTTGATTAAAAACTGTGAAAACAGCCTTTCAGGGAAACAGAACTGAGAACTGAGAACAGGGGAAAGACTTTTCAGTCTTTCAGGGAAATAGAACTGAGAACAGGGGAAGTTGCCTCTGCTTGGATGGACGCCGGGATTTCGCCATCCGGCGGTGTTATCAGCGAGGCACCTGTTAGATAAGGTCCCGCCTTCCCCCGGCTGGGAGATCGTCCTCTTTCTAGAAGGCCTCAAGAGTTCTGGACCCAGAGTCATGGGTTCTAGTCCTTCCTGCGCTTCTCTGAGCAGGTCACTTGCCCTTTCTGTGCCCTCACTCACCCCCAGAGCATGCCGACGCCCCGGCCCGCCTTACAGCACTTCTTCCAGAACTCGGGCCGCGGGCATGTAAGCGGAAGCGTGTCCTAAGTGCCCTGGGAGTATCGCCCGCAGGACCGGCTCTCCGAAACACGCCCACCGCGCCAGCGCCTGCCCCCGTGAGCCCCGCACAGACTGAGACAAGCGCTGGCCCACCTTGAACCTGATGAACTTCTTCTTCCAGGAATGCAGTCCGGACAGATAGATCTGCTTGAGGGCTTCGTGGCTCAGCCGCAGGTCGATCCCGTCCGGGGTGACCGTGAACTGGAAGGCCACGGCTTGGTGGGCTTCTGCCATCTTCGGCAACGTCCTAGGAGGAAGAGGAGGGGCGGAGAGTGTGACGGGGCCGGCACATGACGGGACACTAGGAAACCCCTCGCCGGGACCTGAGGTTCGTCCCGCGTGACGTCTTTCCCGGCCGTTTCCCAAACCTAATGTTCCACTCACAGACCCAGGTCCGGTACGATGGGCCCCGCCGCCCCCTCCCCGTCCTGTCCAGCACTACACAGCCCACTGTCGCCTCTGCTGGGAGGCCGGGGGTGGCCAGCAGAGTCCAGGAGTGGAAACCCCCCCCACCGCCACCACAGGGCTCCAGGCCCCAGGCCCACGCAAACCCCCATGCCCGGCCCCAGCCGTCCTACCGAACGATCCCCCCAGGACAGCAACCCTGGCCACACCCAGCCGACGCTGGGAGCTGGTGGCCATTTCACTGGTGGCCAATCTCATCCCCACCCACCAGCCATCTGGAGGCTGGCGCAGAAGAAACCCAGAGGGTCCCCAGATGAGTCCACGATGGCTCTGAGCCCCTTATCTCCAGGCAGGAGCACTGGGGTGCGTGTGGGGCTCTCTGGACACCATCTCAGGCACCACAAGACTCCATGGAAAGGAGACACGTGGAATCCTCAGGAATAGGTGTTTAAGGGTGTCTCCGGACGGAGCCAAGTCCCCTTCCTCCTCCTCCTCCTCGGAGGCTGTGACGGACTTGGGTCAACAACCCATAGGGTGGAACCTTAACTAGGGGGGCATTAACCCCCTGTAAGCAGGCCCACTTGGGCTACCTGTCCCGCCCCAACGACTAGAAACGCGTTTCCTTTCAACAGCTTCAGAGCCGGGTCTATCCCCGTGCCCCTCCTCAGGGCTCCCGTCTTCTTCCTTGGGGACTCCCGAACACCTCATGGCCTCCCTCCCGTGAAGCCGGCCCCTCTGCCACCTTCTGGAGCCGTGGGACCGAGCCGTCTCTTGCTAAACTGTGCCGGAGCGACCCACCATTCGAAGGAAGCGAGCAGAGTGGGTAGAAGCTTCCAAGAACCCTAACAAAAGTCCACCATCGTGTGTGTGTTTTCTGATCTCCAGCTATGCCTCCCGTTCTCACCTGCCGACGCCTGCTGGGCGCGGGCGGAGGACCCCCCCCACACCAGCAGGTGCCGCGTGGTCAGACACGCCCAGTAAAAAAGCCAAACTTGCTTCGGCCATTGGAACAAACGCCCCATCAGAGCCCCGACGGGCACACAGCCTACATTCATTTGCTCCTTCCGCAAGCGAAAGCTCAGAGGCAGCCGGGGAGGCTGCTGGGTTTTACACCAAAGGTAAAGGAGAAATGTCCAAGGGCTTTAAGTTACTATTTCTGCTCTCATCATGTCCACTCTGGGGGCGCCTGGGGGGCTCCGTCGGTGACACGTCCCGCTCTTGGTGGCGGGGCTGTGAGATCAGGCACCGGGCTCCGTGCTCAGTGGGGAGTCTGCCTGGATTCTCCCTCTCGCCTTCCCTCCTGCCCGTGCGCGCTCTCTCTCTCTCTCTCTCTCTCTCTCTCAAATAGATAAATCTTTAAGAAGAGAAGAGCTCTCTGGCTGCAGCACGGCTGATGCCAGGGCAGGGAAGCAAGACAGTAAGAAGCAGAGGCCGCCGGTCCTCCAGGAGACGGTGGCCCAGAGTGACATGAGTGGGGACATGAGGAGGACAAGCCACACCAGACAGGCTTTAGCAGCACCCTGGGGCTTCTGGCTAGAACCGTCCGCTCAGGGGAGCCCCTCCCCGACACAGGAGAGTCGCTGCGTGGGGAGGACAGGTGGGGTGTGAGAGGGGAGAAGTGTCGTGTGGACCCACCACATCTGACATTGTTGGGGGCAGAAGGAGAGGCTGGGGTGGGCAGCCCTGGGCAGCGTCCGCACACAAACCTAGGAATCCACTTTGATCATTACGAAGGGAAGAAGCAAGTCAGCCAAACCGCAATCCGCTGGGAATAACCTCAGCTGAACGGGACCAGCAGTGTGTCCCCGGTGACCCAGGTGTGACTCCGCAGACGTGGGGCCCGTCGCTGTAGCCCGGCCAGCGTCGTGGAAATGGATCCCAAGCCTGAAAGCAGCGAGACCTCCAAGCAAATGCCTCCTGCGGAGAGTTCAGGATGTAGAAGAGGGCACCCCAACAGCTCTGAATCCTTTTCTCGAAAAGCTACCCAAGTGGCTCAAGGATCATGCCGGGGCCTCTAGGTCCACCCTGGACCCCTCTCCACATGCTGCAGGAGCTGGGCATCACAGGGATGATTCTGCCGAAGAGGAAGCCGAGCAAAGTTATGGACTGGCCACCCTTTTGATGGTCCTTAAGATCTTGCAAGGGCTTTATATGAACACGAGGGATTATTAGCGGCAGGAGAGAGAACTTAAACAGAGCGTCTGCAGCGATTCGATCCGAAGGCACGGGTCCGGTACTTGCTCACGGGTCCAGTACTCGCTCACGGATCTACGCTCTGCTGGGGACCGTGGGCGGGCGGGGGATGTGTAGCCTCCCTTCCGGGAGTCAGTGGCCTTATCAGAACCCTGACTTTACTAAGGATTTGCTCGTTTGGATTGGTTCACAGTAAAAACCAAAGATAAGAGTCCTAGATGGACAATCTTCCTCTAGTTCTGCAGTAGGCAAGCCACTGCCCTGCGCCGGCCTCCGCTTCGAGGCATCGCGGTCACTAGTGAACCGGCTGACAAAGGTTTGAAAAACTCCCCCTGCAAATCTAGCAGAGGGAAAATCCCACCCCTTTCCCAGCATCCACAGCCCACGTTTAAAAACATTAGTGGTTATAGGGGCACCTGGATGGCTCAGCCGGTTAAGCATCTGACACTTGATCTCAGCGGGGGTCTAGATCTCAGGGTCACACCTTCACGCCCCACGCCAGGCTCCGTGCTGGGCATGGAGCCTACTTAAAAAAAAAAAAGAAACAATCTATGCTTATGATGCGCCCTCCTGTAGCCGTTGGAGAAATGCAAATCAAAACCAAGGCCAAATGCCACCACTAGCCCACCAGGACGGCCAGAACCCATGAGACTGAGAGTAACAGGTGCTGGCGAGGCCGCGGAGAACCCGGAACCCCCACGCACCATGGGTGGGGATGTGCGATGGGCCGGCCACGCTGGAGACTGGTCTGGCAGTTTCTCAAATGGTTCTGTTAGCACACAGCCCCGCGCTTCCACTCCCGGCTGCCCAACACGTATCCGCTCAAAATCCCACATGCAGAGGTCCATGAGATGCCATGACACACAATAGCCAAAACACAGACAGCCAAAACGTCCTTCCCCTGACAAGCAGCTGATAAAACGTAACAATCCACCACCGGACAGAGCAACAGAGTGTTCTTTGACTGTAACTAAGGAACAAAGCATGTCACAGGAGACTTGAGCCTCAAGAACCTTCTAGTACGGACAGGCCGCCTGCTGCACGCGTCCATGTACACGGAGTGTCCAGAACAGGGGGGCTGGGGCCCACAGGGCGGGGAGGGGTGTGGGCACCGTGATGGACAGATGGCTGAGGGGAGGGATGGCTTCTTTCCCGACCACAGTGCTGGGTGCCCGTCTGAGAACAGACTCACGACCTCGCATGCGTGCACTTAAGATGGGCGTTGGATGGCCCGGTAAGTCGCATCGCCATAAGAGCTGTTACTGAAAAAGAAAGCTGCCTCCTGAAACTGAAGTATTGTCTATTGAACAGTAACACACCTTAACCTTC
This sequence comes from Mustela nigripes, assembly GCF_022355385.1. Classification (NCBI taxonomy): domain Eukaryota; kingdom Metazoa; phylum Chordata; class Mammalia; order Carnivora; family Mustelidae; genus Mustela; species Mustela nigripes. The sequence goes on along the minus strand of NC_081557.1, from coordinate 4,163,330 downwards.
TCTCTGCAAATACATAAGGCAGGTGGGCGGGGCCGCCGGTGTCCCAGGCAGTGAGGACTCCCTGCTCCCAGCCACTGTCAGCTCGCGGCGGCGTCCGAGGAAGACGTTAAAAATTTTTAGGGGGTGTGGGTGCCTGGGTGGCTCAGTGGTTAAGCCGCTGCCTTCGGCTCAGGTCATGATCTCAGGGTCCTGGGATCGAGTCCCGCATCGGGCTCTCTGCTCAGCAGGGAGCCTGCTTCCTCCTCTCTCTCTCTGCCTGCCTCTCTGCCTACTTGTGATCTCTGTCTGTCAAATAAATAAATAAATAAATCTTTTAAAAAAAAAAAATTTTTAGGGGGTGTAGGATATGGTGGTTATTTGCTAAAAGACCTGCACATAAAGGGGCGCCTGGGTGTCTCAGTCGGTTGGGCGTCTGCCTTCGGCTCAGGTCATGACCCCAGGGTCTTGGGATCGAGCCCCGTGTGTCGTGTGTCGTGTCGGGCTCCCTGCTCAGCGGGAGTCTGCTTCTCCCTCTCCCTCTGCCCGCCCCCTGCTCGTGGTCTCTCTCACTCACTCGCTCTGTCTCGCTCGCTCAGTCTCTCTCAAATAAGTAAATAAAATATTTAATAAAATAAAAGAGCCACCATCTTTTAGCAATGCACACCGAAATACGTATCAACACAATTTCATCCTTCGTCCCGTGCAGGGTCTGCTTCCAAACCCCTGGGTGTGGAGGGACAGAGGCACGGACTGGCCACGCGTGGGAACTGGTTAAGTCGGGCAGTGGCCATATGGGGGAGGGTTGTCTGTTAGGCTGGTCTCTTTTCTTCTGTAGGTTTGTGATCCTCTCATAATCATTTCTTTCTAACATTTTTTATTCATTTGCAGGCAGAGAAGAAGGCAGAGAAGGGGGGGCGGAGGAAGCAGGCTCCCTGCTGAGCAGAAAGCCCGCTATGGGGCTTGATTCCAGGACCCTGGGATCATGACCTGAGCCGAAGGCAGAGGCTTAAACCACTGAGCCACCCAGGTGCCCCCCTCATAATCATTTCTTAAAATATGTTGAACAAAATAAAACAGCTGTCCGCTGTAGCTCAGTGCTCCAACCGACACTCGGGAGACTCACTTCCAAAGCTTCCAGACCCTTTCAGGGCTTGGCAGTGGCCGCCTTTCTGGGCACATCTGCCCCCGGCGAGCCCCACAAGCCACACAGCTAAGTACAGAACCGCCGCTGTGGACAGGCCACGCGGACTGGACGCTGCCTGGTCTCCAGCTCTCTGTTCCCGGGTGGAGTCCCTGGCCAGGCCCGGCTGTCCCGCCATTCTGTCAGCGCCGCTGGGAAACCCAGCGCCCTGAGGACGAAGAGGAAGGGCCCTGGGCCAGCTGGCAGGCCAGGCCTGCGTCTGGATGCAGGCCGCTTACACGGGACGGCCTCTTCTCTGTAACCCTTCAACCTTGCAGGACACAGCGAAGGCCATGGCACAGCAGTGCCCTGGGGGGGGGCCCTGGCGAGCAGGCAGCACCCCCTCCCTGCCTCCTGGGGCTGTCAGGGGGCTCCGCCACGTCCCACCTGACACCTGCGGGGCAGAGCTGAACCGTTAGTCTCTGTCCTCTTCCTCCTGGATAAGGTGACCCGGCACGGCACGTAGAGTCTCATAGTTTCTCGGCTCCGGCCGCTCCCCCCACGCCAGGATTCTCAGGATTCTGAGCAGGGGGTCACCAGCTCCTCTTCCAGCCCCTCTGCACCCCAGGAGTCAGCCCCCCGCCAGAGGCCCCTGCTGGGGCTTTCACCTCCACCGACACACACGGCATGCGCGTCTCCACTGACACCAAAGCGAACGGACTGCTGAATCCTGCCTGCTTCACACCCCTCCCCGCCGCGGCTTCTCCTGCTGGGACACCGCCACCAGCTGCCAGGCCCAGACACACACAGGCTGGAATGTCCTCGCTCCACACCTCTCCCCCGTGCTGGGCGTAAGCAGCAGCAGAACCCGGTCATCTGGAAAGGTACGCTGTCCCCGCACCACCCCACCCCTGCAGAGCACCCAGCTACCTAGGCGGACAGAAGCGGCTTCTCCGGGGACCAAGTGTACACGGCACCCCCGCTGGGAGCCACCTGTGCCCCGAGTTCTCAGACGGCTGCAGAGAACATGGGTAAGAGAAGCAGAGAAGACAAGCGGGAGGCAGAGGCGGCAAAGAAAACATTTGCAAGGGGAGCTTAAGTCCCCTTTCGGTCACTCATTTCTTCCCTCGAATCATCACCGAGGAGCAACTATCGCTGCATCAGAGGCTTTCGGACAAGAAATCTGAGTGGGAGGGAACAGACTGCCGGCAGAAGCACGTTCCGGGAGCGCAGGCTGGCTGCTGGGGGAAGGCCCCTGGGGGACTTCTGGATGGAAGGCCACCGCTTACTCTGCACCTGCCAGTCACGCTGAGGGGTAAACTGGAAGTGGCTGGTTGAGGCAGCAAAGCCAGGACGTAGGGAAGAAGACAAAAAACCCCCCCGTCTGCATGGTCTGGCAGGCCGTGAACCTGCTGCTTTTCAGGGGTCCTGCAGACATCCCCTCGGGCCGCGTCAGGTGCTGCGTGCCCCCCTGGAGTCCCGGCCGAAGGGGGCCTCCACAGATCTCCTTGCCGGCAACACCCCTGGGCGACCCACCCCCAGGCTGAGCACAGCGATCTGTGATCTTGCGACTCTAGGAATCACGAAGGCCACTACAGGGGAGAGGTTCCCCAAGGTCTGCCCCAGAAGGTTTAAGCACCTTACCCTAATCCGCTCTCGGACAGACACCAAGATCCAGCACAAGGCGCTCTGGTTCAGAGCAACGACCTATTTATCGCAAGCTTCATGCATTCACATGGCTGGTCTATTCTGTGGCTGTTCCTACGGCTTCCCAAGCCCATTCCCCGCCTTGGGCCAGCCCCACACCCCACCCCTCCCCCACCCTGACCATGACCAAAGGGCCTGCTAACTCCAGCCCAGGGCAGGGATGCCTTCTGCTCTTTTTCCATCCCCCTCCCCCGGCTTCACACCTAGCTCCAAACTCCTCTCCCGCTGGAGCCCCTGTGCCCGGAGAACGGATTTCCACCAGCTTCATGGGGTGATTCTCCCGGCCCTGGCTGGCAGGTGACTTGCAATCCATCCTTCATTGAATCTCCCAGCGGAAGTGGGGGGCGTCTCCAGGACACGACGCCTTCTTCCACCCTGAATCCAGTGAGGAGCACGGACAGTCAGTCTCCAACACCAGATGCTGTGTGAAGGATCTGGAAGGGGCGACGTTACACCACCTTGTTGCATTTCAGTAAGATGAATTTTGAGGACTCTGACCAATGCCACTCACAGGATCTTTGGCCAATAAATTGGTCTGTTTTCCAGAGGAGCCTGCTTTGTCCTTCCGTTCTCCTCCTCAAACAACTCTTTTTCACCATGACTCTTTGCCGACGAGGTCAGCGGCCTGCCAGTCGGAACACCAGCCTTCCCTGAGCCGGGTCCCCTGCCCCTCCAGGAGACGACTGGCCCGGCGCCACCCCCACCCCTCGGATCCTGCCACAGGCAGCAGGCTAAGGAATGGGGTAAAAGGTTGGCATGATGCAAAGTGCTTAGCCAGCTTCTAGAACAGGCCCGGGGAAAATTCAGATGTGGAAATCACCCCCGGAATAAACAAACAATAAAACCCGCATGTGACACCCAAGTGAAATATGTAATTATGGGCAGTCCCAGGTCTTTCAAACCGGCCTTAAAACCAACAGATAAGGAGAGAGGAAGGTAGGCAGGCAGATAGACAGATAACGGCACACAGGTGGTGTTCTGTGCTTTGAACCAGGAAGGTAAAAATACACTCCTCCTACCAAACTGTTTGGCACAGGCTGGACGAGGTGACCAAGGTGACAGGCGTCTCACCCCCGTGACCCACGTCACTCCCGCTAGAAGCCAGGGGATGCGCACTCGTTTACCAAGGAGCAGACCAGCGTGAGGGTGTCAAACACCTGCTCAAGGTCGTAGTCGGCACACCGCCGAGCTGGGGATCGGACCCGCGTCCAGCTCTAAACCCCACGTGCTCAACCCGCCGAGTTCAATGGTAGGGACTCTGGTAAAAATTCCACGCAGGAGTCCGAAAGCTACACAAATACAAAATTAGGTCACTCTCTTGTAACCGACACGATGTGACTGCAGTCAGCAATAAAACTACAGTAACTACAAACACGACGGGTGCCAATGCTAAAATTATTCACAGGCACCAGCCTCGCCACGAGAATTGCACAATTTACTCGCACGCGGGAGTGGGCCCTGCCTGCTACCAGAACCCGGGGAAGAGCGGCCCATCTCCTCTAGCAGGCGGCAGCTGCCGCGTGGGGACTGTGCTGAGGAAAGGTTCCCCACAGGAAGCAACGGCTTAGCACAGCATCAACACCAGGCAGGGTCTCCCGGAGCAGAACCTGGATCCCTCAGCCAGGGAGGAAGCTGGACGGGAGGATGCTGAGGCCACGGCCCCCGGAAGAACTCTCGGGAGGAGACACGGCGGGCAGAGCCTGCAGCCAGGTCCTTCCTGGAGGACAGAGACGTTGTCCTCGACACCCTATTCTTCGGCAGTCCAGCAACCGGGGCCTGGGACGGTTCTGCCCAACCGCACAGAGCCGCTTCTGCCTCCAGGATGGCTAACGTTCCTGCCAAGTAAGGCTACCGAGGTGGCACCCACGCCAACCTCAGTGTTGTTCCCCACGGCACTTCAAGGGAAATACCTGGAAGGTTCTAGAAGCTTATCGCAGAGCCCAGGGGTCTCCCCAGACCTGCATGTGGAGCAGGGCTCATGACTTTGCTCAGGTTCCTTCTTGCTCCTTTGGTATTCAGCATTCCTGCTATCGTGTTCACAGTTAGGGTGAGAAGTTAGGTACAGGCACAAATTAGCACTAACAGAAAGATACAAAAAAAGAGGCCCTCTCCACCTATATGTGGGCATATACACGCCCTAAGCTGTGTCCACACGGGATTCTCTGTAACTGTGCTCTTGTGTTTTCTCAGTAAGTGCTATACAGATACCCGTCATTTCCCTAACCTGACGGAGGCATCTTAGAACCAAGAATGTGAGACTCAAAACTCACTTGATGTCTCTGGGAAGGTTTCATGGACAAGAAAGGTACAGGAACGGTCTTTAAGGAAATGCTGTCTCTCTATATATATATTTTTTAAGATTTTGCTTATTTATTTGAGAGAGAACACAAGCAGGGGGAGTGGGAGAGGGAGAAGCAGGCTTCCTGCTGAGCAGGGAGCCCGATGCGGGGGCTCAATCCCAGGTCCCTGGGATCATGACCTGAGCTAAAGGCAGACACTTAACGACTGAGCTACCAGGTGCCTGTGAAATGCTGTCTCTTGAATATGTGACAGAGCATTCAATATTTGCATTAATTAACTGGGCATACAGTTCATGCATTGCGGTGAACTCTATCATAACACACCATTCACGTTTATGGGGCAAATATGCTGAGTCAAGGCAGGTTATAGAGGGAATTCTGATTCATTATACTCCGTTTTACAGCTCCAGGTAAAACGCAGCTTCTGCCCACTGAGCTACTATAAAAATACAGCAAGTTCAAATTTTCTTTTTTTTTTTTTTAAATTTATTTGACACAGAGAGATCACAAGTAGGCGAGAGGCAGGCAGAGAGAGAGAGAGGAGGAAGCAGGCTCCCCGCTGAGCAGAGAGCCCGATGCGGGGCTCCATCCCAAGACCCTGGGATCATGACCTGAGCCGAAGGCAGAGGCTTTAACCCACTGAGCCCCCCAGGCGCCCCCAGCAAGTTCAAATTTTCATGTGCTATTGCCCCACTTCAGTAAGTCAGGGCTGATCAGATAAATACTGAGAAACAGGAGCTGAGCCAGAACAAAGTATTCATGAAATGTTACTGGAGGTCACAGTTTTTTAAAACATTTTTATTTGAGAGAGAGAAAACACAGATGGGGGGGCAGAGGAAAAGGAGAAGCAGACTCCCCGCAAAGCCCCGACGTGGCTCGATCCTAGGACCCTGAGATCAGGACCGGAGACAAAGGCAGATGCTCAACCGACCGAGCCACCCAGGAGCCCTGCCAAGGGTACATTTTTATAAAGAACATACAGGACGTCTCGGCAGGCCCATTTCCTGCACTACATGTTCAGATCTTTTTCTCCAGTTGCATACTGGAGAAACACCTGCCTCCAGCCACACCAGTGGCTGTCGTCCCACGGCCAGGAGAGACCCCTGAACCGCACCTCGCACGAGGACATCATTCCCACAAATGTTCCTAAAACCAGGGGCAGGGTGGATGGCCCATGTGTGCCCTTCACCTCTGCACCCAGAAGTGCAGCTGAACTTGTCAAGCCCCAGGTCCAGTCCAGGGACTGCTGGGCTCAGTCGGGTCCCTAAAACCTGCCTGGGGCCACAGTATTATTTGCTAGAACCCACGACCATTTTGTATGCTAGAACCCACGACCGGATCTTTCCTCCTGTGAGACAGAATGACGGGGTCAGAGGCACCACTGGACAGATGAGGAACTGAAAATCGAGAAACACACATGGCTGATTCAGTGTCACATCCAGCCTGCTTGAGGGCCAGGGTGGGGCTGGGGGGGTGAGGGCTTGGCCTGCACCAGGGTCTGGGGAGGAAGCCTGTTAGAGGGACGGAGCACAAGCTTGGGAGAACGCAGATCTGGATGCAAATTCCAGCTCTGCCACTTACTCAGGCCTGTGTGTGTATGAGAGAGAGACCTTGAGCAAATGTCATCACCTTATCGTAAGACTGTTTCCTGGCACATAAAGCATGCAGAATGCCCACCCCTCGTAAAGTGATGGGCCCAACGCCACATGAGGCCTTTAAGGCAGGAACACACTGTACCTTCCCAAAGGCAGTCCCATGCTCCAGGAACGTGGGTTTCCGTGGGGATCTGCCCCCTCCTTTCCACCAGACACCACCCCCCCGCACCCCGCTCACTCTCCTGGCTCCCCCCACGCCCTCCGGATCTGATACCTCCCGGAGCATCTAACTTTGGCATTCAGCTTGTAGCAGTGCTCCTGGTTCATCTCTGGGATACCTTATTGTACCTCCCATGATGCAACAGGGCACTTTTGAAAGAGCAGAAAGAAACCAAAACTCTTCATGTTAAATCTTTTTAAGGGCAGTAGAGGAGCTGACATTTAGAAAAATTAGAGGCAGATGCATTATCTCATAAATGAGGAAGGCTTTCATAAAAAGTAGAGTTTGGGTTCTAGCCTAAGACAATTTCTTAAAGGCAATTCTGTGTTTGCTTTTAATATAAGCATGTGTTGCTTTTTAGTGGGGCAGTGGGAGCAGGAGGGAGGAACTTCTATATTAAAGGAATTAACCCCTAGCTTGACTCCTCAGAAACTGGATATCCCCGGTCCTCATGGGACTGATTTCCCACCAGGACATCCTAACAGAGCAGAGGTGTGTGCGCTGGAGATCAAGAACCCTGAACCCCAGAGGAAGCCAGTATACTGGTGGGTGGGAGGGTGTCACTGGTCCCTTGATGTGGGAAGGAGCGAGCTTTCAGGCCTCCGCCAAGAAACCCCCAGCCATGGTAACACCGTAGAGCAAGGGTCCCGAGTAGAAGAACCCAAAGGCTTCCTTCCTCTGTTCCTCGCTTCCCTTGAACAGCCCGAAGGACCCCACCGCTGCAGCAATGCCTCCGAGAAAGGGTCTCACACCTTCTTCCCTTAGATAAAATCTGAATACCCACTTTGGCTCCCAGGAATCAGGACAAAGGTGAGTTTAAGAGCCACATGGGAAGCAAAGGTAACAGGTGGGACTTGGGGACAGTCAGAAAGAATCGAGGGTGACACTCGGGTTCCTGGGACGGGTGGGTGGACCCCCATCCTGGGACTGTGGAGTCCTTTTTTACCTAAGTAACCTGGTGTCTGACAACTACTGGATAATCTCTCCCAGGGAGAGCAGCGGCCACCCTACATCCCAGCCCCAGTCCCCCACGTGCAAACACCACCAGAGCCTGGCCTACTGCAGCAGCAACATTTCTTTCAATGATTAACTTCCAAAAACATTCCTCAGCAGAAAAACAACCCAGACAACATTAAAGGTGGACATTCCCGAACACTGAGGGTCCAAATCACTTTCACACGAAAAGGTCAGTTGGCTTCCGCCCAGGGTCTGCTGAGAACCCAAGGTCCTCCCAGTATTTGCAGGGGGTAAAAGGTGAAGTTCAGAAGAGGCAACAGAAAGTCTGAAATCAACAGAACATACTCTCACCTGCGTTAATTAACAGACTTTGAAAAACAAACACCCGGCCCTGTACAGCCTAGAGTCCTCCTACGGGCATCAAAAGGGCTGTCAGGGCGGTGGGGTAGTTTGGGGAGCGGGGGCCGGGGCGGGGAGGCCACCTCTGCGCCTTGATGTCACTTCGGACCTGGCCTTGTGTTACTTCTCTTTTAAAACAGCCAAGTCTCCGCCGCAGAAGCCCAGGGGAGGCTCAGGCCATTCGGAAAAGAATTCCACCAGCAGCCCAACGCCGGCCCGGAGCCCCAGCCACGCAGAACGACGAGCGCTTTGGGCCGACAAAGGAAACACCGCGCGGATCCAAGTGCAGAAGCAGCCCCGGGCCGCCGCGCGCGCGCGCTTCCGCCCCCCGCCGCCCCCGGAGCTCGGGCTGCGTCTTTAACTGCTCGCCTGGAACGCGTCCTCGAGGGCACGGCCGGCAGCTGCGGCGGGCGCGCCCCGCCCCGCCCCCACCGCGGGCGTCACGTGACGGCTGCGAAAAGTAGGGGAAAGGTTACCGCGAGCCCCGCCCCCGGCCTGGTGCGTCCCAGGCGCTCAGATCCTGTTCCACCCGCCCGGCTCGGAGAGACCTTCCGGAGCGAGCTGGCGCGCATCGCCGGCGCTGCCGGCCTCCTCCCCCGGCGACACGCAGCGCCTCTCCGTGGGAAGGCCGAGCCCCGCGCGGCCAACCCTGGGGACAGGGAAGGGCTGAGCGCGCCCGAGGCCGTCCCACGGAGGCACCGCGGCACCGCGCCCCCCGCGCGCCCCAAGCGTGTCCGGAAGGGACTCGCAGGGAAGCCCAAGGAAACATTAACAGTGTTTCTATGAATGAGCACGAGGGGCCGGGGTTGCATAAGCGCGGGCCCTCCCCCGGGGCTCCCTGGAGGCCCAGGCTTGACCGCCGGTTCACCACGGGTCCAGGGTCAGGCCAAGGGCGGCAGCAGCAGGGACGCCAGGTTTATTCCCTTGGCCTCGGGCTTGGGCCACTTGTTTTCAGTACAAACTCGAAAGGTTATTTCGGCCTGTGCGTGAGGCCAGTTCTGCCACTCTGATCCAAAGTGTGTGCACGCCCAAAGATGGCCCTTTTCTGGGTTTCCAACAGACGGAGTTCAGCGCGCAAGGTCAGGTCCAACCGTGCATCACCGGAAGGAAACCGGTCGTTTCTGGCTGAAGAGGAGCCCCGAGGCGCGCGGAGGCACAACCCCCCCAAAACCCGCGGTCTGAGGGCTGCATCCAGCTCGGGAGAGACACGATGGCCCCACAGGACTTCCTACCGCGCACTGCCTCGCCTCCCGGTCTGCATTACCGTCCCCCTCCGCACGCCGCGCTTCCCCGGAGTCACCTTCAGTGCTCCGGGGAGGGGGTGAGATGCTTGCTGGCACAAAACGACCGGGGAGCTCGGCCATGTTTTAGTCACTGGGTTGGAGGTTCGGAAGAGAAGAAACGCGCCTGAATATCTGGAATGACCAGAAACCGGACGCCGGTGCCCGAAGGTGGTGTAACACGATACACGTCTCAAAAGGTTCAACGGATTTTCATTTTGCCCGGTAACTTACAAAGTTACCAGTTTCCCACAACAATCTGCCCTTAAAATAGTTTTCCAGCACAGGGAGCACGAGAGGGACCGAGAGCCTGGTGCAGAGTCCGGGGTGCCGAGGCTGTTCCGTACGGAACCCGGCCGATTCCTCGGGGCGCAGCTCGGCGTGGAAGGAGTAAGGCCGGCCCCCACCTGCGTTCCCGCAGCGGAACGCACGCCAACCACCAATTTACATCACAAAGACGCTGACCCACGGCCTTTCCCAGCAAAACGAAAGGAAGTGGCCCGGCCGTAGGCTCGCGGCGGGAGTGGAGGCTAGGGGCTGCGTCCGTCGGAGCCGGGGAGAGCCCGGGTCGCTCCGGCGCCCTGACCGCGCCGTCCGGGCTCGCGAGCAGAGAGGTAGCCCAGGCCTGGTCACGTGACGCCCCTCCCCCAGCCCCGCGCGGCGGCTCGGGGGCCCGGCGCGACCTTGGGCGGAGTGTCCGCGCCCACCTGCCCCGCACCCAGCGCCGGACCAGGGGACGGGGAGGGCGCTCGCAAGCGGAAACTCCGGCCGGGCGCCCCTACCTCGTTCCCGGCGGGCTCTCGGACCGCGCCGGGAGCCCCGCATCAAGGGCGTGTCCCGACGGCTGCAATGCGGGGGCAGCCCCGGGGAAGTGGGTGGACGGCGCACCTGGCAGTCCCGAGGCTCGAGAGTCCCTCTGGCTCCCGCCTGGGACCAGTCCGCGACCCCAGCACGGTCCCCCAGCCCCCATCCACCCCAGAGGGGGAAGGGATGCGGAGGGATCGAAAGGGGGTTGGTGGCGCCCCGCCAAGTCCGGGAGGCCGAGCATCCCCCTTGCAGCCTCAGCGACCCTTGGACGGACCCCCAGCCACAATCCATTCCGAAGACAGGGGTGGGATGAGAGGAAAAGGGAGCGGGCGTCCCTAGTAGCCCCAGGCCGAAGGCATCCTGCCAAATCCAGGGACCCAAGCATCCCTCCAGCTCCTGCACTGTGCCGGCGGGCGGGCCGACCGACCCTTGGACGTACCCTAGACCCAATCCACTCCTGGGGAGTGGGAGTCCCGAACTTGGCGCATCCTGCCAAGTCCGGAGAGCTGAGCATCCCTCCCGCTGCCGCACCAGACCCGCACGGGAGGCCCGCGAGCAGATCGGCTCCCGGGCGGACCCCACCCCACCCCCACGACCCAATCCACGGCGGAAGGTGGGGAGTTCCTGCCGCGCTCCCATTTCGGGCTCCTGACGAACCCAGCCGTCCGGGGAGGGGGGTATGCTAGGGGTTCCCTCTCCGCGCCGCGGCCCGCGGCCCCCGCTCCCGCCTGGGTCCGGGCCCTGGCAGTCCCCGGCCGCCCCACCCGGGAGCCCGCCGCAGCCCGCAGGCCCGCGCCCGCTCGCCCGCCCTCCCCGCGCGCGCCGCCAGCCCCGGCCCAGCCTTACCAAGTCAGCGAGCGGAGGCGCGGCGCCGGCGGCGGAGGCTGCGGCGGACTGAGCGCGCAGCGAGCGAGAGCCGGGGGCTGGAGGGCCGCGGGCGAGGCCGAGTGCACCCGACGCCGGTCGCCGCCGATTGGCTGGAGCGTGCGGGGCCGCGGTGCGGGCGGGGCTGAGACTCCCGGCGCTGGGCGGGCGGGCGGGCGGGGGGCGGGACCCGGGCGGGGCGGGGCCTCGGCGGCTCCTAGGGGAGCCTGTCAGGTGAGGAAACTGAGGCTGCGGAGGAGCAAGCCACCTCCGCCCCCTGCCAATACGGGGCCCCGGGCGAGATTCCTCACCCTGGAGACTCTGTTTTCTCATCTGAAAAATGGGCCAACTCATGTGGGCCAAGCCCATAAAAGCGCTCAGCACCGTGTCTGGATCCGTCTAGCCCTTCACAGCCATTGCCACCTGTAATCCTCAAAGCACCCCCTATAAAAAGTTGATCCCAGCCCGCGCTAGCGCACGACCACACAGCTAAGAGAATGGATCCAACGTTGGGGCCAGATCTGACTCCAGAGCCCACGCCGCAAATCGGACCCGATCCCCAGAGTGACCACTGAGGCGATCCCGAGGCCGCGTGGCGGGCAGAGCCAACACGCCACTGCGAATTCCGACGGTTCCGGGCCTCCTCCTCATCTAACTGGGAGAAAAATACCTCCCTCCAGGGCTTTGATGAGATTTGGTAGATTAATTATTCAGGCGCCTGGAGCATTCTACCTGCTGAGGAAAGACATGCCTGAAGGTGGGGACAGAATGACAGAGAGGCCCTTGTATGCGACACTGAACTCAGGAGAGGGGCCAGGAGTGGACACTGCTCACTGGCAGATCCCAGGAGTCTAGGCCGGGGGCACCGGCCACATGGCGCTCAGAGAAGAGCCGGCGGTGCTTCCCCTCCAACCTCACCCTCTCCCCATTTGTCTGAAATGTTCCCAGGCTCTAGCTGGTGGTCCTGCATACAGCAGGCGCTCCATAAATGCACCAGTTTTAGGAACAGAGACCCGGCTTTCCTAAAGGTCAGTGACTCCTTCTGGCGATTAAAAACCCAAGCTTGCCTCCATCTTTCGGTCTGCATTATTTAGTGGCTACCAGTGAAAGGTTTAGAAGAGAAAATGAAAGTTCTTTCTTGTTCCCGCCCCCCTCACTGCCACGGCCACGGTTAACTATTGGTGCACTGTCCCGGCTGTTCTAAATGAAGTCTCAGGATAGGTGCTGTTTGTAACACTCTTGTTTTCACTTGGCTTATGTCGTGCAGAGTTCCCTGTGGAGACAGAGATGATTTCCTCTTTCGCAGGGTTTAGCCCGCCCCATGGACGCTTAAACCCCCGGTTTCACCCTTGCAGGTATCAATAAAGCGGCACCGGATCGTCGCGAGCCCTTCTGAGCTCTGCTTTCTCTCTGTAGGTCCCTAGAGGCGACGCAACCAAGTCAGAGAGCAGGCTCCTGTGACATTTGGGTGACATACTGGTGTCCCTTGCTGAGCCACCCTCAGAAAAGCTAACTAACATCTACTCCCACGCAGGCGTGGGAATGCAGCCGGCTCCGGGAGTTGGTCCGCGCTGTCCGTCGCTCTCAGTTCCTTACATCTCTGCCCATCTTCTAGGAGAGGGCGGGAGATAACGCTCCTTATTTTAACTTGCGTTTCTTTGAAGTTAGAAATTGGAGATTTCCTGCCGCGGCGGCCTTGGGTCCGTTCCCCACCCCCGACCCCCAGCGGTCCCAGGCCTCCCCTCCTCTCCAGATTTCACCGCCCAAGAAAGCAGGTGGGCTGGGCCTGGGCCCACCTGCTCAGAGCGCGCGGCAGCCTGCACCTGCGTCCTCCGCTTCGCGATCCTAACACGGAGGCCTTCCTGGCTTGTGCCTTGGACTCTCACCCTCACCTCAAATGCCCTTCCCTCCTTTCCCCGGAACCCCGGCCATCAGCCTGCAGGTCCCGGCCCAAGGTCACTCTCTTCCTCACTGGAGTCTCGCCGTGCTCCCCTCTGGGATTAGTCCCGTGCCCTGTAGTTTCCCAGGGCTCTGCGGCCTTGACTGTGCACCCCTCCCCGCGCGCCGCCTCGGTGCCACCTGCAGGCCGGGTGAGGCAGGGACAAGGGCGGGACCGTGGTCCTGGGGGCCACCGGGTCTCCGGATCACCTGGCGAGCCCATCCTCGCCTGGCAGCAGCAAGTTACTTCCAGCCGGAGCCTAGAGGCTTCATTCGCCTGCCCGGGCTCGGCTCCCCATGGCATGCAGCTCTCCAGGGCGGCTTAGCAGTGGCTATTAATAAAAACCCCAGGAACTAGGCCTCTGGGGAGCTCCAGGCCTGTCGGATCCTGTGTTCCCTTTGGGCCAAAAATATCCCAGAGTTGGCCTCAGAAACTGGAGTAATCTTTCTCAAGCTCCGTTTCTGTTTGTTTGTTTGTTTGTTTGTTTCAATTCTTCCCCAGTTTGAATGGAACATAGTGTAGCAGCTGCCTAGCCTGACGATAGGGAAACTTTTTTTTTTTTTTTTTTAATGCACCTACTGTTGGGGCGCCTGGGGGGCTCAGCCAGTTCAATGTCTGCCTTCAGCTCAGGTCATGATCCCCCGATGGGGCATGGAGCCCTACAAAGGGCACCCTGCTCAGCAGGGAGGCCACTTCTCCCTCTCCCTCTGCCTCTCCCTGCTTATGTGCTCTCTCTCACTCACTCTCTCTCCAATGAATAAATAAAATCTAAAAAAAAATAAAGGCACCTACTGTCTTCATTATCATTAAGAAATCTCCTGCTTTTTTTTTTAAACTCTATAAATATCCTTTTTTGGAAAAAAGCAAGCATATAAATATTAACGAGATCAGTATCATGCAGTCTTGGATACTTGAATAAAACAGCTTCAACAATAACCAAGTGAGGATCAAACTTGTTTGTTTCTACCCCAGCCACTGCCTCTGGATTTCTTTAAAGCAAATCCAGAAATCCTACTGTTCTGTCCTTGCAATTTTTTTTAAATTTTCTTTTTTTGTTAAGATTATTTATTTATTTATTTGACAGAGAGAGAGAGAGATCACAAGTAGGCCGAGAGGCAGGCAGAGAGAGAGGGGGAAGCAGGCTCCCTGCTGAGCAGAGAGCCTGATGCTGGTCTTGATCCCAGGACCCAGAAACCATGACCTGAGCCAAAGGCAGAGGCCTAACCCACTGAGCCACCCAGGCACCCCTGTCCTCACATTCTTGAGTAAAGATGTCTAAAAGTTAAAGGTTTCTTTTAAAAAAATAACCCCCCCCACACACACACACAAAATATACCCTCAATGCTATTGTCCAACCTAAAATAGCAGAACAATTCCAATACAGAACTTGTAAGGCCCTCTTGGGCTGCCAAGGGCACAGCTGAGTCCCACTCTCTTGCCAGCCCCGTCACTTGCTGGCAGCTTCCAGCAGATTCTGATTTCAAAGCATGTAAGACCTCCTGGAACTCAGCTCTCGCTTCCCATAGGAAGCAATTTTGTAATCTCAGAGTTCTGTGCTTCTTGCTCCTCTCCAGAGCTTTGAACCCCTCTGAACTTGAACCTTGAGCTGCTGTAGGTACGGGGACAAATAGCAGCGTCCCGTGTCCAGTGGTGACAATATTTGCTCAGCCAGCGTCACTGGGGCTTGATGAGAACAGAATGAGGTCACGCAGATGCAAGCAAACTGGGCCAAGGTAGCTCGACCATGCACCAGCGATAGGAACTCCTAGCAACAGCCAAAGGGTACTCTTAATTCAATAGCTTGCCCTATGACCCAGTAATCCTGTCCCTGAGTATCCCCTGGGAAGAAATGAGAGCATTATGTCTGTGCAAAGACCCTGGTACAGGAATGTTTACAGAAGATTCGCTCGAAGGGACAAAAATCCAGAAACAACCCAAATGGCCATCAACATCGAACGGATAAATACCTTGCGGTTTTTCCATAGAGCAGGATTATAAGCGGCAAGAAAAAAGAGAAAGCCACTAACAGCCCTAGGGGACTGATCCTACAGATCTCAGGTTGTGGGAAAGCAAGCCAAACGCACACATGACATTTTCGTGCTGTATGATTTCTGTAACAAGAGGTGCCTCCTAACTGCCATGATGGGTCCTGACTGAGAGACACAGGAAGGAGCTCACAGGGGGCTCTCACCGGGGTAATGGGAAATGCCAAGGCTCCATATGCCTAAGCACGTGATCCCCCCTGCTATCTGTGTGTTAGGCCTCAATTTTAAAAATTAAAAATCTCAGGGCACCTGGATGGCTCAGTGGGTTAAGCCTCTGTCTTCGGCTCAGGTCATGGTCTCAGGGTCCTGAGATCGAGCTCTCTGCTCATCGTGCTCTCTGTTCAGCGGGGAGCCTGCTTCCCCCTCTCTCTCTGCCTGCCTCTCTGCCTACTTGTGATCTCTCTCTCTCTCTCTGTCAAATAAATAAATAAAATCTTTTTTTAAAAAATTAAAAATCTCGGGGCGCCTGGGTGGCTCAGTTGGTTAAGTGTCTGCCTTTGGCTGAGGTCATGCATGATCCTGGGGTCCTGAGATCGAGTCCCATATGGGGCTTCCTGCTCGGTGAGGAGCCTCTTCTCTCTCTCCCTCTGGACTTCCCCACCCCTGCACCAGCTCTCTCTCTCCCTCTCACTCTCTCTTTCTCAAATAACTAAATAAAATCTTTTTTTTTAAATAAAAAAATTTAAAAAGCTTTCAAGGTCAATGGGGCACTGGCCCTTGCTGGCAAGGGTGAAGCTATCCCGGGGTCGTGAAATGAAGAGGACTGACGAAGTTGTGTCACCCGGGGAGAAGACAGCGTTCGGGGGGAGTGGAGGAGAGGCTGGCTGCCAGCCTCTTGCTGGTGCAGGGGAGCAGTGGGGAGAGCACCGGGGACAGCATCCAGAGCCCGGGAGGCGACAGCGCTGTGTGCAGGAGTGCCAAAGGAGGCCTGCACACCCCAGGCCTTGCCTCCCTCCCCACTCCTCCTCCTGCTCCAGCTGCCTGGGCCTCCCCTCCAAGGCCAGGACTGCACCCTGTTCCCTCTGCACCTGGAAGGAGCCAGTGCCCTGATGGGCCTGTCGGGGGCACCAGGAAGGCCGGCCAAAGTTTGCCTTCCTGGGGAGTCATCTCAGTAAAGAAGAGCGGGGGTGCGGGAGTGGGCACAGCTGGCCACCAGCCTGGGTCTGGGTGTCCGTTCCCTCACCTACACGAGGACATGGCTCTCGGGCCCTAACACACACCCTTCTCAGTACGGCTTGGAGAAGCAGGAATTCTAATGGCTTAGGGGGGGTGAAGTCCAGAACCAGACATGGCCTGGGTTCAAACACTGACTCTGCCGCTCGCCTGGCTGAGTGATCTTAAGCTCTCTGTGTCCTCATCTGTAAAGTGAGGAGAGTGTTGATTACTCTCCTTGGAGAGTCTTAGTGAAAATGACGCGAGTAACTGATGGGAGAAGGGCTTAAGCGTCCCCAGAACTTGGTAGGTGCCATGAACGCGTTAGCCATGAGTATTAG
The DNA here is from genome assembly GCF_022355385.1 of Mustela nigripes. Classification (NCBI taxonomy): domain Eukaryota; kingdom Metazoa; phylum Chordata; class Mammalia; order Carnivora; family Mustelidae; genus Mustela; species Mustela nigripes. Next base: position 4,146,625 of record NC_081557.1, on the reverse strand, counting down.
TTTCCCTCCGTGGAGCCTCTGTTTTAAAAGCCTTTGTTTATAAACAGTAAAATGTGATCAATGAATAACTCATTTCCTGGTTTATTAATCAGAAATGCAGATGCGATCGCCAGCCAGAGCTCGCCATCAACCTGAGTTCCGGCCACACTTTCAACAGATGTTTATTCCAAAGTCCAGATTGCCAACACCTGATGCGTCGCCAACCATGAGCAAAAAAAAAAAAAAAAAAAATTGGGCCTTTTGAACCACACGGTTTCATTTCAAATAAATGAAACCTCTTCAGGTAAATGGACCCTCCGGAAACCATTTTATAAAGGTCAGAATAGTTCAAGGGCCACCACTGTGACAGCTCCCAGTCATCTCTGAGGTCCCCGCTAGCCCAGCCTGCCCGGAGAGTATGCACTAGAGGGACTGGGGTCTGAGCTTCTAGGTGTGACCAGAGCAGTGTGCTGGGCACACAGCAGGTGACAGCTCAGAGGGTACTCTGGGGAGTCGGCGGCTCGACGCGTCCCCAGCTGGAGCCGGGCCAGCCTGGACACCGGGACCTCAAGGGTGCCGAAGCGGTGAACATCCCACAGTACCTGTTAACAGCTGCCTGAGCATCCGGTTGGGAGCGCTGGCTGAAGACTTTGGTGTCAAGAAGCAAACCCCCTTCCCCAGCATCTTGCGTCAGTGGCTTTTATGCTCCCTGGGGAGGGTTCCTAATGAACATCTGCCCACAGCTGCAAATCTTTCCCCAGAAAAGTGCACGCACACAAGCAGCGGGAAATAATTTGTCTTCGACCTTCCCAAGCCCACTGACAAACGCCCAGCTCAGACGGGTGAAGAAAAATTGTCTGAAACTCAGAAATAAAGCCAAAGGATACTTGACCGTTCCTTCACGGGCTCATTATGTAACTGGGGTAGCGTATCTCGACCGGGCCCTGGACTCTAAGAAGTTACATGTTAACCAGTGGACTTTTGTCCAACAGAAATGTAAAGAATTTCTGTTGGTAGGGGGAAAAAAGTATTCCCCCAAATTATGATTTCATTGCCCTAAAGGATGTTAAGCGGTTTGGGACCTATTTAGGAAAAACTCGGATTTGTGTCCACCTTCCTCTGTAGGGGAAATGCAATTCTCCCTACAGTGTGTACTTTCCCCGTGCATCCCCTTTACTGCCCAGCAGAGCTCTTTGCTTCTGATACTTCCAGTCACCAAACCGCCACTGCCCAGAGAGCATCAGATCCTCCTGGTTAAGGGTTCGGTCCCACAAGATGCACCCCTATCCTCACCCCTTCAAATGACAGGGGACAGGTCACCTGTGTTCTGACCAACCCACTACGGAGGTTCCAAAGACCTCTCCTCGGGCCCGACGAATTTGCTGAAGTGGCTCTCAGAGCTCAGGGGAAACACTTACTTAGCTTTACTGATGTCTTAGAGGGTATGACAAAGATGTTGACGAGCTCTCTGAGGGCAAGACACTGAGACAGCTGCTGGGGGCTGGGGTGGGGGCACCCTTTTTGCCCATAGCATCCTTCTGCAGTGGTGCAACCCTGGGGGAGACCTTCCTGGGGAAGAGCCGGGGGCACCCACACGCATGAGCCTCCCCGGACCAGCAGAGGCCACCTGGTAAATCGCAGAACCGTGTGTGCAAGACCCACACTTTCTACAGCGCCTTTCCACCCACGCGGGCTCTTATCCTCTCGATTCCGATGCATTCTGTATTTTCTTTTTCCCTAAAAAAGCCCTAGGGTGACTGGAACTTTCAGGACCTGAGGAAAAGCACGGGCTCTACCCAGCCTGGTGCCACCTTTCTTTGGTTCTCATCCCAAGCAGGAAATAACTTCAAGGTTCTGGGTTCAGGTCAGAGCACGCATTTCTGCGTTCCCGCGGTCCACAGACCAAAATGGGCTCCAAGTACTGCCCTGACTTCTGCCCCGGGCTAGTCCCTTCTTGTCCCTAGCAGGTCCTCCTTGTATAGAAAAGGAGGGTCCAATGACTCATCAGTGGAGACGTCTCCAGGAGGTGGGAGAACTTTCAAGCATCTATTGAGCACCTGCTGTATGCCAGGCAACAAGCCAACAAGAGCGTGACCGCAGAATGTGAGATCCTCTGAGGCCCCTCCCGCCCTGCTCCATCTCCTCTAGAACCCCCTCCTCCTCCTCCAGTACGAGTCCTCCCGAAGCTCACCAGTGACCCCAGTGACCCACGAGCCTCCTGGGCCAGCAGAGGCCATTTGGCAAGCCACATTTGCCTCTTTCCCTAGAACCCATCCTGTTGGAACCCTGTGCTGCATTTCACAGTTGCCTCATCTTCCCCTCCCGGGGCCTTCTCCTCTTGTAACCTGTGAGTCACCCTGGCCCCAGGTTCTCCTTCTCCCCTGGGACCTGTTCTCAGACTCCTTCCCTGGCTCACTTCCATCTGCCCTTCCCACACCAGATGTGGCTCCAAGCTTCTTGCTTTGGCCCTGCCTCGGTGGCCAGCCTTGCTCCCCTGGCAGCTCCCACGAGGCCACATGAGCACCCCCATTCTGATCCTCCCAAATCCTCATGATCGGGGGGCCCTCCTGAGCGACAATGATGGACTCACTTGCTTCCTGGGACTGAGTGGCCCACCAGGAGGAGAAGGCTGTCTTCAAGTGCAGTGGGGCAGGGCCACAGAGAAAAGTGTGTGTGTGTGTGTGTGTGTGTGTGTGTGTGTGTGTGTGTGTTATATTTTCTATGCCGCAGAAAGCAGCAGATAGTCACCAAGGGGAAAATTAGAACTTTGATGGATTATTTATGCTTATTTTAGTCTAGTATGTATTTTTTAAATTACATATGAGGAAGTCACCCTAATTCCTTTAGCAAATAAGGCTCTCAAAAGATCTGAATCTAGGGGTGGCTGGATGGCTCAGTCAGTTAAGTGGCCAGGTCTTGTTTTGGGCTCCAGTGATGATCTCAGGGTCCTGGGATCAAGCCCCGCGTCAGGCTCTGTGCTGGGCATGGAGTCTGCTTAAGATTCTCTCTTTCCCTCTCCCTCTGCCTCTCCCTCTCCCTCCCCCACTTGGGCATGTGTTCTCTTTCCCTTAAAAACAATCTGAATCCAGCCCTAGTCCTACCCATTTTCATTCATTTGTTCATTTATTCATTAATTGGACAAACATGTTCTGAGCACCTCCAGACTGCCAGGATTGTTCCAGGTACTGGAACCCAACAGTGCTAGAGCCTCAGGCCAAGCCCTGTCCTCAGAAGCCCACATTCCGGTAGGAGAGGCAGGCAAGCAGCAAATACTCTTTCATGGGAAAAGAAAGGGCAAAGGAGGAAGAACAAAATGGGGAGTAGAACTAAGGGTGCATGGCCTAACACGAGGTAGGCGAGGCTAGCTTGTATTTTCAATAGACCATGAGTTCCTAAGGGTGGAAACCCTTGTAACCTCACCTCCCCCATCATAGTGTCTCAGAAATGTGAGCTGGAAGATTGATTGATGGGTGAGTAGATGGTTGGGCAGATAGATGGATGGATGGTTGGGTAGATGGATGGATGGATGCTTGGGTAGATGGGTAGACAGATGGACAGGTGAGTGGATGGAGAGATGGATGGGTGGGTGAGTGGCCCTGGAGGATTAGCTTCCTCTTGCCCCTCCCATCGGGCCCTTCCTTTGTAGACCCTCAACCCATCACAAAGCCTTCTTCAGGACGCCCTGAACTTCACTCCTACCTGTTCTTCTTCACGGTGTGCCTAAGATCACCTTCTGAGTCACAATACCTTTGATGCACCCTGTGGCCTCAGGCAGAGCTAGCTGCATAATTTGTCGGGTCCAAGGCAAAATGAAAATGCAGAGACTCTTGTTCAAAAATTATTAAGCATTTCAAGATGGTGACAACTGAGCATTAAACCAACCACAGGGTCCTTCTAGAGATTATTGGCTCTTGTGACTGCGTGGGTGACACACCCATGAAACCGGGCTTGCCCTGAAGGTCTTCCTAAACACGCACTTGAAGGGCCATCCAGCCAGGGTTTAAAAGCCTCACTGACTTCTGTGCTCCTTCCCTCAAGACTTCACCCCACTCCCTGCCTCTGGGCAACTGTTCCCACTGTTCCTGCTGCCCAGGATGCCTTCCCCACCCACCTCTTGTCTTTGTGCTCAGCCATGGGCTAGATGTTAGGAAAGGAGATGGGGTCAATCAGACCTAGTCCAGACTCTCCAGAGAAAACGCTCAGAGGGCATCTGAGTTCTGATTCGGCTGTGGCCCTGCCCACCTGTGGGGCCCCAAGTAGGTTCCTGTTCCTTATTACAAAATGGGGCTCTGTTCACAGCCCTCCTCCTTTTTAAAAAAAATCTAAGATATAGGCTGCCTGGGTGACTCAGACGGCTAAGCATCTGACTCTTGATTTGGGTTCAGTCATGACCTCAAGGTTGTGAGATTGAGCCCCGTGTTGGGTTCTGTGCTCAGCACAGAGTCTGCTTAAGATTCTCTTTCTCCCTCTCCCTCTGCCCCCCCCCCCCCAGCCCTTGTGAGTTCTCCCACTTAAAAAACAAACAAACAAAACAAAACAAAACAAAAAAAAAACCAAGATATGACTCCCCTGTACTATAACACTCATCCCTGTAAAGGGTATAGTTCAGGGGTGCCTGGGTGGCTCAGTGGGCTAAAACCTCTGCCTTCGGCTCAGGTCATGATCCCAGGGTCCTGGGATCGAGCCCCGCATCAGGTTCTCGGCTCAGCAGGACCCTGCTTCTCCCTCTCTCTCTGCCTGCCTCTCTGCCTACTTATGATCTCTGTCTGTCAAATAAACAAATAAATAAATCTTTTAAAAAATGGAAGTGTACAGTTCAGTGGTTTTTAATATATACACGAGGTCGTGCACTCATCACCACAACGCAGTTCCAGAACATTCCCCACACATTTCTCCTTAAGGAACCCCCCTTCCGGATAGCAATGCTCTTCCCAGACCTGCAGCCCCTGGCAAGCACCACTTTACTTCCTGTCTCTACAGATTGGCTTGTCCCGGTGTTTCCGTGTTCCACGTGCATGGCACCCAGCCCTATGTGGCCTTTTGTGTCCGACTCCTTCCATGTTTTCACCCCTCAGCCATGTTGTAGCAGGTCTCAGGACTCTTCTCCTTTTTATGGCTGGATTAACAGTCCATTGTGTGTCCAGACTTCATTTTGGTGGCTGCCCACAGCACCCACACATCAGCTCCCCATGCCTGGAGGCTGCAGGTGCCCCCCTACCACTCTGGCCTTGACCCTGAAATACAACTGGTGGTCTTCCCTGCCTGGAAAATTTCCACTTGGCCTTCAAAGTCCAGTTCCAAAACCACCTGCTCCAAGATTTCCCTGCTTCAGATTTCTCCCCAAGAGCCGGATAATCCCCCTTCTGGGTCTTCCGGCAGGGCCCGGCTGCAGGACAGTCCGCCTTCCCTAAGACTGGAGGCGCCTCCCCGCCCCACTGCAGATCCCAAACGCAGCCCGGATCCCTCGGCAGCTCGCCGGAGCCTTTGTGGAATGGAAAAGAGGGAAATTGGCTGGACGCTAACCGGCCGCCAGATACCCTATTTCCTTGAGATCACTCGCTCTGGATGAGCGGCCACGGCAGGAGACAGGAGCCGGGAAATCCGGGGTGGGCTGGGGTGGGGACGCGGACATGACCGCGCGGAGGAGACGGGGCGGGGGCACGGACCGGAGGTCGCCGGCAGTTGCAGGACGGAGTTTCAGTTCCAAACGCCCAGTCGCGCTGTTCCCCGGAATTTGTGCTTTTCGCGCAGGAAGCTGGGGGTCCTCCTGACGCGGTGGGCCCCGGAGGTGCCCTGGGAGGGAGCGGCGGGGGCCGAGGGCGCCGTCAACGTCCCTGGCGCCCGGCGTGGCCCGGGGTGGGGGAGGGGAAGGGTCCCGGAGGCCGGGGAGGGGCGCCCGCCCCCGCTCGCCTCGGTCCCCGCCATCCGAGGCTCCCCTCGGGGCCCACCCACAGCCCCATTGGCGTCCCAGGGCCCCGCCGGGCAGCTCCTCTGCGCCCCGCTGGGGGTGGAGTGGGCGGGAGAGGCGGCCTGGGCCGGGGGCGAGGGATGGGGCTGCCCAGGCCTGCAGCGCCCGCGGAGTCTGGCGGGGACCGGAGCGCGGGGACCCCGCGCGCAGAGCCGCTGGCCGCGCAGCGGACCGGTCCCGCCGCCGGGCGCGCCAGGTGGCTCAGGTGCGTGTCCATTACGCTTTCCAGCGACACGGTGACTGCGCGTTCGTCGTGGAAGCACAGGAAACACTGAACGGTCACATAAAAAGCTTGGCGACTTTGGTTGGAATCTCACTACATAACACCGGGCGGCAGTTCCTCTCTCTGTGTGTATTTTGTTTTTAAGATTTATTATTTATTAGAGACAGAGCGCGCCCACGAGTTGGAGCGGCAGAGGGAGAGAGAAACTCAGGCTGACTCCCAGGGAGCCCAGAGGGGAGGCAGGGCTTGGACCCCAGGACCCTGAGAACCATGAACCGAGAGAAAACCAAGAGCCAAGTTGCTTAATGCACGGAGCCCCCCAGGCACCCTCCTGCCTTGCTTTCTAGGAATCTTTGTCCTGTCCTTCCCCGCTTGTCTACAAAATGCAACTTGTAGGGCATAGAAGTGCTTCTATTCTGTTTTTCTTGATTTGACGTCTTGCATTCTCCCCAATAGATGGCTTCTCTTGGGGACAAATGACAGCTGTCCCGAAGCCCCCTTGTCACCGCCCCTCCCACCCCCATCCCACTCCCCTCTGCGGACCTAACCAAAATTGAGTGGGCTGTATCTTCTTCCAGCCCTTTTCCACTTCTGACATCACACCTCATATATGTATCTAGAAATACATGGTTTTGTTTTAGGGAGATCAGACTTGGCTGTGTATATAGTTCCAGAACTTGCTTCCCACTCTCCCCCTTAACAGTATATTTTGGAAATCAGCATGTCTGGACCTACCTCTAGCTTAACAATACGCCACAGTCTGCACGCACCTTTATTCATTTCAAGGCTTCTCTGTTGTTCCTTGTGCTCATTTTGTTTCCAGTCTCACTCTGACCCCAACGTGCTTCGTAAGCACCGCTGTGTGCCACACCTTCCCAGCCTCACTCTCCAGAAGCGCAGTGAACAGGTACATCGCATGTGGGTGAAGACGGGATATTGTATTTTTTTTGAACAAGGAATATGCGCGAATCACTAATATGATTTGAATATCAAAGCAATATTTTTAAAAATATCTAGAGAAAAGCCACACCCCTGCGCCATCTAACACACAGGTAACCACTCTTATGGCTCTCGTATTATCCTTCCAGTATTTCCTTATAACAATATAAGGGGAGAAAAAAAACAAGCAAAAATGAGTACGTATGTTACTTATCACCAGGGTAACGCAAATCAAAAGTGCAAAGAGCTCACACCTCACACCTGTCAGAACGGCTCAAATCAGCAACACAAGAAACAACAGGTGTGGGGGAAAAAGAAAAAGAAACAACAGGTGTTGGCGAGGATGCGGAGGAAGGGGAACCTTCTTGCACCGTTGGTGGGAGCGCAAACTGGTACAGCCACGCTGGAGAACAGTGTGGACGTTCCTCAAAAAGTTAAAAATAGAGCTGCCCTATGATCTAGCAATCACGCTGCTGGGTATTTACCCAAAGGACACAAAAATACAGATTCAAAGGGCTACATGTACCCCCCGTGGATAGCAGCATTATCAACAACAGCCAAATTATGGTAACCGCCCAAGTATCCGTGGGCTGATGAATGGAAAAAGAAGATGTGGTACACACACACACACACACACACACACACACACACTGGAATATAACTCAGCCATCAAAAGGAATGAAATCTTGCCATATGCAACAGCATGGAGGGAGCTAGAGAGTATACTAAGGCAAACCAAGAAATAGACTCTGAGCTTTCGAGAACACACGGATGGTTACCAGAGGGGAGGTGGGGTGGGGGTAGTTGGCGGAAACAGGTGATGGGGATCAAGGAGCGCCCTTGTGATGAGTACCAGGTGACGTATGCATGTGTTGAACCGCTATATTGTACACCGGAGACTATGATTACACTGTAGGTGAACTACTTGGGATTTAACTAAAAACTTTTAAAAATCATGAACAACAACAAAAAAATGAGGAGGTGTGTGTATTTCCCTTCTTTCCTTAAAAGATTTTATTTGACACAGAGAGAGCGAGCACAAGCAGGGAGAGCTGCAGGCAGAGGAAGAGGGAGAAGTAGGCACCCCGCTGAGCAGGGAGCCCAATGCTGGGCTCATCGCAGTATGCGGGGGCTCCACCCCAGTACTCTGGGATCATGACCTGAGCCAAAGACAGACACTTAATGACTGAGCTGCCCAGATGTCCCCTCTGCCTTTTATTTTATTTTATTTTTTAAAAAGATTTTATTTATTTATTTGACAGACAGAGATCACAAGTAGGCAGAGAGGCAGGCAGAGAGAGAGGAGGAAGCAGGTTCCCTGCCGAGCAGAGAGCCCGATGCGGGGCTCAATCCCAGGACCCTGGGATCATGACCTGAGCAGAAGGCAGACTTTAACCCACTGAGCCACCCAGGCGCCCCACCCCATTCCTTTTAAAAAATGTCTTGGGTTATTTTCCTGTAATTGCATAGAGAGCTTCTTTTAAGTTTATTTATTGTTTGAAGGTACTCAGTGTTCCATCGCATACTTTACTATGATTTATCTGTACCCTGTGGCATTTAGTGTTTCCTGCCGTTTGCTTTATAAACCTTGCTGCAATGAACAGCTGCACAAAGTTCAGTCCTTCCACCGGCAAGTTTAACTTTTGCTTGGATCCTCAGAACTGTGACAGCTGGGTCAAGGTCATGTGTGCTGACTGTTGATGTACGTCATTGAATTGCCTTCTGTATGACTTAGGGTTCTTTGGAGACCCTGAACCAACCGGATATTATACATATGCCTTAATGTGATATAGAGATTTATTGTGAGGGATCTGCTCATTCAGTTAGGGAGCCTGTCAAGTACGAAGCTGTGCAGGAAGGCCCAGATGGAAACCCGGGAGAGCTGGGGGTGTACTTCCAGAGTGGGAAGGCCCCCAGACTCAAGACCTAGGAAGAGTGCTTGAAGACAGAGGGAAAAAAAAAAAAATCAATGTCCCAGTTCCAAGGCAGCTAGTTCTCTCTTAGGCAGTTAGGAGTTCCCTCTTATTCAGGAGGAAGTCATCCTTTCAAGCTTTAACTGATTGGGTGAGGCCCACCCTCATTAGGGAGGGCAATCTGCTTTGCTTAATCCACTGACTCAAATGTTAATCTAGAAGCAGCCTCACAGACACACCCAGAATCATGTTTGACAAAATACCTGGGCCCCTCCTTGGCCTAGTAAAGTTGACAAATAGAATTAGCCCTCATACCCTCCTTGGAGTTCTGGTTTGCCTTCCCCTCGGCTCGGGATGAGAGCGGTGTTTCTCCAGGTCTCCCCAAATGTTGAAGGTCAAAATGTTGGATGTGCCCCAGCGGGAGAAGTGAAAATTATGTCTTCATGCAGTTTTAATTTGCATTTTTTTCATTTACTCATTATGAGTAAGGCTGAGGATCTTTTCACAAATTTGGGGGAATATTTGTATTTCTTTCCCGTGTTCTGCTCATATGTTTTGCCTATTTTTTCTGCTAGGTTGTTGACCTTTTCATAGGTTGAGCTGAAAAAAATAACTTTTTAACCAGCATGTCTTTTTATAATGAGCATTATCAGTCAAATTCTGTATGACAGAATTCAGCCGGCTAACGTATACATTGAAAAAAAAAATAAGAAAGTGCATATTTCAAACCATTTCAAAATGGGTTTTAGTATATTTACAGAATTGTGCAACAATCACCACCATCAATTTCAGAAACATTTCATTACCCCAAATGTCACCTGTCACTTTCCTCCAACATTCCCAGAAGTAAGCAACCACAAACGTCCTTTTGCTCTGTGTGGATTTGCCAGCCCAGGACATTTCGTACGAATGGGATCTGATACTATGTGGCCTTGTGTGTCCGCCTTCTTCCACTTAACATGTTTTAGAAGTTCATCGGTGCCATGCCGTAACATGTCAGTTCTTAATACCTTTGATATGACAATGTCCCCACATTTTCTTTATGCATTTGTCTCTTGAGAAACACTGAGTTTCTTTCCTCTTTTTGGCTAAGCCCCATTCTGCATTCCCAACAGCGATGCACGAGGGTTCCCCTTTCTCCACATCCTCAGAAACACTAGTTATGACCTATAATTTTGATTATAACCGTTGTTTAAAAAGGCATGACAAGGCCCCATGGGACCCCTGGGTAGCACAGCCCTTTGAGTGTCCGACTTGCGGTTTGGGCTCAGGTCATGATCTCCGGGTCGTGAGATCGAGCCCTGCATGGGGCTCCAAGCTCAGTGAGGAGTTTCCCTCTCTTTCTCCCTCTGACCCATCCCGCTCCCACTCTCTCTCTCTCTAAAGTGAATAAATACATAAAAAATAAATAAATAAATAAAAAGACATGACAGTTCCCAAAATGGAGTCACCCATGCTAAGTTCCACACCAGACAACTAAGACTTAACTCCTAACACCAGTTTCAGCCCCTCCCAGAAGGGGAATTTTGAACCAACCCATCTAGACTTTCCTGATCAATACTAGAGAGGTCATCTGCTTGATAGGCCCCTGCCTTCTCCCAAAGGAAGGTAACCTTGCCCGAGGCAATCCACTTTTTGCTAGAAACTTCTTTTTTCTTCCCCCTTCTGCCTGCAAAAGACTTCCATTGGTACAGCTTCCCAGAACTCCTTTCTATTTGCTTGGTGGGATGCTGCCTAATTCAGGAATCATTTGACAAGGCCAATTAGATCTTCAAATCTACTCTGTTGAATTTTGCTTTCTTTCTCTTATTATTTTTTTAAGATTTCATTTATTTATTTGACAGAGAGAGAGATCACGAATAGGCAGAGAGGCAGGCAGAGAGAGAGGGGGAAGCAGGCTCCCTGCTGAGCAGCAAGCCCGATGCGGGACTCGATCCCAGGACCCTGAGATCATGACCTGAGCCGAAGGCAGAGGCTTTAACCCACTGAGCCACCCAGGCACCCCATCTTTCTCTTGTTTTTTATTAAAGATTTTATTTTTTTATTTGACAGAGGCACAGCGAGAGAGGCAACAGAAGCCAAGGGAGTGGGAGAGGGAGAAGCAGGCTCCATACCAAGCAGGGAGCCTGATTCGGGGCTGGATCCCAGGAGCCTTTAATCAAGACCTGGGCAGAAGGCAGACGTTTAACGACGGAGACACCCAGGCGCCCCTAAATCTACTTCTTTTATGGCTTCTGCATATTGACTCATGGAGAAAACTGTCCCCATGCTAGGATTATACGAATAGATTTTCCTACACTCTCTTCCGGCACTTGTAGGCTTCCAGATTTTGCATTTGAAACTTGGCTTGGGGCACTTGGGTGGCTCAGCTGGTTGGGCGTCTGCCTTCGGCTCAGGTCATGATCCCAGGGTCCTGGGATCAAGTCCTACAACGGGCTCCCTTCCCAGCCGGGAGTCTGCTTCTCCCTCTGCCTTCCGGTCTCCTGCTCATGCGTGCTCTCTCTCTCTCTCTGACAAATAAATACACAAATTCGTTAAAAATAAATAAATAAAACTTGGGCCCATTTGGATCTTATTCCGGTAAATGACGCAAAACATACATCAACTTCTTTCTTTTCTCCTGAAGCATGCTGGGTCCTGGCACCCTGGTGGGGAGGAGTTTTGAGCAGGCAGCCCAGCGTGAGGAGAGGACCGTTGCACGGAGACCCCCGGATGGTGTAAGGAAAGGGTCCCCCTCCATAGCAGCCAGCGTTGCCCACAAAGAGAGCTGCAGAGGCAGAGGTCTGGGTGGAAGGGGCTCAGCCAGTCTGAGAACAGCAAGACCAGGGTGGCTGCAGGTGGCGGCTGTTCAAGGCGTAGAGGGCCTTGTACCTTGGAGGTAACTGTGAAGTGAGATGTTGTTTTGGGTGTGACAGCACTGGACGGCTGCAGGGGGAAGATCATTCCAGCCATTTGGTAAGATAACGCCAAGAAAGGAGACCTAGGTTAGGGCACTCCACATTTTCTGGCAAATCACCAAATGGCTCTTCAAAAAGGCTGTACAGAATTACATCCCGCATTCATCTCGCTGTTTCAATCACATGTGCCGTTGAACTAAATATTTTTGAAACCTGTTTTAATGAGTACATGTTTCTTTTTTTAATGGCTCTTTTATATTTTACTATTTTTTAGAAAGGTTTTATTTATGTATGTATGTATTTGTTTATTTCTTTTTTTTTTTTTAAGATTTATTTATTTATTTGACAGACAGAGATCACAAGTAGGCAGAGAGGCAGGCAGAGAGAGAGAGGAGGAAGCAGGCTCCCTGCTGAGCAGAGAGCCCGATGCGGGACTCGATCCCAGGACCCTGCGATCATGACCTGAGCCGAAGGCAGAGGCTTAACCCAGTGAGCCACCCAGGTGCCCCTAAATATAATCTTATTAAAAAAAAAAAAAAGAAAAGAAAAGAAAAGAAAAAGAAAGAACAGAAACAACAGAGCGAAAATGGAGTCCCTTCCACTCACTGGCATGACTCCCGACCAGGATTTCACACCTACCCTAACCCGAGTCGCAGCCCCTCCCAGGCCTAGTGAGGTCATCCTAGATAGACCCTCCCCTTGCCCCACCCTCAAAGGGAGGAGACCCTGCTTTAAACAATCCTTTCCTTTCTTTTGCTAATAACCTCCTTGTCTGTCCTGTTTCCACCTACAAAATCAATCCTTCGGGTCCCCGGAGTCCCCTCTACCTGCCACAGGGGCTGCTGCCCGGTTCACAAATCACTGAATCGAGCCGATTAGGCAGGTGGTTTGCTCTGCTGCCTTTTGTTACCTCCCCGGTAGGTCTCCGATCCAGGTGCCTCCACGCCGGGCAGGGTGTGTGCGTAACTACTCCGGGTTTCAGGCTTGTCGCTGGCGAGGCAGGGATCCTGAAGCCTGCCTTGCAGGATGATTGTGGGAAATTCATGGATGTGATGGTTGGTTTTACATCAGCCTGACCGGGCTGAGGGGCGTGCGGAGAGCTGAAAAAGTGTAATTTCTGGGCATCTTTGAAGGTATTTCCAGAGAGATTAGCCTCTGATGGGAGGGGCTCAGAGAGAGAAGGGTGGCCCTTGTCCCCAGCGATGCGGGCTGGCCCTGTCCCATCCTCGGGGGCTGGGTGGAGCACACCAGCAGAGGGAGGGTGAGTTTGCCCTCTTTGCTTGGGCTGGGGCTGCCATCTTCTGCCCTGGACTTGGCCTCGGCCCCTGGAATCACGCTTTCCTGGGTCTTCAGCTTGCGTGTCACCGGTGGTGGGACATCGCAGCCTCAGGAACTGTGTGAGCCTGTCTCGGACAACACATCTCCGTCCGTGCACCTCTGTATATCCTGTTGGTGCTGTTCCTCTGGAGTCCTGGACTCGTACGGTGCGACCCTTTGGGGATGGAGTGGAACTCACGGAAGGGCCTGTGGGTCGTTCTGGATGCGAGGCGGTGAGAGTTTGCTCTTGATTCTTCGGCGCACGTGCACAGAACCTCCTGGTGCCTCTGCACGGAGAGGCTGCGAGTGCCGCGTCGTGAAGCTGGAGTCACACGATGGCTGTTCTGAATGAGTTTAACATATTCTGTCGCACCAGGTAGTGATACTTGATGAAGTTCTAGAACCTAGGTGAGGTTTGGTGGGCTGAGGTCCGGAGCCGATGACCAAGAAAGAATTCTTGAGACCTCTTTGGTGCAAAATGGTGGTTTATTTAAGCACGGGGACAGGACCCGTGGGCAGGAAGAGCTGCTGCTCCGGGTTGTGAGGGATGGCAGGTTATGTACCCTGCTGTTGGGGGAAGGTGAGGGGAAGGGAGCTTTCAGTGGAGTTTTCATATGCTAAAGAGGGCCTACAAGGTGCCAGGGTGTTCCAGGCCTGCCGGAGGCCTTGCCCTTGCTGCTGGATCAGTGTTGTCTTCAGAGCAGCCATTAACATTAAGATAGTTGGGAGACTTTTGGTGGGGTGTCACAATCCTGCTATCAATCGTCTTTGTTAGTGAGATTTAGGACTAACAAAGACGATTGAAGGGAGACTCCTGTCTAGCAGGATTCTGAGCTCTGCAAGTTAACTATTTGCTTATTGTTCATGGCAGTCAGGGCTGCCTGAGGGATGCTACACTTATGGAGGGGAAAGGGTGAAGAGGGGGTGCGAGGCGCCAGCTCCTGCTTTGTCCTCAGCCAGCCTCCTGCTCCCTCATCATTCCCCCCTGAACAATTTTGACCCTTAAATCTTTAAGGTGGTTGAAGGTGGAAGGTCACATCTTCTGTACCTTCTTCCTGCTGAATAGGGGCGTAGAGCTGTCCCTACCTACTGGGGTCAATATTGATCAGTGGAGGAATGTATAGGGGAGTTACGAAAGGCGGAGGCAGCCGAATCCAGCGCTGACAGTGAAGGAGTGTCTTTGCGCGCGGTAAGGATCATCTGTCGTGGTGAAGTCATTGCAGCAATGGAGTCTCGGCACCAAGTAGAAAAACATGGAACAAAGCAACATATTAAAGTTAATAAGGCGATAAGAATGAGAAGCCCGAAAAGGAGATTTGGCCATAGCCCTCCTTCAAGCCAGGAACTTAACTAATCACTAAAAGAGAGAGAGACCTTGTAGAGCCTTAATCTGGCCATTCATATCCTTTATTAGTCCTGTGATACTTTTGTGATAGTCTGGGATGTACACACAACATTCTGTCTTGATAATTGCACATGTGCCACCCTGGGCTGCTGTCAGGACATCTAAGGCCATCCTATTTTCTGGAGTGCCTTGGTATCTGTGAGACTTCGGTATTAAGTAGAGAGATTAGCTGGAGTGGTGATAAGTTTTAGTAATGTGCCCATGAATCCAGGCAAGTCCTAAAGCACAGCGACCTATCCCACCCTGGAGGAAGCCAGGGCCACAGGTTGGTTCCACATATCCAGTGGGTTCCATTTGGAGCTGGCCATCTAATGCCAGGTCGCCTTGCCCAGTCGGTAGCAAACCAGTCAGTAGCCTGGAGTACTATTACTTGGGAACACATTTCTAGTGATAGCCATCCCAGATACCGTGCGTTCTTTGCCCAAGTATCACTTGTATGATTTCTTTTGTTCCCAGCATAAAACTGCCTTCTGAGTGAGCTGTCCAATGGGTGTGGGTATGAAACACAAATATGTATCCTAGATTTGATATATGCCATCCTTAGTATAGCCATACGGAGGGTCTTGTAATTTAGACCTATATTTGATTGGGGAGTTATGGCTTGACAGCAATCCCCTTTCCTTCCAAATAGCTCCATGGGCATGTAATACCAGGAAGGCATATTTGGAGTCAGTGTTAATGTTTTTAGGCTTTGGCAATTGAAAAGTGCTAGTGAGCACTACAGTATACCTAGCTTTTCTTATTCTTTCTATGAACACTACTCTCATCAGAAAACCAACTGTCATTCATATTTTTAACCGGGGCATCTTAAATCTGGACAAATAGAGTAAGCAAGATCAATAACCTTTTTTGCTCTATAGAGAAAGAAGTACAGGTCAGGTTCAGGCATACAGGTAACTAGGTTTAAAGTCTGACAAGTTTTAAGTATTATTTCTGGCATATCTGTTAGTGTAGCCCAGTATTTAATAAGTCGGCCTCCATCATCCATTGGTGGCCTTTGGCTTCTAAGACAAGTCTGGACCTGATGTGACATCTTTACAGTCAGGGACTGTCCCATAGTGAGCTTTGAGGCTCTTTTTATGAGGGCTGTTCTATGCTTAGCTAAAGCATCTGTTTGCAATCGCACCTCAACAGAGGTGGCCTCTAGGATAAATACGACTAAGGGATGAAACCAATAAGACGACCTTTGAGTGGTCCAGCCTTAACAATATCCTGATTACAGAGGATCACTGGCAAGTGAGAAAACTTGTCAAGAGATAAGGGGAGTCCCCCATGGATCATTCAATCCAATCATAAAGAATGTGGGGTCATCCATTATCTCCACAAGTCCATAGTTAATCCTATGGAGTGCAGTATGCTGGCTTTTAGGCAATTTCATTATTCCAGTTGTTTAATCATGTGCTGTGGGGTCTGCTAATATCCCCACAAAATAAAAAAGCAAGAAGATCATCTAAATGAGCTATTGTGTAACTTCTCTGAAGTTTACCTCAAATTGTTTAGCTTAGGTAAACAAACATTTAAAGACAATCAAATCTAGAATTTAACACCCATAAAGGTGTGTTACTAAAGCAATTTTTCTCTCTAAAATAACCCTCATTTACAGAGATAGCCAAATCAGGACTAATTCACTTGTGAAACAAGTCCAGTTTTAACAAACTTGGCCCATTATTTACATAAGCTCAGCAAGAACAGTTGAGTGTGATCAATAGATCTTTTAGAATCTGCTTTGCTGGAACTTCTTATAAGGAATCTCTAGGTTGAACTTTTAGTAGCCTCTCCGGGCCAGAAGCCAAGCCCTGTACTTGCCATCAGGCATGCCTGGAATACCTGTTGATTTGGGCGAGTTCTTCTTCTGAGTCTCCGCACCTACCAAGGAGTGACATTCTTTACTCACCTGGTGGGGCTGCTGGGAACTCTGTAAGCAAGGTATCAGGCCAACAGTCCCAAGGGGCTTTATGGCTCCAGGTTTCATAAAGTCAACCTTAGTTCCTTTAAACTGTCTGGTCATATCTGAGTCTTTTCAAATATGACATCCCAGTCAAAGCCTTGGTAAAATAACCAGTTTCCAATGGTGTCCTGTTACAAGGAGAACAGATTCTTATTGAACTTATGCAAATGACTGATTGCCATGGAAGAAAGAATACTTAACTAAGACCTTTTGGTTTCAGAGGGTTCAGATAGAGAGAAAAGGTGAATGCTTTGAGCACTTTACAAATGAGCACTTTTACATCTCTGTAAAGTTACAGATAACTTAAGAAAAAGTATCCCTAGTCTGGAAGAGCAAACATTAGAGAGAACCAGCAATGTTTAAAGTAAGATAAAACATTAAGAGACACAACACTATAATCTTTTAGTTCATTTAGTCCCATGTTACGAATTCTGGTGAATGCGGCTTTAGTCAGTTCTGGAAATTCTTACCCATACTTGCCCATGGCTCAAACCCCAAGGGTGCACAACGGCGAACATGAAAAGCCTGCGTCCCCGCCCTCTGGTCTCCCCGCTCCCCACTCTGAAGAGACGCGCTCCCGTCCGCCAGAGACAGTCCGAAGTTGGACACACACATGCTTTTCTGCAATTTTTGCCCAAGTGAAATGGTATCTTAGGACAGCTCGTTCGTCGTGAACAAACATTTCCTGATAACTAGACGAGACATGGGCCAGACCGGATTGCGAGACCCTCAAGGAAAAGTGTCCTGTTGTGATTTGAAGACCCTCAACCCTGAATGCAGTGTGAACAGGGCAGCTTCCCCTGCCAGGAACTGGGTAAGTGTGTGTTCGAACCCATCACAGACACGGTCTTCGATGATGAGAGACATCAAGACAGGCCCTCTCCTCAAGCTTGGCTTTGGTCCCAACTATCCCATGTCTGTCTGTGGCAACGAAAACAATCAGAACAAGGCCCCTGGGGGTCTCCGTCCGTCGGTCCAGCATCTGACTCTTGATTTCGGCTCAGGTCATGATCACAGGGTTATGAGATCGAGCCCCCTGTGGGGCTCCTTGCTCAGTGGGGAATCTGCTTGGGGTTCTCTCTCTCCCTCTCTGACTGCCCCGTCTCCCTACCGCCTCCCCCTACCCAGCCCGTGCTTAGGTGCACTCTCTCTTTCTCTCCGTCTCTCTAAAATAAATGAATAAAATGTTAAAACAAGAAACAAAGTGACCAACCAGCACGACTGGCTTTGTTCTCAGAGGGCGTCCCCGCCCTGGCTCCCTGCATCTCCACAGTGGCACGGCGGGGGCCCTACCCAGGAATCTGGTCCCGTCCGCGTGGGAATATCTTCTATGAGCGTAACTGGACTGAGAAATCACCTGGCCAGGACTCTCTCCCAGCACGATGTATCTGTTGTTCAGTCGCTCATTCTGCCATTTATTTACACAGACTTCACAGGAATATATTTTTAACTTTTTATTTTAAGTAGTCTCCATCCCCGATGTGGGGCTTGAACTCGGGACCCTGAGATTAAGAGCTGGATGTTCTGGGGCACCTGGGTGGCTCCGTGGGTTAAAGCCTCTGCCTCCGGCTTAGGTCACCATCTTGGGGTCCTGGGATGGAGTCCTGCATTGGGCTCTCTGCTCGGCAGGGAGCCTGCTTCTCCCTCCGTCTGCGGCTCTGCCTGCTTGTAATCTCTTACTCTGCCAAATAAGTAAATAAAATCTAAAAAAAAAAAAAAAAGTATGAGACTCTGATCTTAGGGACATAGGTTCCAGCCCCATATTGTGTGTGGAGCCTACTGGAAAAAAAAAAAAAAAAAAAAGGAAGAAAAAAATCTTGGTTTACCCACAGTTATTTTGCCCATTTTGCAGCAAACATCTAGCCAGAGACAGGCTGAGCCACTTTGTCCCAGCTTCCACGGCTTACGAGGGCAGAGCTGGGGGCTGACCCCGCAGGTAGGCTCCGTGGCCGGTGGCGACAGACAGCAGCGGGCTCCACCAGCCCGGGTTGGCCAACAGTTTGTCACCAGGGTGGGGCGCCCGGCCGGGCTTTCCGAAGGACGCCGAAGCTATAATTATGTTGTCCTCGTCTGCTGGTGTCTCGGCCTCCCCGGGGGACAAAGAGCAAGGCTTGGAGACCGAGTGCGTGGGCTGGGGCTGCGTCTGCAGAGAAGGACAAACACGGAGGCAGGAAGGCTGGGCCGGAGGCTCGCACAGTGCTCAGGCATCAGCTCGCCGCTCTGCTGCCAAAGGAAACAGGTCCAGGAGGAACCATCCAAGCACCGCTGTGAAGGGTCGAGTGAGTGGCAGGGCACATGACCCGCTGGTCCAAGCAGGAGGAGGAGGGGTGTGTCGGGTCCTGGCAGGGTTGCTGGAAAAGTACATGGCTGGGGGCCAGGTCCATAGTCCTAGAGAGATTTCTGAAAGAGCTCCCGATCTCTCTACACATCCCCTCGCCCTGGCCTCGGGTCCCTACATTTGAAAGGTGACCTTTCATTACCAAGGGTGACCTAGAGTGGCTTCAAGCACACACAGCCTGGGTTCCGTTCGGGACACCCCTGGGGTCCGTGGCTGCCTTCGGGGTTAAGGGATCAGTAGGGATAGGAGTTAGAGGGAAGGAAAAGTTGCTGCGACTGCAGTCTTTGCTCCTAGCGGCCCCTGGGAGGTCCGACGCGAGGTGCTTTGGGTTAAGTCTTAGCGGCGGGGGCTGGTCGGGGCCACACCCTGTCGAGGTGAAGAGCGGACAAGCCGGCGGGTGTGTCTTTGGGACTGATGGGTTTGCTCCTCCGTGACTCTAGGCAGCTCACGCTGGGCAGTCCCTGGAGGGACGCCGGCCACCAGAGCGAGGAAGAGCCCGGTCTCTGTGAGCTGGCTCAGCTTTTGAAGGAAAATGAAGAGCACGTGTGGCTCAAGCCCAGGGCTAGACGCAGGGAGCCAGGTGGGACATCAGACGGTGGGCATCGGAGTTCCGGGCTCAAGAATGTGTTCACCACCACCCCCCCCCACCATCTTCACCACCGTCTTCGTGTCCTGGGGCTGCTGGATGAAGGTCCTGCAGACCCCGGGGCTCACGCAGCGGGCGTCTGTCTGTGGTCGCATGGTGCAGGAGGCCCGGAGTCTGAGATCACTGGGTGGGCAGGGCCGGGCTCCGCGGCAAGTGCCAGGAGGGGCAGTCCCAGGCCTCACCCCCTGAAGCGGCCGTGGCTGTGTCGCTCCCGATGTCACAGTGTGTCCTCCCGGTGTGCGTGCTCACGTTTCCCCTTTCCTAAGGACACCCAGTCTCAAGGGATCAGGACCCACCCTAGCCCAGTGCGACGTCATCTGAACGGGTCACATCTGCAATGACACTGTCTAAATAAGGCCACATTCTGCCATGCCAGGGGTAAGGGATCCAACATAAGAATTTTGAGGGAACACAATTCAACGCAGCACGACCGTCTAATGGGGCTGCCTCCCTTCTCCGTGTCGGCCCTGGCAGCAGGATGCACCTGTGTGCGCTCAGGGCTGGGCTGTGACGTGTCTTGCTGCCCTGAGGCTGCTTGAGCTTGGACTTGGGCTTCCCTTGAGTGGCCAGAGGCCCTGGGCTTGTGTTCTGGGTGACGATAGGATGCCTGAGTCCCCCAGGAGCAGAAGCAGAGAGTGTGGTCCGAGAACCGCGTACATGGAGGTGGCCTTTCTCCCTCCTTGCTGTGAGCAGAGAACGGGAGACTCCGGCAGGAGACTGACATGCCACGGCCGCTCCTGCTCCACGAGTGGCCAAGAAAGGCCAGAGTTCCTTTAATCTCTGTTGATGCCCAAGGCCCAGTTACCCAACAGGTACTTGTACTTACCAAGGGTCTGCTGTGCGCCAGCGCAGACTTCGCCCGGAGCCGGAGGCTTCTGCATGCCGCCTGGACACCCTGGCAGGGCTCCGCTCTGGGAAACTGGCCCCAAGTGGCAGTTAGTTTGACACGGGGCACAGAATGTGGCTCAGCTGCTTCCCGAAGCAGAGAAACAGCATGAGACACATCGAAATGCGCTTGCAACAAAGCCTATAGTTACTCTTAAAAAAAAAAAAAAAAAGATTTTATCTATTTGAGAGAGAGAGAGTGAGAGTTAGCAGAAGAGAGAGCAGCAGAGGCAGAGGGCGAAGCAGACTCCCTTTGGGGCCTGACATGGGGCTCGATCCCAGCACCCTGGGATCATGACCAGAGCTAAAGGCAGAGGCTTAATCAGCTGGGCCACCCAGGTGCTCCCGCGTGTTTACTGTGGCCACAAAAGGGATTTATTCTCTCCAGTCCAGCTTTTCGTAATGGTGTCTCTTGGCCTCTTGGTCCCCTCCCCCGTAGTGACCGCCTGATGGACAATTCCCAGAACCTTCGAGCTCTTTCCTTCCTCCAGGGCGCTGGGAACTCGGTGCTGTTTATTTCCTCTGAGTGGCATCACGGTCAGTGTCCTGCTGAGGGGTCCTCTCCTGGCCCCACGCTGCTCCTACCTTGTCGGTCGAAGGGTCAGCCAGTGGCCCAGCTGACTGCAGTGTCCCCTGCCTGGGCCTCCTGCATGACGCCGGGTCTCAGTGAGGACTTGAGAGAGGAGCGAGTCTCCCGGCTACTGTGTGCGTTTGTGTGTGTGCATACGTATGTGCGTGTGTACACACGTGGGTGTGCATGCATGGGTGTGTGCACATAGGTGCATGTGGGTGTGCACATGTGTGCGTGTGCATATGTGTGGGTGTGTGCATGTGTGTGAGCACTAGGCGGCTGTCCTGGGAGAAAGGCAGCATGGACAGGGCTTGGCCATGTTCTGGGCGTCACCACGCACGTGGCCGTATTGGACTTGGCCCCAGTGGGCAAGGGGGTTGTTTGCTCTGATTCGTGTGCAGGCACTAGAGGCTCACAAATTTTCCGTGCTATTGGCCTGCGTGTGTGTCAACCGCGTCTTTTATCTTCTGTGTTTCTGAAACTCTGGCGCTGGGGGCCTCGCTGACTCTGGGGGGACGGCGCCTCTAGGGTTAGTGATTCCTAGAGACAGTGAATAACGAGCCCGAGAGGGCGACTTTCCAGTGCCAAGAAGCCCACATAGAGCCTCACCCCCCCACCTGTCTTACTGGGCTCTCCCGCTCGAGGCCTCTGTCTCCCGTCCTAAGGCGCCCACGGCAGGTCCAGACAGCCAGGGACAGCCCCTGGGTCCCAGATCCCCTGAAATTATCCAGACTAGCCAAGCCTCTGCCTGTTCATTCTGCCCCCGCCTGTTTGTCCTGCAGAAACCACAGGGAAGGCTCCTGCCCACAGCTCCTGTCTCCCTCTGCCTCCTGACCACCCCTGGTGCTTTCCTGTGTGCCCCCCGTGGCAGTGCGCCCCTGCCTCTCGGGATCTGTGAGCAGCACACGGTCTTTTCAAGGACAGCAGACTCCGGATCTGACGGCCTCGCTGTACCTCACTGGTGACGGATCCGGGGGGGCTCCGTTGGTGAAGCGTCTGCCTTTGACTCACGTCATGATCCCAGGGTCCTGGGATCAAATTCTACACCAGGCCCCCTGCTCAGCGGGGAGTCTGCTTCTCCCTCTAACTCTGCCCCTCCCCCCTGCTTGGGCTCACTCTTAAATAGATAGAGAGGTAAATAAATAAATCTTAGAGAAAAGAGCTCTGTTTTTTGAAACCGTGGGATGCGGAAGGGAGGAAGGTGGCGGCAGCTTAGGAGGACCCCAGGCCTGTCTTGTCCCTTGAGCACGACTAGGTAATTATCAAATCATCCTGAATGTCCCAGAAACTGACCTGAAGACGGACAGAACAAGCCCCACAACTAAAGACGGAGAAGAGACCGCTTCGAAGAATGGTTTTTGTTTTTTTTTTTTTTTAAGATTTTATTTATTTATTTGACAGAGAGAGATCACAAGTAGATGGAGAGGCAGGCAGAGAGAGAGAGGGAAGCAAGCTCTCCGCTGAGCAGAGAGCCCGATGCGGGACTCGATCCCAGGACCCTGAGATCATGACCTGAGCCGAAGGCAGCGGCTTAACCCACTGAGCCACCCAGGCGCCCCCCGAAGAATGGTTTTTATTCCGTAGAATCCCACTCGGCATGACTTGTTACCGGAGAGTGTGATGCATAATTTAACAAAATCAGTTATAAAAGATGTAAACCATATGCCAAATGGAATAAAATAAAAGAAGATAAAATAAAATAAAATGAAACAAGGCAGAGGGCTGCAGCTCCCCCAGCCAGGAGGAGAGGCTCGCCCAGGTGACCACCGGGCACGGGCCCTGAGGTCCTGGCCAGGTGGACTGAATGGCCAGGGAAGGGCTCACGGGTCCTTCTGGAGACTAAGACTGATGGCTCAGGAGGATGAAGTGTTCACCCGTGAGAACCGGAACTCTTACAGGGCCGCCCGTCCTGAGCTGGTGAAGGGATCCCACCAAGAGAACCCCGCCCAGACCCTGCGTCATGAACACGGCAAGCTCAGCAAGGCTACGTGCTCATACGGTAACTTTTTTTTTTTTTTTTTTTTTTTTACAGATTTTATTTATTTGACAGAGATCACAAGTAGGCGGAGAGGAAGGCAGAGAGAGGAGGAAGCAGGCTCCCTGCCGAGCAGAGTGCCCGATGTAGGCCTTGATCCCAGGACCCTGAGATCATGACCTGAGCTGAAGGCAGAGGCTTTAACCCACTGAGCCACCCTTCAGGCGCCTCTTCATACAGTAACATTAACCCTGTGATCACTGGGGAGGGCACAGGAACAGGGGGGTGTTAGCCGGAGGCGAAGGCGCAGTGGGGGGAGGGTATTTTCTGGGGTGATGGAGGGGTCTGAGCCCAGGCCTCGAATTCTGCTGCTTGAAATGGCTCCGCTTTGAGAATCTTAGTTTTTGTTTTTTTTTTTTTTTTTTTAAGATTTTATTTATTTATTTGACAGAGAGAAATCACAAGTAGGCAGAGAGGCAGGCAGAGAGAGACAGAGAGGAGGAAGCAGGCTCTCCGCTGAGCAGAGAGCCCGACGCGGGACTCGATCCCGGGACCCTGAGATCATGACCTGAGCCGAAGGCAGCGGCCTAACCCACTGAGCCACCCAGGTGCCCCGAATCTTAGTTTTTTTTTGTTTTTGTTTTGTTTTGTCTTGTTTTGTTTTTTTAAAAACAAACAAAAGTAGGCTCTACAGCCCAGAGCAGAGCCCAGTGTGGGGCTCGAACTCGTGACCCTGAGATCATGACCTGAGTGGAGATCAAGAGTGGGACGCCTAACCGCCGGAGCCATCCTAGGACATTTTATTCCAGTCCAAACATTCCAGGAGAGAGAACTCTACAAGCCTCAGCTGAGCCCCAGAAAGTTCTGGGCAACAGATGGGGGCGGGGCCTGGGGCTGTTCGCAGAAGGGGGGACATCAGAAGACACACTTGGCTCCCACGTCCAGCCTCAGGCTGTTCAAGGGAACAGGTTCCCTTTGGCACCTTCAGAGACTTAGAAGGTTTTCTTAAAGAAAACATCCCTTACCAGTGGAAATACCAGTTTCTTTACAAAGCCTGGACTTGGCAGTTTCAGTGGAGACCCCCGGGAGGGGCGGACATACCAGGTGTGCCCACCTGCATGCACGGCGTCATCCCTGGAGAACTTTTCCGGAGGGCCAGACCCGGGGCGCAGCACGTGCGTCCGCCGTCAGCCAGGCCCGTGCCGATGAGGACGTTTCCCCCAGCACAGGCGCTGGTGCGGGGCTAGGCCGGCGCTGCCCCTGGGCCCCCAGCACAGACAGGAAACCGAGGAGTCTCCTGGGCTCACTCGGGGCACGGAGGCCGACCTCCCCGGCCGACAGACCCTCTCCTTTGAACGATTCAGAAACCCCCCTCGAAAAGACAATTATCGTATGATCTCACTGATATGTGGAATTTTAGAAACAAAACAGAGGATCATAGGGTAGGAGTGGAAAAAACAAAACAAGATGAAACCAGAGAGGGAGACAAACCATAAGAGACTCTTAATCATAGGAAAGAAACAAACTGAGGGTTGCTGGCCTGGCTGGGGGAGGGGAAGGGGGGGGTGACTGGGGGACGGGCATGAAGGAGGTCACGTGATGGGATGAGCGCTGGGTGTTACATGCAGCGGATGAGTCACTGACCTCCCCCTCTGAAGCCAACCATACATTATATGTCCATTAAAAATAAAATAAAATAAAATAAAATAATCCTTGCCGATGTGCTCTGTCCCTCAGAGATTGTTCCCGGAGACAATCTGATAGACTCTGCCGGCCCTGAAGTTTGGTGAGAAGCTCGGTGGGGCAGGGCAAGACCCCCACCTCGCCATTCTGTTCTCACGTGGACCTTGAACTCTTGGCCGGGCCGAGAAGGGGGTGCTGCATCGCCCGGCAGCAGGAGCAGGAGCAAAGAGAGAAGAAACCCGGAGGGCATCTCTAGGGGACATTAGGTGTCCCTAGTTAATGTGTCCTCAGTCCCCACAGTGTCGCCGCACAGGAAGTGGGTCGAAGTGCACCCAGACTCCCGGGGTGTGGCACCGGTCCCCTAGAGCCATGGTCTGTGCCCCGCCTTCACGGAAGTGGCCCTTGGCCCCTGGAGTCTGAGGCCCAGGGTGTGTGCATGGCGGGAGGAAAGGTCAGCGTGGCAGCCACGTGAAGCCTTTCCTGCGGGCTCCCGGGAGCCCTGGGCCTCCCTCCGTCGCTGAGTTCCTCCTGTGCCTGCGCAGTTTACATCTCTGATGCTCCTAGAGCTCGGTCTGAGCGTGGTTCCCGTAGACACGGCTCATCTCCCCCACGAAACCCCTGGGCCATCAGCATCGCTAGGGAGCCAGGCAGAGTCATCCTCGTCCTGGGGCTGGCCGTCCAGGGAGGGCAGGAGGGAGGCCAGCGGGGAACCTGGGGCAAATGAATACACATGCACTGACCCCAGGGAGAAGGCAGGGATCCACAGTGACCCGGGGAAGTGTCCCCTGAGGTGGGATGGCCCAGCAGCCCCATCCGAGCTGGTGACTCATACCCACAGCAGCCTGGCGTGCGGGTTAGTGGTGGGGGGGACCACAAGGGGTGGGTTAGTGGGTTAGTGGTAGAGGGGACCTAGCCCTTGTGCCTAACCTTGGGGCTGTCCTGCCTCCCACTGGCCCCTTCCACGGTCTCCTTACAACACCTGATACCCCCCTGTGTTCTTGGGACATGCTGGGATCGGCCGAGAGTTCTCATGGTGGCCTGGAGAGGGTGAGCGCACTCTGCAGGCCAGGGGGGCACACTGGGGCGCCACGTTGAGGGGCAGCGGTCAGAGAGGGTCAGGCCAAGGTCGGTGCCGCTGTGCAGAGGGGCTAACAGGTGAGGTGGGCGGGTGCTTGGAGGCCCTGGGTGAAGCCCAGGCCGTTCCCGGAGCTGCAAGGCGTTCCTGCGGAAAAGCACGCAGAAAGCTGGCCTGAGGGAGCTGGGGGCAGCTGGATGGGGACAGAGCAGGAGCAGGGCTAGGGTGCCCTGCCAACCCTGGGGCGCCCGTCCACCATCCGTTGCCAGAACTGCACTGCTGTGTCGCAAAGAACCCATGAGCTCATGTTCATACTCTGCAAAAACACAGACGTGGGTCATTTTTTTTTTTTAAGTCAAGGGATATCATTAACCTAGTCCGATTTTCTTCTTCTTTTTTTTTTTTTTTTTTTTACTGTGGCATAATCTATGTCCCATAGAATTTACCATCTTCACCATTTTCTTGGGAGAGAGAGAAGGTGAGAAGAGGGAGGAGGCGACGCAGAGGGAGAGAAGATCTCCAGCAGACCCCGCGCGCTGAGCCAGGAGCCCGCGTGGGGCTCGGTCCCAGGACCTGACATCAAGACCTGAGCTGAAACCAAGAGTCCGCTGCTCCGCTGACTGAGCCCCCCTGGCGCCCCCTCCTCAACCATTTTGAAGATTATTTATTTGACAGACAGAGATCACGAGTAGGCAGAGAGGCAGGCAGAGAAAGGGGGAGGCAGGCTCCCCGCGGAGCAGAGAGCCTGATGTGGGGCTCCATCCCAGGACCCTGGGATCATGACCTGAGCCGAAGGCAGAGGCTTTAACCCACTGAGCCCCCCAGGCACCCCTCCTCAACTATTTTAAAGTGACAATTCAGTCACTTTAAAGTTATGACATTCCCAATGTTGTGTAACCTTCACCCCCATCTGCTTGCAGATTTCCCATGACCTCCGACATCAAGCAATAGCTCCCTCTTCCCCAGGGCTTGTAGCCCTGGGAGCCTCTCTCCGGCTTTCTCTGCGATTTGCAAATCCCAGGTGTTTCATTCAAGTGCAATCACACAACACGTGTCCTTTTGTGACCGGCTTCTTCCACTCAGGGTCACTCAAGGTCCATCCACGCGGCGGCCGCGTGGGCCTTCGTCATCGTTGTGGCTGAACAACGTCCTACCGTACGAGGGGCCACCTATGTCTCTCCACCCACCTGCGGACCCTGGAGTTCTGTCCACACTTTGGCTGCTATGAACAAGCCCAGTCCAATTTTTTGTGATTTTTTTTTTTTAAAGTTTACTTATTTATTTGTGGGAGAAAGAGGGGGCATGCATGCACAAGAGTCAGGGGAGCAGAGTGTGAGGAACAAGCAGACGTGGGGCTTGAACCCACGACCTGGAGATCATGACCTGAACTGAAATCAAGAGTCAGATGCTTAGCTGAGCCCCCCAGTTGCCCCAAGCCTAGCCCAGCTTGTAAAAGCAGTGAATGTTCACGAGCTCAACAGCCCTGCTGATGCCCGGAAGGCCCATCCCGTTTCCCAGAGCAGCGGCCGCGTCTCGTTCTGGGTGATGCGCTCAGCGGACACAGACCCAGCACTTCCCTTCACCCGGCGTCCCCGGCGTCCCCGCGGTGGTCCAGTGAAGCGGGTACTGCGATCTCCCCCATTGGACGGGGGGAGGCAGTCTCAAGGCCCAGGGTGCACGGGTCTGGGGCTCACACCCCAGCTGTGTGGCCCAGAACCACCCCGAGCCCCAGAGCTATACTGCTGGCTGGAGCAGGCGTTCCAGAACAGGCTTTCCGGAACCTACTGGATGCTTCCAGCATGTGGCTGTGCCAGAGGCAAAAACGTGGAAGGGGAATCCTGCCGGCCTGAGGGACATCCACGGAAGTTCGCAGCGTGGCCCTGGGGGAGAGCAGTCCTGGTCTGGGGTCTGGGTCCCGCCACCCCTCACACCCCAGCATCACAGCCCCCACCAGCCCCCTTGGGCCTCCTCGTCCTGCAGGACTGCGCCCCCTGCCGTCCACGGAGGGTACTACAGGGGGAGTGTCCCCAGGGGCCACCGGCTCTGCGGCCACCAAATCCACGTGGTAGGGACGGCCCCCGACCCCCACGGGACTGTCCGAACACTCCTGCAGAAGGAAACATCCACTACGGTTCCACAGAAGGTCCTCTGTGTGGCTCGCAAGCCCCGGCTGTCCTCTGGGAGGAAGGCCCTGCCTCTGGGAAGGACACAGCTCAGGGGGCCCAGCCGCCAAAGAGCCCCTCCTCCCTACCCGCTCTCCTGTTCCCGCAGCCACTCAGGGGCTCAGGACCTGCTGTCCCTCCTTGCCCGACAGGTCCCACACAGATCTGGGCCACCCCAAAGCCTCCCAAGACAGGTGGCTTTTTTGGATCCATCCCCGCAAGGCCTCTGGCCCCTCGCCTGTCTCTGCCACTGTCCCTCCACCCCCCCTGCCCCCCGCTGCCTGTCCTTCCGCGTCCTGGTCGGAGTACCAGCCCCTGCACTGTGACCCTCCTCCTCTGCTGGACCAGGAGCAAAGGACAAGAATAAGAGCTCTGGGCCCAGACTGGTTTGAATCCAAGCTTCTCAAAAGAGCAGAACCCTAGCAACCGGTCCGCTCAGAGACGGGGTTTGCTCAGGCCTTGTGCACCCCACCAGAAGCGGAATCCAGACTGTTTCTCTTGGCCTTAGCTCCTGGGTCCCAGCTGCGCCCCCTGCACCACGCCCTTGGGCCCTGCCACCTTCGGGGCGGTGGAGTAGCCAAGAACACGACCTTGTCTCCCGAGCAGGCCTCCGGGCTGCAGCCCTGGGAGGGCCGTGCTTGTCACTCCTCCCAAATCCCAGCTTCTCCAGCTCAGGGAGCTGCTTACGGAACGAAGCTCACAGACACGGTGCTCAGGTTCGAACAACTGGCCAAAGGAATGCCAAGCTTTTTGTATCAGAACTCAGAAACACGGTCTCCAGAAAACAGGCGTTTATTTTTATATTCTGTAAACATGGCCTTCGTGGTTAGCACAAACGTGGAGCAATCTCGATGGTGTTTATCCGGAGGACAGTCTGCGGGTTCACGATCACTGGGAGGGAGAGAGCAGGGTCACAGCTTGGCCGCACCCGGCGTGCTCATGAGCCGCGGTGAGACCCTGCTGCCGGACCACCTGCCCTTTGCGAGTGAGTGCGGGTCAGCCTGGCACCAGCCCTTCCCAGATGGCACCCAGACCCCGTGTGGGCCCTGCCAGCCACATGCCATGAGGGCCTCCTGAGGGTGCTCCGTGAGCCCCCATCAGAAGCAGCACAGGCTGTAAGACCCGGGGCCTCGGAGGCCGGGAGCAGCCCGGCCCTCCTCCTGGCATGCGGTGAGACCTGAGGGCTGCCTGGGGGTGACAGAGGGCGGAGGAGAGTCTCCTGTGGCCCTGACCTGTGGTAAAGGCCACCCCACGGTGTCAGGGTATTTTACCAACTCCCCACTACTGGTAGTTCAGGCCAGCAGTTCCCGTGGTGACCAAGGACTGTGAGGGCTACAGGTTTCCCCAGACAGGCTGCCGCAGCCCATGAGCCCAGCCTTGAGCAGCCTCACAAGGTGACTTCCAGCAGAAGCTCCTGCGGGCACGGCCCTGCAGAGAGCCAAGCTCCCGTCGAGGCGTCCCCCGACCGCGGGCACACCGAAGCCCACGCTCCCCCCCCCCGGCTCCCCCCGGCCCCTCTGGCTCTCCCTTCTCTATCAACAGCCCCCACCTTCTGGCCTCCCTGCTCCCCTGGAGGCTCTGCAGACGGGCTCGCCCTCCCATGTTCCGTCACACACACGTGTGGGTACAAGCGTATGTGGACGGACATATGTGCCCGGAGGCACAAGGTCAGGTGTTGCTCCAAGATTCGTTCCCGTTCTCTGTGACGTTGCGCTGAGAGGACCCCCTGGCAACCACCACGTCCCGTTTCTCTGTCCAGTCTGTGTGGGACGTGACTGCTGCCTCTGGCGTCTGCGTCCGTGTCTCCCGGGGCACGCGGCGTCAGGCTGTGGCGAGGGCCTGAAGCTCCCGGGGTCCTCTCCCTCCACACCTCTGGCCTGTTTAAGACGGGCCTCCATCTGCCCCTCCACACCGGAGTACTGGGGCAGAGCTCTCTCCCCCATGTCTGTGGCTGGTGCATCCCAGTGGCCCCAGACCCCCAACAGCCGCAGGACCATCCGACGGAGCAGGGTGGGGACATGACACCTGCCACGCTTTCTCTAACTTACCTTTTTTCCTCTTGTAGTTCTTCCTTTTCCTAAATTTCATATTGATTTTTGGCCATGATTCTGTCTTTTCAATGACTGTGGCCTCTACACGAACGAGATCCTTTCTAGGAG
The DNA here is from genome assembly GCF_022355385.1 of Mustela nigripes. Taxonomy (NCBI): domain Eukaryota; kingdom Metazoa; phylum Chordata; class Mammalia; order Carnivora; family Mustelidae; genus Mustela; species Mustela nigripes. Next base: position 4,116,542 of record NC_081557.1, on the reverse strand, counting down.
GGAGAAAGATAATCAATGACACACCTTCTCAATTATTTTTCGATCTTACTAATGCTCTATGTAAGAATTTCCAAAACAAACCTTTACTTTCTTTTTCGCCAATTATAAAAGTAACACGTCCTTCCTGCAGGTATTTTTTGAAAACCACCAAGAAGCATGATCGAGCCCGGTATAGAAGGAAGGGGCGAAGGCTGAGGGGACGGGGACCAAGGGTGTGAACTTCTGGTCACGAAATAAATCAGTCACGGGGCTGTGACTCCGCTCGGGGAATCCAACTGATCAGACTGTAATCATTTTGGGAGGAGACAGAGGGTAACTAGGCCGATGGAGGTCTGCACTTGGTAAGGTATAGAGAACAGATATGATACTGTAAGTGAGCTGTAATTTAATAAGAATAATAAAAAAACAGGAGCGCCTGGGTGGCTCAGTGGGTTAAAGCCTCTGCCTTCAGCTCAAGTCATGGTCTCAGGGTCCTGGGATCGAGTCCCGCATCGGGCTCTCTGCTCAGCAGGGAGCCCGCTTCTCCCTCTCTCTCTGCCTGCCTGTCTGCTTACTTGTGATCTCTGTCAAACAAATAAATAGAACCTTAAAAAAAAAAAAAACCAAAAAACAGCACATGGGCCCTTGGCTCTCTCGGTTGGAAGGGCACAGGACTTGATTCTGGGATTGCGAGTTCAAGTCCCACATAGGGGAGGTAGTATTTACTTAAAAAAACAAACAAACAAACAAAAGAACAGGGTAGTCTGTCAACAAATCTTACACGCCCCACAGTAAGAAATTAGCAGCACTAGTTGGGCCCGGGCGTCCTCTATCTGGCCTCCCCCCACAGCCCACTGAGTCCCAGAAAAAGCCCCACACAAGTGCGCGTTACCCGAGGAGCGGCTTGCCGAGTAACGTGAAGTTGTCAGCTCCAACCAGCAGGACCTGTGAACGAAGCGGGCGTGTCACCAAGTGCCAGGAGAGTCAGTGGCGCAAACACCGGAGCAGGAAGGAGGTACCAGCCACCTCATGTTTCCCGGGATTCGAACTGGTGGGGAGGCAGCCAGCTCTGGCCCCAGTGCTGGGTCTACCTTCCTGGGCCGGCCCAATGGCAGAGCCCGGACCGGTGTCCCCTGAGCACTTGACATGCTGATTGCCCGCCCGGAGGACAGTGTCAACCGTCCCGTGCAAACAACGATGTCCTTTTTTTTTTAACTTTTCATGGGAAGGTACAATGTATGCGGGAAAGCCACACCGTGGCGTCCCTGAGGCGGTTCACAACTGCTGACCCCGCAGAGACGGAGGCTCAGGTGTGTTCTTTTAAAGACTGGGAAAGTCCACGTGGACGGTCCAGAAACCGTCCTCGGCGCGGCCAGGCGTGGCCAAGTGTGGCCTCAGATGAAGACATCTTTGCATTGCGAGGACAGCGGTGTTTTTAGCAGATGTTGGAAGGCCATCTTAAATTTTACTGATAAGAAAAATCCCTGATCAGGGCGCCCAGGGGGGCTCAGTCAGTTAGGTGCCTTCAGCTCAGGTCATGACCCGGGGTCCTGGGATCGAGCCCCGCACTGGGCTCCCTGCTCAGTGGGGACCCTGCTTCTCCCTCGGACCCTCTCCCGCTCATGCTCTCTTGCTCTCAAGTAAATAAAATCTTCAACAACAACAACAAAAAAAAAGAAAGAAAGAAAAAGAAAAAAGGAAAATACTGGATCGTGTAAAACCGAAACATCGACAGACGAAGCGTACTTTATAGCGACTTCAGCGACAAATAACCGAGACACCGTCTCACAGTGACTTTCAGGCTGACGCGTTCTCTGCCACTCAACCTAAGTGAGGACAAGCAATCGGATCGCGTGGTCCTTTTGAGAATGTTTCTGTTCATGCGACAGGTTTCAAAACAGTATCTTTCTGGGGGGCGTCTGCCGGCTCAATTGGTAGAATGCGTGACTCCTGATCTTGGGGCCGTGAGTTCAAGCCCCACATGGGGTGTAGGGATTACTAAAAAAAGCAAACTTCAAAAAAAATGTCTTTTTAGAAATATTCTCAGATACACTCGAGTCTCCTACTTATTTTATTTTTAAAGGTTTTATTTATTTGACAGAGAGAGACACAGCGAGAGAGGGAACACAAGCAGGGGGAGTGGGAGAGGGAGAAGCAGGCTTCCCGCCCAGCAGGGAGCCCGATGAGGGGCTGGATCCCAGGACTTTGGGACCATGACCTGAGCTGAAGGCAGACACTAACGACTGAGCCCCCGGGCGGCCCCCTCCTACTTTAGACGTTATGGAGTAAACGAGCCCATGCTGAGGAGCTCACGACAGAGCCCCCGTGGCATTCGGGAGAAGGGAGCTCTGGTGGCTCTTGCAGTCCACACAGTCAGTCAGCGCAGCTCGGAGCTCAGACTGAAGGCGGGGATGACACCATCTTAGAAACAGAGTTTAGGGGTGCCTGAGTGGCTCAGCCGGTTAAGCTGCTGCCTTCGGCTCAGGTCATGGTCCCAGGGTCCTAGGATCAAGCCCCGTATCGGGCTCCCTGCTCAGCGGGAAGCCTGCTTCTCTCTCTCTGCCTGCAGCTCTGCCTGCTTGTGCGCGCTCTGACAAATAAATAAATATAATCTTTAAACGAAACAAAAGAGCATTTAATGCTCCCCTTGGTGTACAGACTCGAAGAGTCTGCAGTCACAAAAGAAGAAAGGTATAGAAAGTTAGTGCAGAACACTTGAGTAAATATATATTTTAAGCTTTATTTGAGAGAAACAGAGTGAGCTCGATCGAGTGCACAGATGGAGAAGTCCCAAGCAGACCCTGTGCCAAGCGGGGAGCCCAAGGCGGGGCTTGATCCCGCGACCCTGAGACCATGACCTGAACCAAAACCAAGAGTCAGACACTTCACTGACTGTGCATCCCAGGCACCCCTGAAAACTTAGACTTTATATGCTTTTATAAACAGAGTAAGAGAAAAAACAAAAAGGCCACCCGAAACAGCAGGAAGCATTTTAAGTGGTGGGTGGAAACGCCAGACTCGCAGACCAAGGGCGTGGAATGGCCAGTAAAGCCCACCAGTGCCAGCCAGATGCCCCGGGATTAGCCGCCGTCCATCTGACACCAGCGCAGCGCTCCCGCCGAGACACTCTCCACGGCCATGCGGCTGCAAACCCTCTGCCTGTACCTGGGAGGCTCATTCTTTTTTCCGGGAGAACATTCCCGAGACGTGGGACCTCAGCACACATATTTTCCTGCACGGAAGGAAACCCTGGAGACCCTGGGTTGGGGCCAGCCACCCGCACCTCCCCTTGCTCCGCTGGCCGCCTGCACCCAGGGGGGACACCTGGCTCCTGCCTTTGGCTCTGCTCGCCTTCGCCTGCCGACCTGAGAAAGCCTCCTGAGGACGAACCCGGGGGCAGGAGGGCACATTTGGTGACCGCGCCCTGAGATGTGGATGCTCTCACCTTCTCCAGCCGTATCCGCTCTCCACACGCGATGTCTAACTTGTTATTGATTAAAATCAGGTCCTCGGAGGTCACTTTCCACTGCTGGCTGGCGAAGTGCACCACGGCGAAGAGCCGGCCGTACTGGCCCGTGGCGATCAGCTCGTTCACCTTCCCCACGACCTCTGTGGGGGAGAAAGCCAGGATGGTGGCGGGCCGGTCGGCCACTCACACCGGGCATGGCAGCCACGCGGCCCCACACAGCCCAGGCCCGCAGCGATGGTCATATGAGGCCCCGTGCCCCCGCTCTCCCTCACAGGACGGCAAGCTCCAGTGGCGGTGGGGGTGGGTGTGACAGCTGTCACCGTGCCTCTCTGCACAGCTGGGGCTCAACCTGCCCTTCCCAGGGGCATGGGCTCCTCGGCACGGGGGGCACCTAAAGACACGTGTCCCCCAGACCTCACGGAATGCCCCACGGCCGCCTGTGTCCTCTGGCCTGAGCACTCAGCGTGCCTGACTCGGTCTCTCTGACTGGGTAGGGCAGGGGGCAGACCTTCACCCTGTGGAGCTCCCGGTCTTTATTAAGAAAAAGCCAGAGGACTGGCCAAGTGAAGGAGAGGCCTTTCTGCACCCAGGAGAAGCTAGAATGACCCCCCACCCTGTGCTAGATTCTACCTTCAAGCTGCTGCCCGCACAGCTCTGGGCTCCACGGCCTCACCTCGGCTCATCACCTGCTCTTTCCCACCCTGGTCATTGTCTGGTAAGCGTCTATGAGCCCTGACCCTCCCCGCCTGGCCTGGGGCCGGCGCTCGGAGAGGAACACACACTTCTTGTTCCCGAAGCAGAGTCAGGCCAGAGCCGTGGCTGGAGAAGGGGCAGATCACCGCGGATCTCGCGCCGCATCTCAAATGGTACTTTAAACCTGGAAGATGGGGCGTCTGGGGGGCTCAGTCATTAAGCGGCTGCCTTCGGCTCTGGTCATGATCCCGGGGCCCTGGGATCGAGCCCCGCATCGGGCTCCCTGCTCAGCGGGAGGCCTGCTTCTCCCTCTCGCACTCCCCCTGCTTGTGTCCCCTCTCTCGCTGTCTTTATCAAATAAATAAGTAAAATCTTTTAAAAACAGAACAAAATAAACTGGAAGACGCCCCACGCGGACCTGCATCTCCAGCCTTGTGAGGGAAACAGAGCCCTGCGCTCGCTCACACACTGGTGGCCGGCCACCTAGTCCCTCCTCCTGTCGCAGCACCCTGACAGTCTCGCCACCCCCCAGGGCAGCACCAGCACCCAGTGCTCCCCCGGCTGCGGAGATGGAGAGGCCCCGGGCCGCTCCCTCGCTGGTCTGCCTCTTTGACCTCGGCGGGTGCGAAATGAACGAGGGGTGACGTTTTTGTGTCCAGTGGCAAAAATGAGCCTAAGCGTTCACCCCACGCTGGGTCTCAGGGCATGTGAAGACGTGAGATCCTGTTCTGTGGCCGGGGACAGGCCCTCCTCCCCGCCCCTCCCTCCGGCGTCCGCCTGGGTCACCTGCATGGCGTTTGGTCTCCTCAGCGGGGTCTGGCAGGACAACTTCTGGCCAAGGCGGTGAACTCAGCGATGTTTTAGGAACGTATCTGTAAAACACGTGACGCGTGTGTGGCCCGTCCGTGGGAAAAGACAGTTCAGAGTCTGTAAGAAATGGCTGTGCTCGGGTCGGAGGGCCGTCACTGCCTGCCGACATGGGACTCTTTGGTACAGACCCGCCCCCTGGTGGCACTGGGGACAGCTCCCACATGACCCCGTGTTTCAAGAAACACCCGCTTATCCCTCAGTAATCAAAACGGGAAATCCAAACATTTTATTCCAGAAGAGTCCCTCCTGGGAATAACTTACCCCCCCCCCCCGGCCATCCAACACCTCCCCCCCGCCAGGCCATGAGTTCTCTGCCTCCCCACCGGGCTCCTGCGTGTCACCCCAACATTCCGGGGTTCTGTAGGCAGGGCTCCCACGACAGGAACACCACTGCTCTGCCCCTAGCAGGTCTGCCCTGACCCCTAACTCCTCTACCAGGCACGTGCCTGCTTGGCCTTCATGCCCAGACAGGAGCCCCGGGACTGAACCCCGCCTCGGCCACCAGGTGAACATGACCTTGGCAAGCCCCTCATGACTCCGCGCTCCAGTTTCTTTCACGGAGCAAATGGGTTCAAAAGCACCTGCCCCCAGGGCCGCGCGGACTGGGTGGTATGGGGACGTGCTCAGGGCCACGGCACTGCCTTCCGTCTGTCCTGTAGCAGAGGAGTCAGCTGTGCGTGGAGCGCAGCCCATGGGCAAAAGGAGGAGGCAAAGTCTGTCTCATTTCCTGCCCTCATTTGGCCTTGAATTTCTGTAGACTACAAAGAGGGGAGAGTTCAGGAGAACCCACATCGGATTCAGTTACTCAGAACCATTTTAAAGCTCTTGCTGCTGTTTGCCGCCAGAAGGAAAGGTCAGTCTTTCTGTAGCAGAGCTCCTGCAAGGAACAAAGGCAGCTCGCCAGGGAAGAGCCGCTTCTGCAGCCACCCCGGGCCCCTGTGCTGTGCGGGGAGCCAGCAGGCGCTTCTCACAGCGGAGCTCTGGGCGCCGTGGCGTCAACTGGCCAAGGAAATGAAATGGAGCTCGTCCACTGCGCTCAGCTCAGAGCACCTGGAAACACGCTCCTGAACTGTGGCCTGGGGACCTCTGATGGACAAGGAGGAACGGGGTCGGACGGGGGAGCCCCGGCGTCCTCGCGGGGCCTGGCCATCCCCTGCTACAGACAGCGAAACAACGGACGCTGGAAACCCGAACTCCAAGGGGAAGAGACAGAAAGGGCAAAGTAACGGACATTCCCCCTTAGGATCTCTCTCTATCACCTGGTTCTGTTTTTTGAGAAACCTAAGAGCCCCCTGATCTCCCCACTTCTGAGCCTGTGATGCCAACACTTGACAAGTCGCTGCCCGGCGCGGTCCTAAGCTCTTCAGATGCAGGAATCTACTGCAGGCGCACAGAACCCTACACAGAACCCTACGGAGAGAGACACTAACAACATCTCCATCTGGCAGGACGGGAAACAAAGCTCAAGGACCCTGGCCGGCAAGGGGCGGGGCCAGCAGAGGGCCCAGGAGCTTCCTAATTCCTAACTGCTATCCTCCACTGCTCCTGGATATTCCTACGAGTGGGTGTGATTTTTCTTCCAAATGGTATTTAAGTTCTCCCTAAAAATTCTGATCCAACCTTCCTGTGATTCCATCTTCTCAGAAGTTTCTAATTAGGAGCCATGAACCTTCCTTAACAGAATCAGCTGCATAAGCCCTAGCAGCACATTTGTCCGGACACTCAAAGTCCTGTCTAAGTTTATGTCAAGGGTTTTTGAAAAAATACCATCAAAAAGTTAAGAGAAAATGTAGATGTTCTTGAAAACCCACGCATCTGCTGTTTTGACTTGAGAAAGACAGTCCTACAAAGGACAAGTCACCCAAACCCACATCTCGGTATTACCCTTCCGGAACCGTGGTGCTCTGCGAACCGAACCTTCGGGAAGCGGACTCCAGGGAAGCTGAGGGAACAAGAAACAGCAATCGTCACCGGTAAGAAAGGCCACCGCTCTTCAGAAGGCAAAACACACAAGAACTGCTTCTGCGGGCGCCCGTGTCAGGGCGCCGGCTCCCCACGCACCTGCGGGAAGGCCAGGTCAGCAGCGCTGGGACAGCAGCGCCCAGTTACAGCTCGCGCGTGCCGAGATGTGTTCATCACACCACGGGAAAGCGCCTAAACCCAGAACCACTCACCCACTGATCTGTTCCTTGACCGCCACATGCCTGGTGGGCTCAGATCCAGCTCTGTCCCCCCGAGACAGCCTGCAGAGCCCACCTCCTGAACACAGCTGGTTTCTGCGGCCAATGGCATGCGGCAGAAGGAAGAGCACGGCACTTTTTTTTTTTTTTTAAAGATTTTATTTTTTTATTTGACAGAGAGATAGAGAGCACAAATAGGCAGAGTGGCAGGCAAGGGGAGAGGGAGAGGAAGAAGCAGGCTCTCCACGGACCAGGGAGCCCGATGTGGGGCTCGATCCCAGGACCCTGAGATCATGGCCTGAGCTGAAGGCAGATGCTTAACCCACTGAGTCACCCAGGCGCACCAAGGGCATGGCATTTCTGAGATTAAATTCTAAGACTGGCACGGAGGCCGCCTGCTCATGGCCAAGGTGTGAGCTTGGAAACAGAAAGTCCAGCCCCAGCTGACGAGAGTTCCAGAACCATCCAGCTAAGCGGCCCCCGGACTCCTGACCATTGGAAATGGTGCGCACGACAAATGCTGGTCATCTCAAGCTGCTATGTTTTGGGGTAACTCTTGTTCTGCAGCGACAGGCGACTACTACGCCAAGGGACAAAGGCAATCACGGTCTACCCGGTGAAGGGCCGGGAATGCAGAGCTTAGGAGTGAGAGGCAGAGGACGGCAACGCAGGAACTGTCGAGGGTTTATTTATTCTTTCGTCTGAAGATGTCCTGTTCCCGAAGTTTCCTTCGTGGGGGCTCCTGGCTGGCCCAGATGGTAGAGCACATGGCCCTTGATCTCAGGGTTGTTCCGAGCCCCATGTTGGGCATGGAGCCAACTTAAATTAAAAAAAATAAAAGTTTCATCTGCATCTATCTGAGTTTTTGTTACCAACGCATGTCGACTTTCGTCAACTACTTCCTGCATCTACTGATGCATTTTTTTTTTACGTTGAGCTGCGATTTACATTTCCTGAAATTCACCTTTCTGTAGTTACCTGTTAGCAGATATTCCCAGTTATTGGTGTCGTGGGCTGGTTTCTCCCCTACTGCCTTGCCCTACCTTCGGCTTTATCTCTTCTTTCTCTATGACCATTCCTCCGCTGACTGACCCCAGAGGAATGACTTTTAAATATCCCGTCTACACTGGCGACTCCCAGGTTTACACCCGCAGCCTGGATTTGACGATCCACTTGTGTATTTGCTATCGCCACTCGCAACTCTAGGAGGCATCTCAAAACCTGCGAAGGCTCCAGACCCCCCCACCCCCCACGCCTGCTTCTTCACCCCACCCCCCACCATGGCATCCTCATCCCCCCAGGGCACAGGCCAGAAATCTCAGTCACTCTGGACCCTTCCTCTGGCATGCCCTCAGAGCTGTCGGCAAATCCTCCTGGCTCTCTCTTCAAGAGATCCAGGCTCTGCCCACGCACACCCTCCAAGCCACCCCCCCTTGCCCGACTGGTTACGGACACCCTGCCTTCCCCATTACCTCCTTTCTCTGCAGCCGCTAAAGTGATCCTGGGAAAACTTAGGTCAGATCCTGTCACTATTTTGCTGAAACTCTCACAAGAGCTTTCTGTTTAACTCAGAGAAAAAGCCAAAGCCCTTACAGGGGCCTCTAGGGCGTGGCTGCATGATGCGTCCCTCCACCCCCCATGTCTCCGGCCCTACCTCTTGTTCACTCTGCATCTGCCACTCCAGCTTCCTGGCCATTCCCATAACGTACCAGGCACGCGCCTGCCTTGAAGCCTGGGTGCCCGGACAGCTGTTCCTCTGGCTCCCCTCCCCCATTTTCTCTTTGTGTCCATTCAAACAGCATCTCAGTGGAGAGGCCTTCCCTGACTGTCCTATTTAAAACTGACCCCCTCTCTCCACTGCACCCTTTATCTTTCTGTATAAGACTGAACGGCTTCTAACACACTATGTCACTTATTTTTAGACACTGCCTGTCTTGCCACGCCCCCCTCCCCCACCCAAATGCCACCTCATTAAAGCAGGGCTTATCTATGCTTGTTACTCCTGTATTCCACCCCCTCCCCACCCCTGCTTGACCCAGAAAAGGTGCTCAATAAATGGTGGGTGAATGAAGGAAGCCCAGTCTGCTGAGTCAGCACACGAAGCCCCGGTTGGGAAGATGCTCTGACGGGGGACTCCGCGCCTCTCCTGGGGGCCGCCCCACTGCGGAAGGCTCAGCTGCAAAGTTTCTGCACCTGATCTGCTTCCCTGTAACTCTGAGCTACGGTCCTGCCTTAGCCCTGGACCCCAGAAGGAACAAATGTGCTCCTTCCTCTCCTGGGGGCGGGGGGGGGGGGTCGTCCTTTAGCTCTATAAGGACAAGGACTGTGGTGCGCCTTCCATCCTGCTTCCCTCTCTCAGTCTTCACGGTCCCATCTGCCTATCACTCCGGCCCCTTCTCTGTACTCCATGGAACTTGTGTTTCCGAACGCGGGGGGGGGGGGTCGTCTGGCATCGAACACAGCATTCCAGAGGCGGTTTTGCGTCCGTAGGCCCCGGTAACTCCCCCTGCTTTTGCGAGAACGTCCCTCCCGGCTTCAACCCGGGCTTCACTAATGGAAGACGTCGGGCGCACAGAAGGAAAGAAAGCCGAATGGTGGGTCTGGAGCCCTCCGGCAGCCGCCTGGCCAGTTACCAGCTCACCACCGGGATTTTGGATTCCCACGGCCTCGGGCCCCACTTGGCAATTTCTTCTAAGCAAAGCCCAGGAACACGGCTCCATCGGAAGGTCGCCAGCGCTTCTATCCGAAGTAGACACCGTCACCAAGAACTGCAGGCCTCCGAGGCGCTGTGTCCACGCCCAGGAAGAGAACAATTCTTTACTATCCAACATACACTCGGACTTAGTTTTAAAACACAATGAAACGGGCGCCTGGGTGGCTCAGTGGGTTAAGCCGCTCAGGTCATGATCTCAGGGTCCTGGGATCGAGGCCCGCATGGGGCTCTCTGCTCGGCAGGGAGCCTGCTTCCCCCTCTCTCTCTGCCTGCCTCTCTGCCTACTTGTGATCTCTGTCTGTCAAATAAATACATAAAATCTTTAAAAAAAAAAAAACACGACGAAACGCTTCCGGACACAGATACCCACACCCACCACTTCGAGCAGCAATCCACGGTCTCTGCCGGACCGAACCGCTCGGCCCTGCCGGAGAACGGGGCCGCTGCTTCGGACGCAGGCGTTAAGGTCCGGGTTGGGCCCGGCCGCTCAGCACCGGCTTCCGGAGGCCCCGGCGGGCGCGCAGGGCGGCGGGAGGGCCGGGGCCGCGGTCCCGCCCAGCTCGCGGCCGGACACACCCGCCGCCCGGCCGCGGCACCCGGGCGAGCCACGTCGGTCGGCTCCCCCGGCCACACAGGCTCCGAGCGAGCTGCGGAGCCGACGGCAGCCGCGAAGCCGCTAACCGAAGGAACCGGCTCCCAACCCGGGTTTCCGCGGCTGCAAAGCGAGTACTCTCCTCGCGCACCAAAAAATAGGGGTCAACACCGAAGCGGCGGACACGGACCCGCGCGCCCCGCTCCCTCTTCTCACCCCGCCGCCAGGGTCTCACCGGCTCCGGGCCCTGGCGCTCTCAGGACGCCGCGGCTGCACGCGGACACCAGCCGTCCGAGGGCCACCGTCGCGGCCCGCGTCGTCACGGCCGCCGCCATCTTCCCGCGGCTTCGGCCGGAAGCGGAAACGGCGTCGGCCCGAACCTCGTGCGTCGACGCACAGGGTCCGGCCCGGGAACTCCGCCCCGCGCGGCAGCCGGCCCTCCGTTCCCCCGGGCCCCGGCCCGGCGGCGGCCATGGCCTCGGCGGCTGTGGAGAGCTTCGTGACCAAGCACTTGGACCTGCTGGAGCTCGAGAGAGACGCGGAGGTCGAGGAGCGCAGGTACGGGGTCGGTCGGCAGTTCCCCGGCGCGGCCGGCCTCGGGCACAGACTTTCCCCTGCCACCCTGAGGCCCGCCCGGGGCGCTGGGGGGTTCGGCGGCCGCTGGAGCTGGGACTGTCGCCTCCCGGGCGGCCCGGCCCGTCTCGGGGCCCTTGAGGAGCCTTTTCTTTTCGGCCGGGAGCCCCCACTCCGACCTTTCCGTCCCGGGTCTTAACTAGCGTCAGCGCGTCCTCAGCCCTTTTCCCTCCTCCGGTGCGGGCCGGTGGGAGGGCGCGAGGCTGCGGCCGCCGGGGCGGGGCGGGGGAGGGGGCGGCCGGGGGTCCTGGGAGAGGGGTTGGGCCCGGGCAGGGGTCCTGGGAGAGGGGTTGGGCCCGGGCAGGGGTCCTGGGCAGAGGGGTTGGGCCCGGCCGGGGGTCCTGGGAGCGGGGTTGGGCCCGGGCAGGGGTCCTGGGCAGGGGTGGGTCTGGCCGTGGGCAGGGGTGTGGGCAGGGATTGGGCCTGGTCGGGGGACCTGGGCCAGGGAGTGGGCTCGGGTGCTTGTGAACGGGGCCTTCCCAGCCGATGTGCTCCCACCGTGAGCGTCGTGGGGACGGGAGCGCGCAGGCGGGGGGAAAGACCAGCCCCCGGGCCCGGTGAGGCCAAGGCTGGCTTCGGGGACAGGTGGTGCCAGGCTCACAGAAAAATGGGTGCAGTGGGTGGAGGGGGAGGCTTCCTGGAGGCGGTGCAGGGACAGGGGCTGCGGAGCGAGCTCTGCTTGCTCCTGAAGGTGGAGACGCATTTAGCTGAAATAGTAGCATCGAGCGCTCACCGAGGGCCGCGCGGGCTCCTGGAACCCTCTGTGTTGTTAAGATTTTGTGCCCGAGGAGCTGTGACAGCGGGTGCTTCGGTGACTTGCCCGGGGTTGGAGGGGAGGCAGTCTGATTCTGGGCCTGGCAGCGAGTCGCTGCACTGCAGACGGGCAGGGGTTTGTGCGAGAGGCTTTGGCTCCGGAGGCTCCGAGCGTTTGCGGTGGCAGGACCTACGTAGAACCGCAGCTCCACGTGTGGCTGTGGGACCTCGCAGGGTCCGTCCCTGAGCCGCAGCCACCTCGCCTGCAAAGTGGGAATGTTCCCACCTCGCAGGTTTGCTGTGAGCGCAGGACGGGCCTCGGTCAGGCCCTCCGCGCGGTACCCAGAGCAGTGACCACCCGCGGAGAGGTCGGCAGCGCTCAGACTGAGCAGGGCCTCGTGGGCGAGCGTGTGCTGTTCCGTGCCCAGCGATGGCTCTCTGGGCAGGGGGAGGGGCGGCATTAACCTTAAAAATAAAACAGCCAGATGGGTTTATCCGTCCCAGCAGAGAGTTGCAGTTCGGGCTGAGGGAGCTGTGGCCCACGCTCTGGGCTAGTGTAGCCGGTGACGGAGAGGACCTTCAGTTCACGGAGAAGGAGGGCGTGGGAGGGGTCTCTTTGAAGGGAAGCCCGTTCCGGAAAGGCAGGAGTTCACGTGGGTGACTGTTGCTCACTGCCTGAGTTGCAGGGGTGGCTGGTTTCTTGAGGGTGTGCGATGTGCATCTCTCCCTGCTGCGTGATGGAGGGTTCTGTCCTGTCAGGGTCTGTAACTGACGGGGCGGTGCTGCTCCTGCTGGTCTCCCCCCTCCACTTTGGTGAGGCTTCCCTCTATTAACTTCCATAGATTTCTATTTCAGGTGGATCGTGTGGGCGCTGCTGCTTGTGACTGGTCGGGGCAAGCCCCCGAGGTCAGCCAGTCTGGAGGCAGGAGGCTCTGTCTGGTCCAGACGATGAGGGGTGTGGCTTGAAGCAGGGGTGTGGTGGTGAGGATGAGAGGCAGAGTGGATTCGTGTGGGTACAGATGGCAGGCGTTGGTGGGGGGGCACCGATGGGCTTAGTGACCCAGGGGAACCAGGGTGCAGAGTGCGGGTAGAGCAGGTAAAGAGACCAGCTGTACCAGCAGGACAGGATGGGGAGGGGCAGGACGCCAGGGACAGGTACAGAGCCCGTTGGGGTTTTATTTAGAGCCTGGGCACAGATCCTTGTCTGTTTCCCTCTCCCTTTTACGTTCATCCCGGGTAGGTGGAAGTGAAAGCTGGTGGAGTGTAAATACTGAACCCTCAGTGTTGGGTGTCTTCCAGGTCCTGGCAGGAAAACATCTCCCTGAGAGAACTCCAGAGCCGAGGCGTGTGTTTGCTGAAGCTGCAGGTGTCCAGCCAGCGGACGGGGCTCTACGGGCGGCTGCTGGTCACCTTGGAGCCCAGGAGATGTGTGGCGGCCGTGGTGCTTCCCAGCAACAGCTTTACGTCAGGTCTGTGCGTTTGCAGCGGAGGCGCGTGCTGCACCCGCTGGCCTCCGGGCCGTGCCTGGTACTCCGTGAAGCCCGGCTCGCACGGGGCTAGCGGGAGAGTTAACGCGGACAGTGAACGCTTAGAGAAGTTTGCCTCTCACGTGGCTTCTCGGTAGTCCAGGTCAGCGTGTCCAGGATGGCAGCCGCGAGCCGCAGGTGGTTCGGGGCGCCCGGACTGCGGCCGTGAGTGCTGTGTGTGCGGTGCTCATCGGATTTTGAAGCCCCAGTACAGAAAAATTCAGATTATCTCCAGAGTCATTTCTGATACATGTGGAAATAGTATCTGTCGTGTGTTGAGTTAAAATATGTTGTTATTAAAATTAATTCAGTTGTGTCTTTAAGAAAAATTTTTTTAAAAGATTTTATTTATTTGATAGAGCATGAGCGGGGCAAAGGCAGAGGGGGAAGCAGGCCCCGCAGAGCAGGGAGCCCCGCATGGCTCCATCCCAGGACCCTGAGATCATGCTGAAGGCGGATGCTTCCCTGGCTGAGCCACACAGGCGCCCCTTAAATTTTTTTATCGCGGCTCCTAGAAAGTGCAGAACTCCACGCGACTGCCGTCATATTTGTCTCGGACCGCCGTGGTGCTGTGTGCAGTTCTGTCTTCCCCGGCTTCCTGAGCCCAGCTCGCCCGGGGGCCGCTCGTGCCCGCCCTGCTGGGGAGGAGCAGTGGCGGTGAGGAGCTGCTGAACCCACATGAGGGGTGCCTGGTGTCGCCCTCAGACCTGGGGACAGCAGCCTTGCCACCGCTGTACTTGGCTCTAGAAAACTCTCCATCTTGTTTTGGTGGTGATGGGGGTTTCTCATTTGCTGTTCGGATTTCCCAAACTCTTGCGCAACGTTGTAGGAGTACCAGCTGGATTCGGAGACAGGGGGGATGGAGGGGCTGCTGGTTGGAGTCCGGTCTTCCACGTTCTTGTTAAGTGAGCGAGAGCTCTTCGCCGCCCCGCGTCGGTAGGTGGGGCTGGGGGCGATATGGTGGCCCCTTTCCGATTTGCCGTCAGGGTCGAATGTCCATGTGGGGGACACTCTGCAGTCCGAGAGTGGACGCACGTTCAGTAGTAGATGCAGCAGCCCGCACCGTGCGCTGTGACCGCAGAAACTGCTGAGTGGTTCATATACGGGAAGCCAAGGAAGCGGCATTTCTGTGGAAATCTGGTGTGTCACTGCAACTGTGGATCAGATTGAGGTGGGTTGTCACCTCTTCATCCTCTGAAGAGCAGTTTGCAGGCTCGGCCTAGAAACATGGACCCCTTGCAGGGCGCTGGTGGGGAGGTCCCAGCAGGCGTGGGGTCAGTATGCTCAACCCCATAGTGGGCCCCGCACACAGAACCAGACCCTGCCCCAGGAGCACTGCTGCCGCCTGCTGCTTGTCTCTGTAACGTTGGGAAGGAGCCCGAGAGAGGTTCTAGGTGCAGATGAAGCTCATCGCCTGGCGGAAAACAGCCTGGGCTAGGAGCGCGCCTGGTGCCTGGTTGTTCCAGGCACCCGTGGTGTTCACTTTCTGACGCAGAATAAGGGGAGTGTGGGGGGTGGAAATCTGTGAGTAGCTCTGGCTTTATCTGAGTGGGGTCTGTTTGGGTCAGAACTGTCTTCTGTTCCAGGTGATGAAAAGCCAAGCCAGGGATGCCTGGGTGGCTCAGTCGGTGAGGCATCTGCCTTCGGCTCAGGTCATGATCTGAGAGTCCTGGGATTGAGCCCTGCGTCGGGCTCCCTGCTCAGTGGGCAGCCTGCTTCTCCCTCCGCCAGCCACTCCTCCTGCTTGTGCTCCTTCTCTTTCTCTGACAGATAAATAAATAAAAATCTTTAAAATAATTTTTTTTAAAGCCAACCCAAATTGACTTGGGGAAGAAGGATTGCATTGGTTGCAATACTAGGAAGTTGACTTCAGGGCTCACAGGAGGTCGCTTGGACTTAGTTTCTCTCCATTTCTTGGATTTGCCCTCTTCTGGGTTGGCTTCCTTCTCAGGCGACACATGATAGCCCTTCCGGCCCGACATGCCCTCAGGTTCCTGATCCGGCGGGACAGACGGGGGCCTCTTCGCATTCTGCTTGGAACGTTCCTCCCTAGATGTGCTTGTGGCCCCCACTTTGTTCAGGGCCCTCCTGCTTACCTGTCACCACTCAGGGGCCCTCGCCGTACTGTTTCTAAAATGATGTCCTCGTCTCTCCCCATCGCCTCCTGGCTTCATCTTCCTTAAAACCTCTGGTGCGGATGTCTGTGTCCTGTTCCCAGTCAGACCCCTGCCTAGAGCGGTGTCTGGCACAGAGCGAGCGGCTCTTGAAGTGTTCTATTGACGGGTGTGTTTGTCTTAAATAGTTCATTGGTCTCAAGTCAGTTTTCATGTTTAATTGAGGGATTGGTTAAAAGGCTTTTACTGTGGGCACCTGGGTGGCTCAGTGAGTTAAAGCCTTTGCCTTTGGCTCAGGTCATGATCCCAGGGTCCAGGGACCGAGCCCAGCATTGGGCTCTCTGCTCAGCAGGGAGCCTGCTTCCCTTCCTGCCTCTCTGCCTACCTGTGATCTCTCTCTGTCAAATAAATAAATAAAATCTTAAAAAAGAAATTTTTTTACCGTTACTGATTTCATTTCTAAAGAAAGCAGTGTAGATGGGATATTTGAAACATGCTGGAATTTATTACATAAAATAATCCACGGCTTAAGTCTGCTCAGTGTTCGTGTAACGTGAATCTGTGTTTCTGCAGGCGATATAGTGGGTCTGTACGACGAAGGGAGTCAGCTGGCCACGGGGATCCTGACCCGGATCTCGCAGAGATCGGTCACGGTGGCCTTTGACGAGTCCCATGACTTCCAGCTGAACTTGGACAGGGAGCAGACCTACAGGCTGTTAAAACTGGCCAATGATGTCACTTACAAGCGACTGAAAAAGTAAGGGGGTGTGCGTGTGACTGGGAGTCCCATGTTCCTTTTCCTCAAGCAGCGCGCCCTGACCGCGCGTCCCGCTGGACACAAGAGAGCTGTTGGGCTGAGTGTGCAGTCACTGGGGGCCGCTCGTGCGAGACGGTGGCTGTGGTGGCCGTGCTGGGCAGAGGCTTGGGCAGGGAATCTATGTCTGGTTTTCACCAAAGCTCCTAATTCTAGTTTTCTCCCTTGGCAGGGCTCTGATCACACTGAAGAAGTACCATTCCGGCCCCGCGCGCTCACTCGTAGACGTTCTCTTCGGTGGCTCCGCCCCCAGTGCCGCCAGTGAGATCCGTAAGAACCTCTGTGTTTTCTTTTCTGCTCAGAGTCACTGCGGAAGCTCTGAGAACAGCAGGGCCTCGGGTGTCGGAGCGAGAGTTGGAGGACACACGGTTAGACGGCGTCTTTGTGTCTTCTGTAAACCTGAGTGACTCGTGTGGACTAGACTCTCATACTCCGCGCAGAGATGCAGCTCGTTCTGCTGACTTTACAATGTCCTCTCGAACGAATGTATGTTCTTTTAGGATGTAAGATGTTCTAGCTCAGTGGTCTGTGGAAATAGGATGGCTGAGCACAGTCTGTGCTTAATAGTGTTCTTGTGTTTGTTTGAGAAGTTCAGATTCTAAAGGCATTTGATCGTTTCTCGACGTCCTTCAAATTGAAGGTTGTTTCTTTCTGATGAGAAGAGTACTGTGTTAGGTGTTAATTATAGAATATTTGGAAATGAAGACCTGTGTTAACGAGGGAAACAGAAGCCTTGCGAACCTGCCATCTGGAGTTAACCTCCCTGTGTTTGTGTCTAGTCTACTCTTTTCCATGTGGGAACACCAGGTCTTTCTCATACAGACACGTGCACACACGTGCTCACACGCACCCCTTCCTTGTAGGTGCGCTTTCTCCCAGCCTTCTGTGGTCTTGAAGAACTCCAGTTTTGAGGGGAGCATGTTGTCTCAAGCGGCTGCCATGACTTGTCAATCTACATTCTGATTTTGCCACCTTCCCAGCATGCCCTCAGTGAAGCCTTCGGTCTCCTGCTGCCTGGGGGGATGGGGGTCATCCTGGGCCCACGTGATGTCGTGCCTGTGCCAACCACGCAGGGTCGTGTTGGCTTTAAACACAGGGCTGCTGGGTGGCCCCTGTCTGGGTTCTGAAGGCATGACGTTTCAGTGTTTTATTCTGTCAAATATTTATCGAGAGGCTGCTGTGCAGTAGAAGCTGAATTAGAAATTTATATACTGTATTTTAGGGAGCACGGTACGTTGTGGTTAGGCGGGCGTTTAAGGAAAAGGGAAGCAGTGCGGAGTGGGACATGCTGGGACTTTGGGTCAGGTCTGCTGCTGCTTTTCAGCTTTGTGTCTGTCTGGCCAGCCTGGACGAGGGTGCTGTGCCCGGGAGTTCTCACTCACGGGTCCGGTGTCTCCACGTACAGGGGCCCTGCAACTCTGGACACGCAGTAGCTACTCTCAGAGCATCCAGCACGGGAGGCAGATGACTGGTCCTTGTGGAAGATTCAGCGGAGAAACAGGATTCCAAAATTTGCTCCTAATTCTTTTTTGTCATTTTATGGGCACTTAAAAAGGGGCAACGTGGTAGAAATAAATAACTTATTTTAGTTTTTGTTGATTTTTAATTTTCTTTTTAGTTTTGAGAGAGTGAGCTGGAGTGGGCGCACGTGGAGGGGAGGGGCAGAGAGGAGAGAGCATCCTAAGCAGGCCCCCTGCTGAGCACGGAGCCTCACGTGGGGCTCATCTGTCTGGTGACCTTTAGATCATGACCTGAACCGAAATCACGAGTCCGATGCTTAAATGAGCCACCCAGGCGCCCCTGGGAGAAACAGGTTCCAAGAAACATTTACTTGAGGAAAATCTGTTATCGTGGAGCCTGAGTTGGCAAACTTTTCAAATAAAGGGATGGATTGTACATATTTTCGGCTTTGTGGGCGCTGTGGCAGCCAGAGACCGTGGGCCAGTGAACGGGCGTGGCTGGGCCCCCGAAAACTGCACTCATGGAAGTAGGCGGCCGGCTGCATTGGGCCTGTGGTCCGTGGTCTGCCACTTCCTCTCCTGGTGGGAGACCCAGCAGGTTGCTCCTGTGTCGCCTGGCTGGCTCCAGGGAGGTTCCGAGCCCCACGGGCGGTGCTTCCTTCCACCGGCTCCGTCTGCCGGGAGCAGTCGCCAGCCGTGCCGAGCCAGAGCCTAACACTGTCCCACTGTCCTCTCCCGCAGAGCCGCTGCCGTTCTGCAACCCGTGCCTGGATGCCTCCCAGAAGGAAGCCGTCTCCTTCGCGCTGTCCCAGAAAGAGCTTGCCATCATCCACGGGCCTCCTGGCACCGGGAAGACCACCACCGTGGTCGAGATCATTCTTCAGGCTGTGAGGCAGGGCTTAAAGGTGGGCCCCGTGAACACGCATGAGCTCCTGTGAACACGCGTGAGCTCCTGTGCCTGGCTCGCGGGTGCGCGGCTGGGTCCCAGCCTGGTCAGGACCGCGCTTGCCTGTGTGCTGTGCGCCACTGTCCGACCTTCCGAGGCGAGTGTTGTGTGTCACTGCTCACTTACGTTTTTTTGGCTGGGAAAGGGTCTTTTTTCTTCCCGCGTCATCGTGAGTCATCATGGATTCTGAGCACGTGCGAAACTTTTAGAAAATCTTTCTTGTTTGTAGGTGTCAGATCATGGTAAGAATTAGAATAATGTCAACATTGTACTGGGTGTTTTTTATGAAGCAGTTCCCCTTCTGAGTGCTGTCTGGTAATCCTCACAGAAACCCTGGGTGCTGGGGATGGCCGGTGCCCCCCATTTCCGGAGGACACAGAGCTCAGGGCACACGCCCCAGTCCCGAGCTACGGGTGGCAAGGCCAGGGTGTGCGCTCAGGGCGACGCTCTCCAGGGCCCGGTTCCAAGCCCCACGCTCCTCTGCAGGCAGAAGTGCTGCTGCTTCGGGGCGAAGGTGGGTCTGGCGCTGGGTCCCGGAGCTGGCCAGTAGTTTCCTACGAGTGAGTGACTTGGTGGAGGCACTGGAAAACTTGAGGGAGTGACGACTCACCGGTAGGAAGCGGGTCTGGAGGTGTGATTGGACGGCCTCTGTGTGCACAGGCAGACGGAACACGCCCCTGTTCCCGCTCAGGCCCTGGGTGGGGGTCGGGGGTCAGCTGCAGCGGCCCCTCCCCGCCGCCCCTGCCGGCTGTCACCTGCTCCTCACAGCGGCACTTGAGGCTTTTCTCTCCTGATTGAAATCACTGCAGAAAATAGTTTTAGGAACAGGACTGAGCCCACCAGAAAGATGTTCCCTCTTTCCACTTTGTCAGACGATGAGGTGATTCCACTGGTGGTGCGCTGGTCACCAGACCCGGTCACCTCAGGGCCTGCTTTCACCTTCGAGGCCTTTCTTCCCTGGTCGCAGATGATTTAAACTTCTGGTGCTTCGGTGACTAGTTCTGCAGACCCACGTTCCAGCTCCCGTAGAGTCTGCGGCGGTCCGAGTCCTCTAGGCCGCGCCCACCCATCCCGCCAGCCCTGTGTTTGCGTTCTGACCACTTGTGCACACTCCGGCCTCCTCTGCCTTCAAGACTGTCTCTTTGTTTTCTCGCGAGCTTAAGTGGTTAAGTGGAGCTGTGCTCCCGCAGGTTCTGTGCTGTGCTCCCTCCAACGTCGCCGTGGACAACCTGGTGGAGCGTCTGGCCCGCAGCAAGCAGAGGATCGTGCGCCTCGGGCACCCTGCCCGCCTGCTGGACTCCATTCAGCAGCATTCCCTCGACGCGGTGTTAGCGCGGAGTGACAGCGCCCAGATTGTCGCAGACATCAGGAAGGACATCGATCAGGCCTTCGTACGCGCTTCCTCCCTGCCACTGCTCTGCGTGGGTTCTGACCCGCAGACTTTTCTAGGAGTCACTTCTGTCTGTGTTCCTCTCGCTTTTTTTGGTCTCTTGTCAGTTCTATTAAGGATTTCAGATGTCAGGGAGGCTCAGTCCATTAAGTGTCTGGCTCTTGATAGCTCAGGTTTTGGTCTCAGGGTCATGGGTTCAAGCCTCGTGTTGGGGTTCGCACTGGGCCTGGAGTCTACTTAAAAAAAAAAAAAAAAGGAATTTCAACTTCAGGACTGCTCATTAAAAAAAAGTTTTCTCCCAGTTTTATTAAGAAATAAAGGACTGGCCGCTTTTGATAGAAACTTATACTCAGCATGTAATAGGGACTCTACTGTTTTCTGAGTAGTTTCGTGAGCAGGTGAGGGTCGTCTTCAGGAAGCATCCCTGGGTCTGGTCATGGCTGGGTAACGTCAGCAAGAAAAACCCCAGCAGCCTGAAAGTGAAAATTCAAAAACTCATCTTCCCAATTTTTGGTCCATTTTATACCTCCCTGTGGGACAGACGCAGCAGTGACAGGTTCCTTGGAGACATGTTTTATCTTGCAGTCCAGTACTCGGGAGCTCGCTGGTTCTCTGAGCCTCACGTCCCCTCCGCGTGCTCGCCGTCAGCTGGTCTCACGGCCTCACGGTGGTGCCGGAGTGGTGGGGTGGTGCTTCAGATGCCCCTGTTGGCCCAGCAGAGGTGGGGACAGATGAGGCATGTCACGTGAGGGTCGAGGGGTTAGCAGTACGCACAGATGGTGTTGCCTCCGCCACAGTGTGGAGGACTCTGCCTCTTGTCCCCATCGACCTGGGTCTTCTCCGGGAGGGAGGCGCAGGAAGACCCTTCCGGCCGACCCGGCCACACCCCGTCCTCCACAGCGGAAATCACACGTAGGAAGGGTGTCTTATTTAGTATTACAGAAAGTCGAGGCTTAGGTAAGCATTTTATAGGCTGAAGATTTGTTGTTCTCTTGGCAAGTGTGGAATCCCCGCTGAAGGGTGGCCTCACTGGGAAGCAGCGGGGACCCAGGTCTGGACGGCAGGGGCCCTTCTTGCGTGGAGCCTGTGTGGGGCCTGTGCTCGGGAGCGTGGGTCCCGGTTCCTGGTTTCATCTGAGTTAAGCTCAAAATGCCGTGTGGGTCGAGGGCCTGGACTCCACCCTTTGCCTGTCCCTGTGCAGGTGACACTGGCTGGAGGGCCACATGGGGTGTCAGGCACTTGCTCACCTGTATGGGTCTGTTGCTCCTTTAAGACAGGTTTTGAACATTTTAGTGCCTTTCGAGAAACTTATGAAGTGCGCCAGCTGGTCATGAACTCAGTCGCTTCATGAGCGTGAAAGAGCGAAGTAGGTGCAGAGTCGGTGCACATACGTGTGTGTTCTTGGTTTTCCTTCGCAGGCGAAGAACAGGCAGACCCAGGAGAAGAGAGAGAAGAGCGGCGTTTGGGGTGAAATCAAGCTGTTGAGGAAGGAGCTGAAGGAGAGGGAGGAGGCCGCGATGCTGGAGAGCCTCAGGTCGGCTGCGGTGGTGCTGGCGACAAACACAGGTGAGAGGGCCGGGGCCGGCCGGCTCTGACCCCCAGGGGCTGGAACGCGCCCTCCTGCTTCCTGGGGCAGGCTGGAGTGGTGTAGAGTTGTCCGGAGAGGGTGGGTAGGGTCCGCCGGGGAGTTGTCCTGGTAAGGAAGTTTTGGTAGTGACACAGGAACAGGTGTCTTCTTGAGCGAGCTGCTCTCTTCGAGAAATTTGTTCGTATTCTCACCGATCGAATGCGTAGGTCTGGAGCTGTCTGTGTCATCTCCTAGTGGTAAGAACATCTGTGTGGTCTGTAACTGGTTTGGAAATCGGGACCCCTCCTCCCCGGGGCTTGCTGTGCTCCGTGTTGAGTGACTTTGCAGTGCTGACTCTGAAAGGCCTGTGTCGTCCCACGAGGCCACGGAAGCCGCCGGCTTGGGCAGGAAGGACTGTGCTGAGTCCCTCCTCCAGAAGCAGCACGTCTGCTGGGCTTGGCCAGGGGGCTCAGTGTACGTGTTGGGGTGCACTTTTTACAGCCCTTAGGCCTCACTTTCTGTTGGTGCAGAGCCAGGGGTGGGCCAGCTGGTAGCATTGGGGGCTTCCTCATGTCTTGCATGTGCACACGCGTAGCCCGATGCGTGTGTGTGTCCCTCCAGGTTCCCCAGGGACAGGCTGGAGCTTTTCTCGCTCCCCGACTCTTCCTTGGGAGCTTTCTGGTTACCTCTTGCTCTCTCCAGCTGTTCCACGTTGCCTCAGAGAGGGATGGTTTTGGGCAGCTGCCAGGAGGAAGGGCTGTCTGCACTAGGGCAGCTCCCAAGTTGGGGGAAATACAGTCCTGGTAGTGGGATCGCCCGGGGCGCTGGCAGACGGCCCCAGCTGTGGCGTTTCTCAGGGAATGGGACTTTAAGGGAGTTCCTGCGGCTTTTCCCCATGATCGCTGGCCCTTGGCTTCAAGGCTCCCACAGAAGTCAGGACACGGGCAAGGCTTTTCCCATAGGAACACTGCAGAGCTCACTGTTCTGGCCCAGATGGAGCCATGGCTTTTTTTTTTTTTTTTTTTTTTTTTTTAAAGATTTTAATTATTTGAGAGTGAGAGAGCTCAGAGAGAGGGAGAAGCAGACTCCCTTGCTGAGTGGAGAGCCTGATGTGGGACTCAGTCCCAGGCCCCTGAGACCATGACCTGAGCCGAAGGCAGAGGCTTAATGGATTCAGCCTCTCAGGCACCCCGAGAGCCGCGTCTTCTAAAACAAACACTCCCTGGATTGCTCTAAGCCTCTAGCTTCTCTGTAGAGTTCTGAGAAGATGGATTCCGGCAGTGCTGCCAGTGTTATCGTTTTAGTGGAGGGAGAGGGTTTCCAGAGGTCCTTCTCCACCGGACCAGATCTTTAAATATGGTGCTTCCTGGAAACCACAGTGCAGCCTTCCCCCTGCCAACTCAGCAAGGTCAGCTTGTGGCTCTTAAGTCCTCCCGTCCTGTAGGGAGGGGAGCTAGACCGGGTCTCTTGCACGTGCTTCTCTTTGCACCGTGAAGTCGTGTCCGTACGCTGAACCCACCAAGCCTCTTCCAGCGGCTTCTCCAGCTACCCCTGCAAACCCTGTCCTGTGGGGTTCATCACGACACGCGTCTGAGTCTCAGAGTTGTTGCAACCGCCCAGCTTGCGGCAGGCACCTTGTGTCCTTTGTGTTAGTGCCTGTGTGCCGTGTTAGGGTTTGGTCATCGTCACGGGCCTGTGCAGTTCAGGTGGTGCCCGCGTTTGTAGATGAGGAGCAGGCTCAGGCGGGCGGCCTGCCTGGGCCCCTGCTGGTTATGAGGCTTGGCTTGGGGTCCGGGTCTTGCTCGCACGTGAGCTCTTGCCAGGGTGGGGCTGTTCCAAGGAGGAGCTGGGGCTGTTGTCAAGTACACGGTGGCGGGGGCGGGGGTCTGTGTGTCCTTCCTTCCCTGCCGGACCGGTGCTTGGTCCATTGTTCTGTGTGTCCAATAGGACATCTTACGGGGGAATTAATGAAGGTTTAGATTTAGAAAATGGTATAAAAATAACACTAGAAATCAGATGCCCTTCCAAGGCTTTGGTCCCAGCCACAAGGGGTGATGGATTCTGATGCTTGGAATGTTGGGGCGGCCCTTCCTGGGGGTGCACTGCCCCACACTGAAACACAGGTGGGCTGGAACAGATGTGCTTAATGTTCTTCCCAGGTGTGTATTCCAAGACACACACCTCTTACACACTCTGAATGCCAGACTGGGCTCTGAACCAGCCGGCCTGTGGTGTCTCTTTCGGTGAGGTCGCGGCGGTGGGACGCAGCCAGCACCTTCGGTGAAGGCTCACACTTCCGGTTTCCCCAGGCGCCTCTTCCGACGGCCCTCTGAAGCTGCTGCCCGACGGCCACTTTGACGTGGTGGTCATCGACGAGTGCGCACAGGCCCTGGAAGCCAGCTGCTGGATCCCGCTGCTGAAGGCCAGGAAGTGCGTCCTGGCCGGCGATCACAAGCAGCTGCCCCCCACCACCATCTCTCACAAGTAAGGGCCCTGCCCACGGAGCCCTTGTCCGCCCTGCCCGCCACCCCTTTGGTGCAGCCTGGGGTGTGGTGACCAAGAAGCCCTGACATGCCCTCCCTGGGGGTCTCCTGCCCATTGTACTGTGCGTGCCGCTGTAGGTGTCAGTGGGACAGGCTGCGTGTGCCCGAGCTCGGGGTTCATAGTCACCATGTGCGTCTCCGTAGTCGTGGCTCCTGGCACCGTGCCCAGTCCGGGCCAGTTGGATGGAGTTTCCCCGGCACGGCCAGCCGGTCGATGTGCCCATTCCCGCCGGGTGGGGTCTGAGGGATGGTTCTGTGGGCCGGCCAACTGGCCTCTGGGTCGGTCCACCCCTGGCCTGGCGTGGAGTCTTCGAGTCCTGTCGGCACATCCTGCGACCTAGGCCACAGGGAGCGATTCCGTAGGCTCCAGTCCCATGTGCCGTAGACGGCAGTGGCAGTCCCCGGCGTGAGTGAGCTCAGCCGCCCCAGCCCCCTCCTCACCGCGTTCCCGCCGCTCCCCTCACCCACTGCTCTGGCCACACGGGTCTCTGCCCTTGCTCTCTCCATCCGGACGGCGCCTTCCCGGACCCGGGGTGGCTGTGCGCTCCTCCGTTCCGTAGTCTCTCAGGTGAGCCCCCCGGGGCGCCCCGTGACCACCCTGTCTCAGCGCCTCTCAGTGTTCCTGAGCACTCCTGGCTCCCTCGCGGTGGTGCGAGTCGGTCTGCGGGTTCCTGGCCGTCCCAGCCAGGATGTAAGTCACAGAGCAGGGACCCCCCCTCCCGTGCTGGCGGGATGCGTGCCGGCCAGTCCGCTGTGGTTGGGACTGGCAGCCGCCTCGCTTATGTCTTTGGCGCAACTTGGGTCCAGCAGGCGTCCGTGTGGGAAGAGGGTGACCACGAGGTCATACGAGCCCACGGAGTGAGCTCCTGAAGCACGGGGAGCTCTCGCGTGGGTTTAGCCTCGCCGGCTCGGAGGGAGCTGGTGTGCCTTCGTGGAGGAGAGACGCTCCTGGCTCTGCAGCCCCCTGGCGGGGTGGCATTGGGCTGGTCCCTTGAGCTCTCTGTGTCTTGCTCCCCTCCTGGGGCAGTGGGGAGCACGACAGGAACTACCTCCTGAGGTTTTGTGGGGCTCGGGTGAGTCCGTAGCGGGGAGCGTTCCCGGGAAGCGTGGAGGGAGCGCGGAGGGCCTGCTGCCCCTTTAGAGTCTGTCCGTCGCGGCTGTTGTTGCTGTCCGATCACCAGCGTAAGCCAGGTGGATTGTCTCCGGCTCTGGACTTCGGAAGTCCAAACTCTGCGTCCGGGGGTCACAGGATGGTGGCAGGAAGCTCCAGGGGAGGGTTCATTTTGGTCGCGTCTTCTGCCCTGAGCCTGACCCTCCTGCCTTTCTCTTAGAAGGCGCCCATGATTCCACTAGGCCCAGCTTCACATCAGGTCGCATGGTCGCAGGTCCTGGCGTGAGGCCACGGACATCGCTGGGGTGACCACACCCTTAATTTTCAGTCCTAACATGGCAGGGGTTGGGTTCTGAGGCTCTAGCACTGCCTTCCTCCCTGGCCTTTGGTTTCAGGCTGGACGCGGGCACTCAGGCCTCTCTCCCCGGTTGCTGTCTTGGCGCAGGGCCGCGCTGGCGGGGCTGTCGCGGAGCCTGATGGAGCGGCTGGCGGACGAGCTCGGCGCGCAGGTGGTGCGGACGCTCACGGTGCAGTACCGCATGCACCAGGCCATCATGCGCTGGGCCTCGGACGCCCTCTACAGCGGGCGGCTCACCGCCCACCCTGCCGTGGCGGGGCACCTCCTGCGGTGAGTGGTCTGGTTCTGCCCACCCGGCCTGACTTGTTTCCCCCAGGGCCCCGTGAACTGCATTCAGGAGAGATTTTAGAGTCAAAGTTATCTCTGAGGCTGATCTTCAGGAGGGGAGAGGGGCCTTGCCCTGGAGAGCTGGCGTGGGGTGCTCGGTCTCTGACGCCGTTCGCGCCCCCTGTGTTCTCTGTGGAGCAGCCTCGTTCTGCCGTGGGAAGAGCCCGGGCCCGGGGGTTGACGGGAGACGCGAGTTCTGTGGTCAGGACCTCGGTCCCGCTTCATCGCCTCACACGCTCAGTCTCCCGCTGTGCGCAGGGACCTCCCAGGAGTGGCTGCCACGGAGGAGACGAGTGTCCCCCTGCTGCTCGTGGACACGGCCGGCTGCGGGCTTTTTGAGCTGGAAGAGGACGACGACCAGTCTAAGGGGAACCCTGGTGAGCTTGCTCGGATGGGGCCAGCTTTCTGGCTGACGCGGACCCTGGGCTCCTCTTTGTAGAAACCCCAGTGTCTGCAGCTGCCGACCTCAGAGGAGCTGAGCGGGGCGGGAGGAAAGGGGCAGTGGGAGCCCGTCCCCAATGAGCTGGGGGGTTCGAGGCAGACAGGAGCCCTCGCAGTGCCCTTCTCGGCTGGCAGCACTAGTTCGGGGGAGCAGTAGGCCTGGGAGCTCTGCCTGCTCAGGCTTGGGCAAGATCCTTCCTCACCCTAGTACCAGCCTGCCGGGCTGCATGCTCCGTGTTGCCGGGTAAACTGAGGCTCAGCTACACGGCCTGCATCTTCGTAGGCCGGACCTGCGACCCCGCGGCTCAGGGCGTTACCCCAAGCGTAATGTAAGATCTGGCAAAGTGGGGGGCAGGCTGAAGGAATGCGCACGGGTGGCGGGACAGCATGGGGTGACCTGGGCCAACAGCCTGCTTGCTGCCCCCAGGTGAAGTGCGCCTCGTCAGTCTGCACATCCAGGCCCTGGTGGACGCTGGTGTCCAAGCGAGTGACATCGCTGTCATCACGCCGTACAACCTCCAGGTGCGAGGAGCTGCTTTGTCTGTGTGTCAGGGGCACAGTCACCCCCAAGTGCCCGAGGACGGGTCATGTAGCATCTGTGGCTATAAACTCCAGGTAGAATCAACTGCCTCATGACTGCGTCTGGGGCTCATGTGACATCGGCGAGCATCTCTGTCTGCCCACCCGCCCCTTGTTCTTGCTCTGCCCCTCCCCCCTTCCCTGGTTGGCTTTGTTTTCTGGCCACCTCCCCGGTGGCCCTGCTGCCTCGGGCATCCTTACAGGGTGGCCCTGGACCACCAGTCCCTCCACGGCATCTCACACAGGCTCTCAGCTTAGAATCTTATGAGTCTGGCTCCAGCCCCTGCCCCTGAGCTGGTTGCTGTGGCCAGAGCAGGATCCTTGCCCTCTCCGGGTCAGTGGAAGCACCTGCCAGCTCCTTTCTTTCCAGGGTTTCTCATGTTTTCTCTCTCCATGCCTGTGTGCTTGATGCAGCCGCAGCAAAATACTGTGAGGTCTGTGGCTCGGTCGCCACCCTTCCTGCGTCACAGGCACCACCCACCGGGGCATCTGAGGCCCGTGGCTCTGCGGGGTCAATGTCGTGCTGGGGTGCGGGGCCCCATCTGACCTGTCCGTGTGCTGCTGTGTGAGTTCGCTGAGCTGTGAGACAGCGGCGGGGA
The DNA here is from genome assembly GCF_022355385.1 of Mustela nigripes. Classification (NCBI taxonomy): domain Eukaryota; kingdom Metazoa; phylum Chordata; class Mammalia; order Carnivora; family Mustelidae; genus Mustela; species Mustela nigripes. The sequence goes on along the minus strand of NC_081557.1, from coordinate 4,088,885 downwards.
CCGTGCTGCAGTGGGAGGCCCTCTGCTGAGTGTCGAGGCCACCCCGGCCTGAGCCGAGCTGAGAACATGGCTTCCTTGTGTTCCAGGTGGACCTGCTCAGGCAGAGCCTTGCCCATAGGTACCCCGAGCTTGAAATTAAGTCTGTCGATGGTTTCCAAGGCCGAGAGAAGGAGGCTGTGGTCTTGTCCTTCGTCAGATCCAATAGGAAAGGTATGTGGGGCTCAGTAGAGTCCCTTTGGGTGGCACAGAGGGCGGACTGGGGTTCTGCTGGGGGCTGTGCTGGGCCCCAGTGAGAGAGCAGGCAGGGAGTGGGGGGCAGTGGGGCCCCATCCGGAGCCTGCTGGAGGCCAGAGCCGCAGGAGGTGGGCGTGGTCCCTGGGGTGCTGCAGGAGTGGGGCCTGGTGTCCCCGGCAGAGGGAGCAGAGCATGAGGTCAAGCTGCGTGGGAGTGCGGGCGCGCTCTCGGGGACCGCCTGGACGCCCTGCCTGGGACAGGGAGGCCCTTGCAACACAGAGCTCGGTTTTTGGCCTTAGGGCGCCATTAGCCTCAGGGCCCGGCTTCTGTGCCACTGCAGTTTGGGGCTCTTCTGTTCAGTGTTGCACCCAGAAACGGCTTATCTGGGCTTCGTAAGGCACCGTCGGCAGAGAGCCGAGGACAGCGGAGTGGGGGGCTGCTGGGGAGCTAAGGTCCTGGAGCACCGCTCATGCTGTCCCTGCTGCTGGCTGCAGTCACCCCCCAGCTGGGCTGAGGGAGGAGCTCGTACTTGGAGACAAACAGTGGTTTGGTACCCGCCACAGCCAGACCATGTGCGGTGGGAGCCAGACTTGGGGAGCCCTGGGAGGGCAGCAGGACCCCTGGGCAGGCTGCCAGGTGGGGGCGGGGGGGTGCTCGGTGCGGGGGGTGGGGGTGTTGGGTGATCCCCTCGGTGACCTGTGCTGCTCCGGTGCAAGAGTCCATTTCCCGTTCCTTAGTCTTGGGTCCACTCTGCCACTCACCCTGGCTTGCTCCTAGGCGACGTGGGCTTCCTCGCTGAGGACCGGCGGATCAACGTTGCGGTCACCCGCGCTCGGCGCCACGTGGCGGTCGTGTGCGATTCTCGCACGGTCAGCAACCACACCTTCCTGAAGACCCTGCTGGGGCACTTCACGGAGCACGGGGAAGTGCGCACAGCCTTTGAGTATCTTGATGACATCGTCCCTGAAAACTACTCCCACGAGAGTTCCCAGGGCCACAGCCAAGCTGGGGCGAAGCCCCACGGCTCCGCGGTGTCAGCCAGGAAGCCTCGTGGAGGCCGGCCGCAGGACGGGACCCGGGAGACCAGAGCAGCCGCGGGGCTGGAGCGGAAGAGGACGGGTGGGAAACCCTCTGGCCCTGGGGTCCCTTCTCAGCCCAGCCTCAATGGAGGCAGCCCAGAGGGAGCGGCGACCAGAGACCCCGCGGAGCACTTCCGGGCCAAGATCGCCGAGTTTGTGGCGAGCGAGAAAACTGAGCTGGAGTTTCCTGCTTCCCTGAACTCCCACGACAGGATGTGGGTCCACCAGATCGCTGAGGAGCACGGGCTGAGGCACGACAGCTCCGGGGAAGGGAAGAAGAGGTTCGTCACCGTGAGCAAGAGAGCCCCGCCGGCCCCGCCCACCCTGCCAGCCCCGCCGCCTCCAGTTGGGGCCGGCAACCACACCCCTGGGGATGCGCCCGGTCCCACCCAGACAGAGCCCCCTGCTGGGGGGCAGAGCGGCCCGGACACCCTGAATCTGAAGGCCCTGCACCTGGAAAGGCTGCAGAGAGCGAAGAGCAAGCAGGAGCGGCCCGCCATGGACGGGGCCACCACGGACAGGGCCGCCACGGACAGGGCTGCCACGGACAGGGTTGCCAGGGACGGGCAGCAGGCCTTGCACTCTGGGCCGCGCACGTTACCAGAGAAGAAGAAGAAGAAGAAAGAAGCAAAAGGTAAGTGGGTTCACCTGGTGGGGGTGGTGCCAGCTTGGCGTCCCCTTCAATGTGGTATTTCCCCACTTGAAGCCCGCTGTGACCCTCGGAGAGGTTTGGGACTTCCCCTGCGTGCTAAGGCCCTGATTGTGCATCTTGTTACTTGTTTTTAACTGGTTTGTGAGCTTTCTGGGGGCAGTGATTGCTTACGGTGACCATCGCGTCCCCAGACCTCAGGCAGGGCCTGGCCTCCTCATTAATCAAGAAAACATCTAAACACGAGGTCGCTCCTCGTGATGGGAACCACACCAGGGAGCCGACAGCGTGTTCGGGTGAATCCCGGCGTGCTCACGGGTCACAGCATGAGGGGACCTCAGTGTCCCTGACCAAGTACACGGAAATGCAGGAGGGCCCCGAGGTGCGTACACTGCTGGGGAAGAGCCTGGAGGAGGAGATGAGGACGGCGGGCAGGAGCTCTCAGGCAGGCAGAATCCGCGCTGGGTGACGGCTTGTTCTGCCAGACCCCATCGGGCTCTCGCACGTCCCGCTGGCCTGCGTCCCGGCCCTGCGTGCACTGTGGTGGCTGCGCACTGACGCGTCCCCTGGGGCCCTGCTCCGCCACCCCCGTACCTCACTGTGATCGTGCATCCACGGGCGCTGAGCTTGGAAGACTTGGGTTTTCTGAAGCCTCTGGGTAACCTTGTACCCCAGCTATTCCTCTCCGAGCACACCCGTGGAGCCGCTTGTGTCTTCTTTTTTCCGTTGAGTTCCTCTGAGCAAAGCTGTACACACCTGACTCGGTCTTAGAAAGCAGCCTCGGGCCTGAGGCTGTAGCCGATCCACCCTGTGGACAGAGGAAAAGAAATGTTGCGCAGAGGAAAGAAATGTTAAGTGCTTTTCTTTTCTTTCTTTCTTTCTTTTTTTTTTTTTTTTAAGATTTTATTTGACAGACACAGGGAGAGAGGGAACACAAGCAGGGGGAGTGAGAGAGGGAGAAGCAGACTCCCCGCTGAGCAGGGAGCGTGTTGTGGGCCTTGATCTCAGGACCCTGGGACCCTGACCTGAGCTGAAGGCAGATGCTTAAGGACTGAGCCACTGAGGCGCCCGTTAAAGTGCTTTTCTAAGCCGCACTGAGAAGATGGTTCGTGCCGTGAAGGGCAGGTGCGGGGGCACCGTGATGGGGTCCTGGTCTGTGCTCCGCAACGTGTATGGCGCGCTCACTGGAGGACAGTATCCTGGGGAGACTTTGCCCCGTTTAGGCGATGGTAGCTCCACTTAGGTTTGAAGTTTCTTCAGGCCGCCACCTTCAGAATTCACCTTGCCCCTCAGGCTCAGAACGTGACCCTGTCCAGTTGGTCCCCAGGCTCTGCTGAGGTTGTCACAGCTGAGAAGCAGAGGCTGGTCTGAGCAGGCCCCTAGAGCCATGGCGGTGGCCCCCCGGGAAGGCTGCCGCTGAACGCATCGAGGGCTGCCTGCTGCTCGGGACGGTCGGGGGAGTGACAGGCGCTCGGGCCCGTGGGAGAAGCGGTCGGAACACTGAGGTGTCATTCTGAACACTCTGTGCCTGGTCCCTGCGTCTTCTCTGTTCCCTGAAAATGCCGGCGAGCAGTGGGCACCTCGTCAGCCCTTCTCCAAGCTTCCTGCTGCTGCTCCTGGGCCTCAGCGTGTCTGTCTCGCCCCTGCCCTCTGCTGCGCGGCTGCTCGGCGCGTGTGGGGTAGAGCCAGGCTCCTCAGCCCGTCTGGGGGAAGGGCCAGGGACCGTGGCAGAGTTGTGCCTGTATGGAGGGAGCGGCGTGGCCACGGCCGGCTGAGGTGCCGGGGGGGCCGAGGGCCCCATTTCCCCTGGGTCCCCTCCGCGGCCGACCGTCCTGACCTGCGTACCAGCCGAGTGTGAGGAATTCACTCAGGGAAGCGTCTCGTCTGTGCTGTGCCCCCGTCACTGGCAACGGCCTCCTGGCGGATGCCGTCCTGGTGTTCCCCGGCTGTCCACGCCTGTGTGTTCGGGTCATGCACGCCTGTTTCACAGAGCTACACTTACACGCGGTCTCAGGTTCGTTTTCCACTTGTGAGCATTTTCTGTTCTTCAAAAGGTTTCTGTGTACTTGGTCAGAAACGCCGAGGTCCCCTACCGCGGGGACCCGCGAGTACGCCGGAGTCCTCAGAACACGCTGTCGGCTCCCTGGTGCGGTTCCCATCGTGAGGAGCGTCCTCGTGCTTAGAAGTTTTCTTGATTAAAGAGAATGGGCTTTTCAGGGGCACGTGCCATGCCAGCCCCTTCTAGGAAGTCCGCGTGCTGCCCACACCTGGCAGGGCCGGTTATTAGGCCGCTGAAGGACGGTCGCTCTTGGCTGGACGGACACCAGGCTTGACTGAGGGCCATTGGCCTGATCACTGTGAACCGAGAGTGGGAGCTGCTCGCGGCAGCTCGGGGCAGCCGTGGGCCCGACATCCACGTTCTTCCCCATTTGAGTGACCCTTTTCTTCTCTAGGGAACACGGCCATAGATTTGCCTGGCAAGGAGGACTTCGAGGCCCTGGTCGCGGCTGCCATCAAGGCTGATAACACCTGTGGCCTCGCTAAGTGCACAGCCAGCGTGGCAACCCTGGGCCAGCTCTGTCTGCACTGCGGCCGCCGGTTCTGCCTCAGCCACCACCTGCCCGAGGTACGGCTGCGGGGCGGGCGGCGGGGCGGCTGTGTCTCCGGGGCTCTGGGCAGACGTGCTCCACGCACAGATGGGAGCTGGGGCTGAGCGCTGGGTTTTTCTGAATGGGTGTAGACCCGTGCTTTGTTTTGAATGCATCAGGGTATGAGAAAGTAAAATGTCACACTTGGCCAAACTGTGAGAAAATTGGTGGGAATTCTGGACAGAGAGGACTTTGTTCCAGTGTCTTTGGGGTCTGTCAGTGGGTTAGGCTAGGGGAGGTGGGAGGTCTGGCTTTAGATCTGAAGTGGGCTGGCTGCCCGGCTGCTTTTTCATTCATTTCTTGAGCTTGTTTGGATGGGAATGTCGTCTGCCGGGCCTGGGGAGCTGGGGGCCAGAGCAGGCTTCATCTCTGCCCTGAGGAGTGAGGACCTGTAGGCACCTGGTATGAGACCACATCTGGTGCCACGTGCCGACCGTGGTGAGGGAGCATCTGGGGCCAAGCTGGCAGCAGGGTCGGGGGCTGGGCTGGGGAGGACACGTGTGAAGGCCCCAGAGAGGGGGTGCCCTTGTCCAGCTGGGAGCAGAGCGAGGCAGGGTGACGGAGTGCAGGCCGAGAAGCCTCTGCCCCGAGGAGCTGAGCCCTGGTTCTGGAAGCTGTGGGGCTTCTGGAGCGCCCTCTGTGTTGCCGGAGCGCCGGCTGCAGTACCGGGGAGGCTCAGGGCGAGACTGGGACGTCCTGGGGTGGGTTGTGGAGAGCGTGGGGCGGTGGGCGTGGGCCCTGAATGGGTTGTGGGTCACGATAGCAGGGGAAGGAGGACCCAGAGGGGTCATTGGGTTTCTGCTTCGGGCCGATGGGAGGTGGCGGTGGGGCTCTTGGAGGCTGGTGAGGGGTGGGTGTGGGGAAGGCACGTGGCACCTGTCCTGGCACTGTCCCGGCACTGTCCCAGATGAGCTGCGTGGGGGTCGGGGCGGTGTGCCACTCTGGGTCAGGGGGTGCGGCTGCCTACCCACAGGGAGCTCTGCTGCCTCGGAACCTAGACGGGGCGTCCCCCTGGGGCAGGGTCTCCTCCCCCTCCTCCTCCCCCTTTCCCTCCACGCGCACGCCCGCGCACACTTTCTTCTTCTCACGCACGCGCACGTGCGCACGGTCTGTGTTTGTTCCTGTTGACAAAGCATGAGGCGTTTTAGGATCTGTTTATCTAGAACGTTTAGAGATCATCAGGTGTGAGGTTTGGGCAACCAGCTCGCATTCCTGGCACAGCCTGTGTGGGTCTCTGTGCAGGGTGGTGAGAGGCGGCAGCCCCGGGCGGCTCCCGCTCCCGACCCGAGAGCACGCCCTCCCCGTGCGGCTGGTGGCAGTGTCGAGGAGGGCACTGGCACCGTGTCTGTCTGACGGGATGCTGGCTGCGGGCAGGGCCACAGGTGCCCCTGCTCTGAGATGTTCTGTGGGCTGAGGCTGTGCAGAACTGGCGCAGGGCTGGGTGGCAGGGACCGGGCCGCAAGCACCAGCTGTCACCTGCTTCTTCCGGGACGTGGGCGAGGGAACTCTGCCTCAGCCCGGGGCCGCTCTCCCCACACGTTCCCTGGGTGCCGTGTCTCAGTCTTTGCCCCGTGACTGGGATGCGGTGAGGAGCGGGGACACTGCGTGTCGGGTCCTGGGCCACGTGGAGGGCATGGCGCCACACGACTGTCTCTGGGGGAGCTGTGGTAGGCAGCCTGCGGGCCCAGGGCTGCCCAGGAGGGGCAGGGTGGGGACACCCCGTGAGTAAGGGAGGGAGGGGGACAGGTGCTGCGTGGGTGGTGGGCCACAGGGGTCTTCGCTGTCAGGCACAGGGCTGGGGACGCCGACAAGCGAGGTCCAAACTGGGTCCCACCCGGCAGTTCCTAAGGGAACTCCCTCGGTGTGTGCAGCAGGGAAGCGCGGGCTTTCTGGAAGGCCCCGTGACCTGCGTGCTGGCTGTCACGCCTGGTGCTGGAGGTGCTCGGAGGGTTTCCTCCCGTCTCCCTTCCTCTCCTTTCAAATGGAGGAGCTACGTGAGAGTTTCCTGGAAACGGGGGCCCTTCATGGGGTCAGGCACGTTCTGGGGCTCTGGCCCAGGCCTGGTGCTGGGGACAGACTAAAGAGTGCAGCCTTTGGCCCAGAGGGGACGGCGGTTGCACTTGGGCTGGAGCTCGCGGAAGGGCAGCGTGGCCGCAGGGTCACGCCGACAGCGCATTGGCGTTTTGTTGCCACACCGCTGCCGGTGGCTCTGTGCGTGCGTCACCCCCCATCGGGAGCTTGTGGGGATCTGGCCACGCGTCCGTGTGTGCTCAGAGGATGGTTCGGGCTGAGCTGAGGGCGGGGGTGGAGGGTGCTTCCTCATACCCCCCACCCCGGCAGCCTGATGGGGAGGGGCCCGGCTGCAGGAAGAGGAGGGAGCCCCTCCGAGACCTCATGCTGGGACTTAACGGTCCCCAGACTCTGCGATGGGCGACGTTGCAGGGCCTTTGTTCCCGTTAGGCTCCGCGCTGACTGCTGTGTCCCCCCGCAGATCCATGGCTGTGGGGAGAGGGCTCGTGCCCACGCCCGGCAGAGGATCAGCCGGGAGGGAATCCTCTACGCCGGCAGTGGAACCAAGGACAGGTCCCTGGACCCCGCCAAGAGGGCCCAGCTGCAGAGGAGGCTGGACAAGAAGCTGGATGAACTGAGCGGCCAGAGGAAGAGTAAGCGGCAGGAGAAGGAAAAGTGACGGGCAGGCTCTTTGCGTGCAGCCCCAGAGCTGCTGTCTTTGGAAAACATCTGTGAGGGCAAGCAGGGCTGCTTTCTGCTTCCCTGTAGCTACTCCGTGACAGTGTGCAACCTGACCCACCTGCCTGTACCGGAGCCAGGTGGGGCACAGGGGCTGGGAGCAAGGGTGGGGTTCTGGACTCTGGAGATGAGCTCTTCCCCCTGACAGCTTTCGGAGGAGGGTGCCCAGGGCACGTGGTCATTGCCGCGTGGCCCTCTCTGGAATTGGTGTGGGTTGGCCCGTCTGTGCCCCTGTCCCCCTTCTCTTGCCTGGAGCATTTCCCGGTGTCTTCCTAGTTAGAACAGAAATCCCACCATCTGAACCTTGGGGTGCTGCCATGAGAGTCCCCCTGCCCTGGACTGATACCCCCTCAATCTTTGTACAAGGAAATTCCCACCATCCGGGGCCGGCCAGCTTTCAGGCCGCCGGAAGGAGGGAGCACACCTGAAAAGTCAGATCACGTGTCTGAGAACGCGGGCACCTCTCCCATGCGTCCGCATGTAGCTGCCTTGGCAGAGGCCCGCTTCCGTCTGTGTCCTGTTCCCTGCCGGCTGTGGGGCCCTGTCCTGGTTGTGCAGGGCAGCGGACAGAGCTCAGACCGCTCCTGCTCCTGCGAGGTCTGGAGTCCACTGAGGCATGGGGCCCGGGTGAGCCCTCCGCGGGCGGCGGTCTCGGGAAAGAGCTTCCGCAGAGCGGCGGTGCGGCCGACACGAAGCAGGAGCCCTCCCATAGGTGCTCCCCAGCGTTCTCCACCAGCTGCTTCAGGGAGGACGGCCTCAGACGGATGTGATGTCTTCGTCTCAGAGTTTTATTTGTTTAAGTGGGACATAAATTATTTAAGAGTAAAATAAAGATCTACGCGCACCGCCTGCCGTGTGTGTTGTGTGTCTGTGGTGAACGCGCTTTCCCCTCTCTGCTCCCCGTGCCTTTCCCGGAGTGGCCCGGAGCTCAGGGCCAGCCCACGTTTGCTCCGAGCGCTCGGCATCTCGAAGGCGCTGGCAGCACCCAGAGCAAGGAGGTGGCCATGCAGGGCTCCTGTGGGGGCCTTGTCCCCATTCACAGATGACAAAGGGCAGGGAAGAAACCCTTGGCATTTTTATCAGAACAGAAGTTTGAAGTCGGGAAGGCTGGGGTTGTAACTGGTCCAAACCAGGCCAGCCTCCGTGGAGAGATGGCAGGAGAGAGGCTGCCGCCCCCGGGAGGAAAGGCAGGTGGCAGAGACCCTGCCTTCCTGCGGGCTCAGAACCCAGGGTTGACCCGCCTGCCCTCACCAGACCTGGTCTCACAGAACTTGCATCTGCTGACCCAAAATGCCATTCGTGTCCCTGTGACCTCAGCCTCCCTGACCAAGCGTTCAAGATGTCTGTGTTGTTCTGGGCGCCTGGGTGGCTCAGTCAGTTAGGTGTCTGCCTTCAGCTCAGGTCATGATCCGGGGTCCTGGGATCGAGCCCGGCATCGGGCTCCTGCTCAGCGGGGAGCCTGCTTCTCCCTCTGCCTCCCCCATCGTGAGTGCTCTCCCTCTCTCTCTCTGACTGTTTCTCTGACAAAATCCTCAAAAAAGAAAAAAGATGTCTTTGTTGTTCTTAGGAGCCTTCTCTGTCTTGTCTTGCCACTGGTCCCCAAGTGCCCTTTATTCAGCTCGTTTATTGACTGTGTCTTTGGCCCCAGGCTCATGCTCTCGGACTGTCTGCTTTCGCAGATGTGGGGCCACCCTCTTCCGGGGCCAGCCCGTTCCCTTGCCTAGGGCAGACACCCTCTCTCCATGCCCAGGGTGGACCGTGGCCCCCTACCTCCTCCTCATGTGGACGCCTTCCCTGCTCCTGTCAGCTGGCTTTAGGACTGAACTGTGCAGGAAGGGGAAGCAGTGGGGACCCCATGGCTGTGTGTGTGTGTGTGTGTGTGTGTGTGTGTGTGTGTGTGCGCGCGCGCGCGTGCGTGCGTGCGCGCATGCCAAACACAGTCCTCTGGGTGGTTTGTGTCAGCACAGGGTGCCGCCCCCTGCAGGAGCCACGTGGAGCATCGCAGATGGCTAGCTAAAGTTCTCGCTGCCCCTAGCAGCCAGTGGTTGGTGGGAAACAAGATTTCGAGGAAATGAGATCTATGCACACAGAGCAGTGTTTCACTGTCCTCGAGGGACACAGTGGCACCTGTCTCGCATGCTGAGGATGCTTGCTTTTTCTCCCTGTCTTTGTGGTAATAAACTCTGATCCTCTGGCCACAGCAAGGCCTGGTTCAGGGACGGGCCAGAGTCCAAACAGGGCCCATCAGGGGTCTAGCCTGGGGTTCACATGCGGATGCTGAAATAAAGATGTTCGCTCTTTTTCCTGAGAGTGGCTGGCAGAGAGGAAGCCCGTCTGTAGGCGGGAAGGAGGCCAGCATAGAAACAGGTAAACAAGGGTAGGAAAATAACACAATTATGTGGTTTGAGCACCTGGATCCAGCCATACCTGACCTTTACCCCATTCTTCCCAGTGTCCTGAACTAGTGTCTTTTTTTAGCTGAAGAAGGTCTGCCTTAGGTTTCTGTTACTTGCAGCTAGCACGATCTTTGCTGGTCCAGTCATGCCTTTGTCTGTACATCTTACTGGGCATACTCAGTCCCAGCATGGAGGCAGTATCGAATCAGGACACCTCTGCTCTAGAGAGAGCTCTTCCCAGGGGCCACCTTGCCAGGAAGAGCGCGAAGTAGAGGAAGGAAGGCAATACAGCATGGGCTGGGGTGGTGGGAGGCCTCCGGAATCAGAAGGCCCTGGGTGGGCTTCCACAAGTGCCCACCTCCCTGAGCTCCTCTGCTCATCGGTGATGGGGTTGACAACAGTCTTCACCTCTAGCCAGGCCAAGGCATCCACAGAAGGATCTGTGGGCAGCGTCGTGTGTCCTAAGCCCTAGGTCTGGGTTAGGCTCCGTGGCAGTGCCGGGCACAGGGTTTGCTGTGGCCGCCACGCCCACCTGCCCCTTGCAGGAGCCTGTACCCTCCCCCGCCAACCTCCCGGCTGGTTGTGACGCCTTGTTAAAATGTCAGAGTTGACTGTTGCAGCACAAAAAGTTTCTGTTTCTCATCCCAGGGAGACCTTGTTAGGATGATATTTGTAGCTGGTTGCTTGAAGAATGTTCTACATTTGGCCCGGACAGGGTAGCCCAAAAAAAGAAAAAAAAAAAAAGTGCCAAGCCAGACATCTTCCCAGGCTGTGAGGGTGGTCTTGCTGGTAACCTGCGGGCCACAGCCCTTCTGGAGGAGCCGCCCAGCGCTGAGGATTCCCTTCTGGGTGGGCACTGAGCAGGGAGCCCCGTCTCTCCTTTTGGGGTTAGGGAGCAACATGGCACAGGATGGAGCCCCAGCGTGGACCAGGTCAGTTTGGGGGTTCATTCAAGATTCACCCCATATGGGCTGTGTGGCTCCTGCCTCTGTTTCCCCATCTGTAAAGTGGGTGAATAACAGGACCTGCCACCACCCCCCCCCAGGTTGCTGTGCAGGTGAAAGGCTTTAAGGTCCCAGGGCCCCCAAGACTGCCTGGCACGTGCGTGCTCAGGGAAGGTCTGCAAAGCTGCAGACACCAGGAGGGGCAGGTGCCTCGGGAGGGTTTGACCCACAGCCTTGCCCACTTGGGGCCCTGGGGAGGGCGCCCGGGGCCCCAGGAGCCAGTCAGCCCTGCGTGGGCACACCTGGCTTCCTTGGGGACAACAGGGCTCACCCTCCCCCCCCTGCTGGTGGGCCAAGGACGGGACCCGCCCGCTCTGTGTTTACCAGATTGTTTGGACCGTTACCCGAGGGACCGGCGGGCTGACGGGCACCGTGCTGCTTTGGGACGTTTGAGGCCGGAGTTATAACCTGGCACTTAAAGGGAACTGTGGCGTGTGCTGGGAGCAGTGCAAAAGCTGCAGCCTTATTTGGTCTGGAAACTTCTCTGCTTGGAGGAAAAGGGGGACGAGGAGGCCGACGGCTCATCTGGGCGGGTGGATCCGTGACGGCCGGGACACCGTGTCCAGCGTGAGGACTGTTTTGCTCCCTTGTCCTGCGTGCGGCTGCCTGGCCATTCGTCTCTCAGCCCTGCCCTCGTGGCCGGTGTGTCGCCGTCGCCAGATCATAAAGCCACCCCTGCAAGCCTGCGGCTCGGTGGGCGGCGGGGGACGCAGACGGCTCTGCTGGCCGCCGCCCACCCACTCCCTCGCACCCCGCTGCGGCGATGAGGCCACATGTTCCCTGCTGCCCTTGCTTTGAGGACCCTTGATGTATTCATTTAGTTATTTACTTGTTTTTTTTAAGACACTTTTAGGGGCGCCTGGGTGGCTCAGTGGGTTAAGCCTCTGCCTTCAGCTCAGGTCATGATCTCGGGGTCCTGGAATCGAGCCCCGCTTACGGCTCCCTGCTCAGCAGGGCACCTGCTTCCCTTCCTCTCTCTCTGCCTGCCTCTCTGCCTACTTGTGATCTCTGACTGCCAAATAAGTAAATAAAATCTTTAAAAAAAAAACTTTTTTAATTAAGTTTTTTGAGATGGCACAAGTTGGGGGGCAGAGGCAGAGGGAGAAGCAGACTCCCCACTGAGCAGGGAGCCCAATGTGGGGCTCGATCCCAGGACCCTGAGATCATGACCTGAGCCGAAGGCAGACGCCTAACGACTGAGCCACCCAGGCACCCCCATTTACTTGTTTATGCAGGTTTTATTAGACTTTTTATTTTTTAAATCATGCAAAGACTTGGGACTTCATCAAAGGTTTTTTGTGCCCTTTGAGATGGTCCTTTATTCTGTTAATATGGCCTCTAGTACATTAATTGATTTTCTTTAAATATTTTATTTATGTTTTTGTTTTTTGGGAGAAGCAGACTCCCCGCTGAGCAGAGAGCCTGATGCAGGGTTCGATCCCGTGACCCTGGAATCATGACCTGAGCTGAAGGCAGAGGCTTTAACCACTGAGCCACCCAGGTGGCCCGCATTAATTGATTTTTGAATGTTAAACCAAGCTCGAACTCCTGGATAAATCCCACTCGGTCATGGTGTCTAATTTAAGTACGTGTGGCCGATAGGCTGTGTGGTCGGGCATATTTGGAAACCGTCGTTTTGGGGTCTGCTCCGAATCGGAAGTGACTCTCCTTCTGTGGGACAGCCGCGCTTGGGTTCTTATCGTCAAATGAGACAGGGATTCTAGGACTTCGAGAAACAGACCCCGAAGGGTTTCTCGTGCCCCTTCTTCCCCACTGAGCGCAGTGCCGAGACCGTCCTCGGTGGGAACGCACGCATGTTCGCCCTTGCCCCGAGCACGCACCTTCCGCGTCAGGCCCCCGTGTCCGACCGTGCGGGGGGGCTTTGGGGCTGAGTTGGGGCTGCCGTTCTCCATTGAGTTGTGCCCTCAGGCTGCGGCCACTCAGAGGAAGGGACGCCGGCTTCCAGCTTGCTCGGCGCCGCTGCGGGGGCTGCTGGCGGCCCTGGCTGTGGTCTGGGAGGGGGCGCGAGAGGGAGATCACACAGCCCACCCCGTGCAGGGAGTTTCTGCTCCATCCACTGTCGCAAATGAAGGAGCGTCCTGGTGTCTCTGACACTCGTCCCTCCAGTCGAGAGGACAGAGTGGACAGAGCTCGAGGCTTGCTCCTCCCTGTCCCCCTCTGTCCCCTCCTCACTGAGATCTTCGGGGCGGAGCTGTAGCAAAGCCCCTCCAGCCCGCTAGCTAGGTCTCCGAATGTATGGGAAAACACATTCCTGCGGGTGGCCAGAGGGTCGTTGAGCGGGGAGGGCCCCTGCAGCCGGGAATGACTTTCCTCTCCCTCCACCGAGCCCACACGCAGCTGTCTTCCAGGCCAGGCAGCAGTCCGCCACGGCCTGCTCGGGACAACCGTCACGGTCCCGTGGCGTTCATTCCCGAGCGGTGAGGCAGCAGGAGGCTCACCCCACGGGCGTGTCCCCAGCCCCCAGCATGGAGGGCAGCTCGCTTCGTAGGAGGTCAAGGTGACATGGCAAGTTTATGCTGGGAGGCACGGCCCCCCTCCGCCCCCGTCTGACCTGACTCAGACTCAGCAGCGACACACAAAATGGAAAAAGTTTTAAAAACATGGAGCCACATTCCAAAGAAGATAAACATCTCCACCTTCCAGAAACCCAGCAGGGCAGGCAGCGGTGTGGACAGCGTGGGCCTGCCAGGTGCTTCCCCGTGGCTGAGAGGGACAGACAGCGCCGATTCTCAGGGGGGCTCAGAGCCCAGGTCCCGCTCTGGAGCTAGAAGCTGGGGCAGGATTTCCTGACTCAACAGAGGAGAAAAGGCTGTTCCCGTTACCACGGGTGCATGAGACGCTTACCCGAAACCATTTCCCGTGCCTGTGGGTTCTGGGGCTTAGGAACTCAGATAAGGCAGACTTCCGAGGTCAGCCCTTTGCCCCCTGTGGGATCAGCAGAGCCACCGTGGGGTCACGCTGATGGCACTGGTCTCCACCTAGGACCGTGTCTTCTCTGACTAGTGCCGAGTCTGCCCTGTGGCCGTCCTTCTCCCCCGTGGCCTCTCCCAACAAACCCCGCGCACTGGAGTCCGGTCCCAGGCTCGTATCCTGCAAACCAGGCCTGAGCCCCTCCGCACAGCCTCGGGCTCTAAGTGCCGGGCGCTCGCTGAAGGTCCCCAGCTGTGGTCTGCTGGGCTGTCCTCCCCCAGCTCCGAGTGACCACCTACTCACATCCCAGTTAGGTATCTAAGAGGCATCTCAGACTCACATCCCAACCTGAGTGGCCTGGTGTGCCGCTTGGCCGTGGGCTGAATTGTGATCCCCAAGAGATACGTCTGCATCCTCATACCCAGAACCTGTGTGGGTGCCCTTCTTTGGAGAAGGGGTCTGCAGAGGTAGGTAAGGATCTTGAGATGGGCTCGTTCTGGGGGCCGGTGGGCTCTGAATCCAATGACAGGTGACCTTCTGAGAGACACACAGGGGACAGACACACAAGAGGAGGAGATGCCCATGGGAGGTCAAAGGTTGAGGCCAGGGAAGGCCTGGGGCCCCCGGAAGCTAGAAAAGGCAGGGAGGACCCCGTCCCCCAGCCCGGAGCTTTGGAAGGAGCGCACCCACATCTTCATTTCGGATTTCCAGAAACCATGAGTGAGTAATTTTCTGTTGTTTTCAGCCATCTCGTCTGTGGTCATTTGTCACGGCCACCGCAGGACAGTCACACACCTTCCAGATCTGCGCCTTGTCCTCCAGGCCCCCAAATGCCTGTGGTCACTATGTACCTCTCTGCCCTGCACCCTGATCTGCCAACTGCTCCTCTTTGCTCAGGTTTCAGAATGTGCTCGCCTGTCCCCGGACCCCAGCAGCGGCTTCACCCCAGGGCCGCGGTGTTCCCACCACATGCTTCTGCTCCAGATGCCCCTTTCTCCTCTGCTCTCTGACTCGGGGCAGACGCTCCGAAGGGGACTGGGAGTGGGGAGGAGGGACTGTGGTCCTGTCCTTCCCAGCGTTCGCCCAGCAGTGGCAGCTGCCTCCTGTCCGGGCCTCTCCTGGTACTTCCCAAAGCAGCTTCTCGCCTGACCTCAGAGGCTGCACGGTGCCCCTGGAGTTCTGTGGGGCTCGTCCTGTGAGCTCCTGCATTCTGGACACGCTCTCTGTCCCCATCCGTCCTCCCTGTGCTGAAGGTGGTGGCTGCTTCCCGTGGTGATTCTCTCTGTGAATCTCAGTGTCCCAGATGAGATCCCGTGGTTCAGGGCGCCTGCTGTGGCTTCCCTTGTTCCTGACCAGATCCCCGCGGATCCCCCGGCCTTCCAGCCTCCTGCCTTGATTCTCAGCCGGGCAGGCAGAGCGGCCATCCTGGACGCAAGCGGGGTCTCTGGAGTCGGGCGGACAGAACGCGGAGCTTGATGGGAAGGGCCCGCGCGTGTCGGCCGGCACCGCCAGCTTCGTGCTCGGTTTTCATCTTCCCAGTGGCCGGCCGTGAAGTCCACGTGCTAGGTGGTGGGCAGGGCGGTGACCAAGAGTGAAACGAACGGACTAGAAGGTGTGCAGAGCCATCAGAACAAGCAGACGTGGTGCAGGGAAGCCCTGTGGGGTGAGACCTCCGTGCAGGGGTCTGCGCGCGCTGCCCACGTGGCTCTTTCTGTGACCCCCACCCCGGGGCGGGAGCATTTGCCTCTTGGAGGTTTCCAGGCATCCCTTGTCGAGCGCACCACTTGGGTGGCCCCCTCGGCAGCTAGGGCAGTGTCTCTTCATGCTTCTGTCCAGGAACCTTTTCTGCACCCATTGTGCTGATTCCTCTGCTCTTTTTAATTTTTTTTTTAAAGATTTTATTTATTTGAGATTGAGAGAGAGCGCACGAGGGGGGTGGGGGGAGGGAGGAGGGGGAGAGGCGGGAGAAGCAGGCCCCCCGCGGAGCAGCCCCTGCCCCCGACTCGACTCGGGGCTCCATCCCAAGACCCGGGGTCATGACCTGAACCGAAGGCAGGCGCTTAACCGACTGAGCCACCCAGGCGCCCCTTCTAATTAGGTTGTAAACATTTGCCCATGTTTTTACGGTTGAAGAACTATTTCCTGTGTCCCTCTGTGTCGCGCCCTCTCTATGGTGTTGGGGGGTGTTGGTGTGTGGTTTGAGGTCTGCTGCTTCCTGCCTCGTTTTTGTTCCATATTCTTCCTGTCTCCCGTTGGCACGAGGACTGTCCCCAGATGCCCGGTAGTCACGCGCTCGTGCCCAGGGAGGGGCCGGACCCGGGCGTGCCCTCGGGCCTCACCCACCGCTTCCTTCCTCCCTTACACCGCCGCACCCCGCCTCCCGGGCCCCCGGGGCCCCCGTCCCCGAGCCTTCAGGGAGCGCGTGGTGCGTGTCTGTTTCGCGAACCTCCATCGGTGTGGGGGTTCTGTCCGTCCTCTGTGCCCCGAAGCTCCTCCGTGACGTGAAAAGTCTTCTTCTCACGGACACTGTGTAAAGTGAACCAGTGGAATCATTTTTTTTTAATATTTTATTTATTTACTTGACAGAGAGAGATCACAAGTAGACAGAGAGACAGGCAGAGAGAGGAGGAAGCAGGCTCCCCGCGGAGGAGAGAGCCCGATGCGGGACTCGATCCCAGGACCCTGGGATCATGACCTGAGCCGAAGGCAGAGGCCTAACCCACTGAGCCACCCAGGTGCCCCAGTGGAATCATTTTGTCATTGCAACACACGGTCACGAGTGGGAATGTTTACCGGTAACGGGAGGACGTAACACTACGTACTCAGTGTCCCACTTATTCGGAACACCTGTCTACGCACAAAAGAAGGTGACAAGGCATAAGGCCAGACTGTGAACGTCTGTCACCTTTGGGATTTGGTGGGATTCTTACTATCTTGTTTGCACTTGTCTTCCTTCAAGTTTCCGCCGATGCTGAGTACTGGTTTTGTTGCTGGAACGGAATGACTCCTATTGGCTGGCTTTGCAGCCGTCGGTGGAGCGGGTCACAGGCAAGGGCAGGCGGGAATCCCCCTGGGTCTGGGGTCCACGCGCACCATGTGGGGCCCCGTGTGGTCATTGACTGTGGCTGTGGGTCTCACACGGGTTGGAGGAGGGGAAGGCAGGTGGCGGGGAGAGGAAACAGGCCCCAGCTGTGTTGTAGGAACATGGCTCTGGGGAGGCCATGAGGAGCGGGTGCCCCGGGGTGGGCGCGGATCGCATAGGGGGCCCTGCTGGGAGGGCAGCAGGAGTGTGCAGGGGCGCTGGGCAGGGCGGCGAGGCCCAAGTGTAGAACATTCGCAGCTTCGGGCATCAGAGCTCGCCCGGCTGACCCATGGTGGCGCGAAGGGTGGGGAAGATCTTCAGGTTTCTGGCCCAGGTGAACCATGAGTGGTTGAGGAAGGGCCGCCCCAGTGTTCTTAATAATAATGTATTTTTTTTGCTTTTAATCCCCACGTGCCGCCCGGAAGTTCTGTGGGCTCAGGGATGTATGCGTATGAGCAACTCCGGATTTTCCAGTCCTGTCGGGCCGCGTGGCACCTGCCGGCAGTCTGTTCTGCGGGAGTCCCTCCGGGGCTCACCGTGGGCGGCACGGGGCCGGGGACAGATGCACGGAAGGCTGCAGCGTCTTGGTGGAAGTGGAGCTTCCTGGGAGCTCTTTGTCCTCTTCAGGGAGAGGGTCCCCGTCTGAGCTCTTCCCCTCGCTGACCCAGGATCTGCCTCCCGGGGGTGCTGGTGCATGTGTATTGGGTGGCAGAGCCATGTGTGTGTGTGTGTGTGTGTGTGTGTGTGTGTGTCTGTGGGAGGGGCTGGTTAGGACTCCTGGCCTGGCTCTCGACAGTCCCCCACCCCCAGGCCCACTCCCCGGGCGCTGCTTTTTTTTGTGGAGGTAAAATTCACAAAACCTAAAACTAACCGCTATAAGGTGTGCGGTTTGGTGGGCTTCGTAAGGATGTACAGCTATTATCTGTAGCCCCAGAACGTTCTCACCACCCTACAAGGAAGCCCTGTATCCGTTCGCAGTCACCTCTCCTTCTGCAGGCCTGTCTTCTGTCTCTATGCACTCTCTCTATACGACATTTCTCGTATGCGGACTCGTACGCTCCGTGGCCTTCTGTGTCTGGCGGCTTTCACTCAGCAGAGTCGCTTCAAGGCTCACCGACGGCCCAGGATTTCCTTCCTCTCCACGACTGAACACGATTTCATTGTACGGCCAGACCCCAATTCATGGACCCGTTCCTAGTCATCCACTCAGTTGGGTACATTTTTGGCTGTTGTGAGTCATGCCGCCGTGGACATCCGTGTACACGTTTTTACGTGAACGTGTTTTCACTGGTCTCAGATGGTCAGTTTGAGTCCCCTTGACTTTTTTTTTTTAAGATTTATGTATTTATTTTAGAGAGGGGTGGAGGGGCAGAGGGGGAGGGAGAGTCTTTTTTTTTTTTTTTAAACAGTTTTACTTATTTATTTGAGAGCGAGAGTGAGAGTGAGAAAGCATGAGAGGAGGGAGGGCCGAGGGAGAAGCCGGCTCCCCGCTGAGCAGGGAACCCCATGCGGGACTTGATCCCGGGACTCCAGGATCATGACCTGAGCTGAAGGCAGTGGCTTAACCAACCGAGCCACCCAGGCGCCCGGGAGAGAGCCTGGAGCAGACTCTGTACTGGGCACAGAGCGCAGTGCGGGGCTCAGGCTCGGCCCCGAGGTCAGGACCTGAACCGAAACCAGGAGCTGGATGCTGGATGCTGGACTGATTGCACCATCCCAGCGACCCCCACCCCCCGACCCCGACCCCGCCGTCCTCCCCTGACTTCTTGAAAAGCGCCCCAGACTTCCAGCCTGCCTTGTCCGCCAGGCTCTTCGTGACGCCCACTCCGTTGGCCCTTACTCTCCTTGGTGAGGGGCGTGTGCTCGCTAGCTCCATATTTCAGGGGAGGAAACTGAGGCACGGGGCCACGAGAAGACTTGCTGACTCTCCCTGGCCGGTCTGGCCTCCCCACCTGGGCTCCACGCCTCCCTCTGAGCGAGGAGAGCGCGGCTAGTGCCTGTGTGGGCTGGGCCGGGCTTGCTGGCAGGCCGGGGGACGCGTGCGGGGCACTTGCTGACCACCAAGACACAGGAGACCGTTGTCCAGGAGGTGCCCATGAGGGACCGTGACCGAGGAGGACACCACACGCTGCAGTTAAGGCTCCAAGGAAGGTCCCCGTGGGAGAGGCGTCTCCACACCTGCGGTCTCCACGCCAGCGTAGGGAGCCTGCCGGACGCTGGTGCACACTTCCTGCTCGCAGCAGCCCCGGAGAGGAAGCGGGGGCATAGCCACGGCAAGGTCCCAGGAGGCTTAAGGACCAGAGCCGGGATCAAATCCGTTTCCAGCCAAAAGTTAGGATTTTAATCACCGGCTACACCGCTTCCCCCAGCCTCCGAAATCTCATTTTGCGACCAGAGCCGTTCCTTGTTATAATGGTTCTCCTTGGGAAAAAAAAAAAGTGAAGAAATCATGATAAAAATTGCTCATGATATGCTAACTGAGCACAGAGGTTTTAATATTTTGCAGATTAGGGCGCCTGGGTGGCTTAGTGGGTTAAGCCGCTGCCTTCGGCTCAGGTCATGATCTCAGGGTCCTGGGATCAAGCCCCACATCGGGCTCTCTGCTCAGCAGGGAGCCTGCTTCCTCCTCTCTCTCTCTGCCTGCCTCTGCCTACTTGTGATCTCTCTCTGTCAAATAAATAAATAAATCTTTAAAAAAAAAATATTTTGCAGATTACCCTCCGCACACGTCACACGTTTGCACGGTTGCCATCAAACTGCCCAGACCTGTGTGAGCTCCGCTGTTTCTCACCGAATGAGACACAAACATTTCCCATATTTGTATTTGTCACAACTGTCATTTTAAATAGCCTCCTGGGGTTGCATCGTGAGGTTCCCCATAATTTTGTAAACCACTCTCCCCGGCGTTTCTTATTTAGATGAATCGGCACGTAGAGCCCGCCGGCCAAAATCTGGGCCACCACCACCTTCTTTGTATGGCCCGCAAGCTAAGAATGGGTTTAACTTTTTTAAATGGTTGGGAAAATAAAAGTCAAAAGAAGACCTACAGTAGTGGTATTAAGTGTGAATTTCAGTGTCTGTTGGCAAAGTTTGATTCCAATTCGTTTACCTGTGGCTGTTTTTGACTGAAGTGGTGGTGCCAGGTAGCTGTGTGGGGACTGGGTCGTGCTCAAAGACTGTAATGTTTCCTGTCCTGGACTCAGGACGGAAAAAAGTTTGCTCACTCCTGAGTAAGATCATTTATGATTTTTTTTTTGGATTCTTTATTTCTTCAAAATATATTGTGAAATGGCAGGTGCTATCCAATCCTGGGGTACAGTGGGGCGTGGAGTGAACAAAGCATCAGGGTTCCTGATGCCCTTGGGAATGGAATGTTCTGGAAGTGATGCTGGATGGGGGTGGGGAGAGGGACAGTGAAGTCAGAGTATCTCAGAGAGTGGCCAGGGGAAAGTCATGGGATCCAAGAAGACCTCTCCAAAGAGGTGACACCCGCGGAGGTGATATTGGAAGCGAGATCTAACGTTGAGAAGGGGAAGCCATGTGAAGAGCATGGACAGGAGTGACTGCGATGTTAGCCGAATCGTCATCGGGGTGACGGGGTGATCATTTCAGGGTGTGTGTAAGTCAAACCATAATGCCGTACACCTTAAACTTGTAGAGAGATGCATGTCAACTAGTTCTCAGTCCAACTGGCAGAAGAAGAGTTAAGTGCAAATGCTCGGAGACAGGAACCCGACGGGCACTGTGGAGGAGTCAGTAGGAGGGAAGCGTGAGAGGGACAGAGTGATCGGAGGGTCCAAGTGGTGCGACCTCAGAGACCATGGAAGGGAGCTTGGATTTTGCGTAGAGCCACCCTGTATGAGGTCCTTGGCAGACCCCCAGGATTGTAGAAAACAGCCTTCAGGGACAGAGAGAGTGCAGGTTTGATGGAGAGAATTGGGCGGATGCAGAATATTTTGGGTGTTGGAACCTGCAGGGTTGCTGAGAGACTGTGGGAGATGAGGGGTTGAAGAGAGGGGTTAAGACACCTCCTCAGGTTTGTTTTTTTTTAAGATTTTATTTATTATTTGACAGACAGAGATCACAAGTAGGCAGCGAGGCAGGCAGAGAGAGAGGAGGAAGCAGGCTCCCTGCTGAGTGGAGAGCCCGATGTGGGGCTCGATCCCAGGACCCTGAGATTATGACCTGAGCCAAAGGCAGCGGCTTAACCCACTGAGCCACCCAGGCGCCCCACCTCCTCAGTTTTGGGCTTAGGCAGCTGGGTGGATGGGGTTATAATTCCTGAGATAGAGCAGACCAGGAGACGAACGGAGTTTTGGAGCTGGGATTTACACAGGACTGCAAGGACTCTTCGGGTGATGTGTGAAGTTTGTGGAGCCTATTTGACACCCGAGGAGAGATTTTTAAGAAGCCAGATTGAGGGCGCCTGGGTGGCTCAGTGGGTTAAGCCGCTGCCTTGGGCTCAGGTCATGATCTCAGGGTCCTGGGATCAAGTACCACATCAGGCTCTCTGCTCAGCAGGGAGCCTGCTTCCTTCTCTCTCTCTCTGCCTGCCTCTCTGTGTACTTGTAATTTCTCCCTGTCAAATAAATAAATAAAATCTTTAAAAAAAAAAAAAAAAGAAGCCAGATTGATACGAAAGTTGGAAGCTCAATAGGCAGGCGGGTGATGGGGTACAATAGGGGACAGGGTATCACGGACTCTATAATGCTAATCGGCCGTGGGACTAGATGGGTTCATGTGGAGGACAAATCAGGTTAGAGGAAATAAATATGATAAGTGCTGATTATATTTCCTTTCTTGGACAACTCTTTGTTTTTACTAGTTATTGATTGCCTTGTTTTTCTCATTTGCTTAAATTTTATGTACTTTTAAAAATGATTTTATTTTATTTATTTGACAGACAGAGATCACAAGTAGGCAGAGAGGCAGGCAGAGAGAGAGGAGGAAGCAGGCTCCCTGCTGAGCAGAGAACCTGATGTTGGGCTTGATTCCAGGACCCTGGGATCACGACCCGAGCCGAAGGCAGAGGCCTTAACCCACTGAGCCACCCAGGCGCCCTTTTATGCACTTTCTATGCACAGCCTCAAACACTCTCATAAAACTCAAAACCCCTCTTTCTTGCTTTTTGCTATTAGTGGCCTTTAGAGAGTAAAGGTATGGTAGAATTGTTGTTGTTTTTGGGGTTTTTTTGGGAAGACTTTTCTTTATCTGGTCTCAGACTCGGGTTGATGGTTGGATCATAGGCTGAGGATCGTTTTCAGCCTGATGCTGGAAGGCAGTATTTTCTGCTGCTTCCTGCAGCACCCTGCACGGTCTGTTTCCTCAGAGTTTCTTTCTCCATTTTGTTTTCACATCTTGTCTTTCATGTTTAAACTTTCCCTGGAGATCTTCGACTCTATTTTTATTTAAGAGTATGGTACTAAGAGCTGATGGATAATTCTGTGGATGGGGGGGCCGGCTGAGTTGACTACTGGCTTCACTATCAGTTTATAGAGAAGGGACCACTGGTTTTTGTAAGAAAGCACTACACACACTCTGTAGGTCTCATCTCTTGGATAGGCCATTTTGCAGGATGGTAGACAGGATAATGGTCCCGCAAGGATGTTTGTGTCACTCACATCCTCACCGTTAAGGATGTGAGTGACCTTAATGGTGAAGGGACTTTGCAGACATAATGGAGCATCTTGAGATGGGGAGGTGGTTCTGGATTGTCTGGGCGGACTTAATAAATCCTTAAAAGAGGGAAGCAGGCCTGTGAGAGGAAGGTGATGCGGTGTAGCAGAGAGTGATGTGAAGGTGGTGGCTGACTGGCTTTGATGATGGAGGAGGCCGAGGGCCTCCCGAAGCTGGAAAAGGCAAGGACACAGATTCCCTTCTACAGCCCCCAGGGCGAACTCGGCCCTGCTGATCCATTTTAGATTTCAGACCTCCTAAACCGTAAGATTATACATTTGTGTTGTTTGAAGCCACTCAGCTTGTGGTCCTTTGTCGCATCAGCCACAGGCATCCTAACACACCCGGTGAGGACCCTCCCACCTTCTGCCCAGGGAGCTGGGGGGTCTCTGCTCTGACCAGGGTGTGCTTTCACTTTTGTCTCCTTTCCAGAACGGCCCCATATTCCTGCTCTTGGTCTTGTCGCCGGATACAAACCTGAGGCTGGTTTGTTTTACTTTGGAGAATACTAAGCATTTGTCATCCGCTTGGTGTTTACGAATGTGAATTTGGGCTGGGCTCTGAGTTTGCTGAAGAGTGTGAAATGCAGCGATGCTCTCTCCCACGCTGGTGCCCACCCTCCAGAGGCAGGACAGCACGTGGGCCGAGCTCAGGGACTCTAGAGCTGAATACCTGGCCTCAGAGCCTCCTTCTGCGGCCTCCTGGTTCTCCGACAAGCCAGTCAGCCCTTTCCCACCCAAGCTGCCTCAGCTGTAAAGGAGGTGCTGGTAGAAGCACCTCCCAGTGCTGCGGGGGACTGTACAGCTCATGGCCGTATAGTGTTAAGAATGGCGCCTGGTCCGTCGTGGGGGCTGCCGGCCGGCAAGTCATGGCTGGTTTACAGTCACGTGCTGCGTCCGTATTATGTGCCTGGCCTTATGCGGTCCTTCCCCTGCTCTATCTCATTTCAACTTCACTGTAAACCTGTACGGTAGATTCAGTGAATTCTTTCCCTACGAGCAATCCCCTGGAAGGGGAAGTCCTGGGTCATGTCGCAGCGGGGGACGGAGAAGGGGGTGGCTGTGGTCGTCATGCAGGGGGCCTTTACTTAGCCCACGGCCTCCCCTGACCCGGCTGGGTAAGGGGAGGCTGTCTCAGGCGCCCCTGGGATCCAAGCTCAGGGGGCAGGGACTCCAGGGTGGGGATGTGGCTGCTGGAGGCTCTGTGCACGAGAGGGGCTCTCGCAGGGGGCTCTGGAGCTTCCAGGGCTCCCCGGTACTTGCCCCTTCTCCAGGCAGGCCTGCTCCTCTTCCGCCAGGCAAGACACTCCAGCCCTTGCTGGGGGAATCCTTTCTAGGAGGCTGAGGGTGGGGGGCGGGGCCCGGCGGGAGCTGGGCCCGGGTGTTCTTGTGGAGCTTGCTAGGCAAAGCGGGACTGGGCGTGGGGCTCGGGCGCGGCCTGGGAGGGGCCTGCAGTGGGCAGAGCAGGAGCCTGTGGGGGTGTGTGGAGCCTGGGGCATAGCTTAATTGAAGGGGCCTGCTGGAGTGGGTGCTGGGCTTGGGATGGGGCTTGTCTGGGTGGGGCCAGGGCTGTGCCCTATGGCAGGGGCAGGCGCGCCCAGGGTCCTGATTCGCATCCCTGTTCCGGTGATCAGGTTCTGTTTGTGCAGGATGAACAGCCTGGCCAGAGGACAGCCAGCTTCAGGTCACTCTCGGAGGGCTGAGCACTCTGCGGGGCGGTCACTGTGCCACAGCACCCTGTGTGCCTCTCTCGTGGGGCCTGAGAAGCTTCTCTACACCTACACCTGCAGGGTCTCGGGGCTCTCTTAAGTGGCCCTCTCTCCCCTGCTCCCCACTCCCTCATCGATGCTTGAGAAGGGAGAGGAGTCTGGGGCAGGAGGAAGGTTCGGGAGGTGACGGCCCATTTCTCCTTTTTCTCTCTGCATTTCCCTCTTTTGCACGCTCCTGGCTCTGCCCCAGACAGACCGCAGGGAGCCAGGTCTGGAAAAGGCAAATGTTCCCTTTGACAAAAGGGAGGTGAGAGGAGCCTCTGGGGGTGGGGGTGGGGGATTTTGGCAGCAGAGTGGACTGGAAGGGAGGTTGTGTACCGCCAACCCCGCTGTCCCTGTCATCTTGACTTCTCTTGTCCTCCTAGTGCCCCTGGCCAGCCCTCTGTTTACTCTCCTGAGTAGGTCCTGGGCTTTCCAAGTTTGCAGCAGAATGCCCCAGTGCAGGACAGAGTTCAGCCCTGCCTCAGAAAATGCACCATAGGAGACTCAAGAGCCAAATAAATCACGACCTTATTTGAAAGGAGCGTTCATCCTTTGGGAGCCTGCAAGTCCCCTTGCGCTGACATCTTTTAATGGACCCTGGTGGCCCTGGGACAGGATAGAGTGGCCTGGGATAGCTCAGACAGGGCTGGGCTGTGCCCATATATCTCTAACCCACTACAAGCCCAGGGTTCCACCTTTGGGGTGGTGCTTCTCAGTGCCCAGTGATGGATGGATGCGGGACCTGTGTGTCCTTTCCACAGAGAAGGTTGGTAGAGGAGGGAGGTGATTGTCCCAGTATACAGAGGAGAAGACAGCTCAGAGAGGGTGCAAGGTGGGCCCAAGGGCACCCAGGACAGTGGTGACAGAATCGGGATGAAAACCAGAGCCCGTCCTTTTCCTCAATCACTAAAACAGCTTAGTGAGGACTGCTCACCTGTACAGCTCATCAGGACTGACAGCCGGGAGGGATGGCGGACCAGGCCTGCTCACTGTAGTGTTGGGTTTAATGTCCAAAGGTGCAGCTCAACCCAATTCTCAACTGTTTAAAAGTGATAGATCTAACAGCGAAGAATACCAAAAGGTCAAAAGTCAAAGAAGGCAAGGAGATGCAAGTGCCCTCCAGAAGAAAGCTGGTGCAGCCAAGTTAGTATCAGACGAGATAGATCGTAAGGCGTATCATGACTAGGATCAATGATAGTAACTTCATAATTTGTCACCAAAGCCCCAACTCCCCAGGATGATATAACATTCCTAAATTTGTATGCTCCTAATAACATAGTTTCAAAATAGATAAAGCAAATTGGCAGCTCATGCACGGACTTGTTTTTTCATTCTGAAAGTCAAGTTCTTTTTGACGGATGTCAGTCTTTGCCATTAGCCTTGGATGAGGCTGAAAATAGCCAGGCCCGCCTCACAGGGAGATTGCCCTCTAGAAGGGAGAAAAAAAAAAATCACAGATTCATGAACAAGCTGGAGACGAGTGGCTGGCCCCAGCTCTGGAGGGTGTGGGTTGTGTACTGAAGACACACTCAGTACTCACAGATTTCTTTCCACAGTGTCACAGAGAGTCCCTGAATCGCAGTCCTAACCTCAAAACAAGACATTAGAATTTTGAGTTGTCATTCTGTTCACATGAGCTATCCTGGGCCATTGGAAACAGCCCCCTGCCCTGTGGTCCTGGGGATCCTCCTACTCATGGATGTCTATGACAGTAGCTCAGTGGTCCCCCTTTGAGTCCTGCTGACCATCCTGGAGTTTGGTAATTCCTCTGTCCTCCATCCTAGTACAGATTCTGTGGGGACCAAAGCTTATCAACAAGAGGGGGATGCTCCTTAAGAAAAAGAAAACAAAATCATAAATACAAAGTTAGATGCAACAATGACCATTTATTTAGAACAGGACAAGAAATCATAGCAAACTGTAGATTTTTATAAGTGACAAATACCACAAATAATGCAAAATACAGGAAAACATCTGCAATATTTTTTCTACCATTCTTGCTGCGCACTCTTTGACATTTTTTCATAGGTAACAGTTTTGAATTTCTTCCATAAAGGGAACTGAGAATTAATATAATCTTTTTTCTTAGCATGGTTGATCAAAAATTGTGTTGTATTATAGTTTAAAGATACTACTTAGCTTTACAACCCATTCTTTTTTTTTTTTTTTTCCAAAATATTTTATTTATTTAATTGAGAGAGAGCAAGAAAGAGAGCGTGAGCAATGGACAGGGAGGAGGGGCCGAGGCAGAGGGAGGAGGAGACTCCCCGCGGAGCAGGGAGCCTGACACGGGGCTCGATCCCAGGACCCCGGGATCATGACCTGAGCTGAAAGCAGACGCTTAGCTGACTGAGCCACCCAGCACCCGTCACAACCCATTCTTGTAATGTCACTAACATCCTACACATTTTTAGGACTAGTAACAACTCTGGGAAGACCCCTATCCAGTTTTTTTTGCCCCTGCCTCCTGGGCACAGTCCCATCAAGATCTGTTGTGCATCTCCAGGGGGTCAGCAGGGGCTCTCCTGGTTCCAGGGCAGCCTCCTGGAGCAAAGCAAACAGACCTGCCGTGGTTGCCAGGTGTGGTGCTGCACAGCAAGCCGAAGGCAAAGGTCAGGGGTCAAGCGCTGTCCTGGACCAGGTGGAGGACGAGGCTTACGGCCGGTGGGTTTGGTCAGTGGTGGACACGGCTGGCCAAGGACTGCAGTCATGGAAGGGGTCAGCAGGACCCCTGGTGGAAGGCAGACCATGGGCATCCCCCTGGCGGTCAGCTGGTGCCACCAGCATGTGCCCAAGGACCAGCATCAGGCCAGAAAGTCACAGGACCCACACCCTGCCTCCTGCACAAAGATGTCCTTGGAGGGGAGCAGGAGGCTTGGAGAATGTGCTTCCACATTCACATGGAAGCAGGCGACCCACCCACAGAGCCTGGGGGACAATCAGGCTCCACAGGCCAGGCCTCAGCGAAGGAGAGCCCTGTGACACCCAGGAAAAATTGCATTTTGTCTTCCCAGCTGAGTCCCATTGTGAGAGCCAGACCACATCAAGGCATGGGGGGCTTTGGCCTAGAAGAAAGAGACCCCAACAGGGCAAGGGGCAAGGCTCTGGGGCTGTTAACAGCAGGCCAGACAGACACTGGGCAGGGAAGGCATGCAGATCCCCGGGGCGCCCAGGCTCTCAGGCCCCCAGCTCGTTGGTGCCCGTGGGGGGTGTCTCCCTCCCCTCCCCGTCAGGCTCCTCCCTCAGCACCCTGCGGAGTATGGCCCCTGGGGACTCCCGCAAGCAGCAGTGTCCCTGGCTGCCCACCACGAAGTAGATGACAGGATTGGCACTGCTGCTCAGGGCCGAGGAGAGGCATGCCATGTGGTGGAAAAGAGTCTTCTGATTCTGGGGCAGGTCCAGCCAATAGAGGAAGAACCAGCTGATGCCGAGAGGCAGGGCGCAGATGAGGAACATCGTGACAGAGGCCAGGATGACCACGTACAGCCGTGTGGGCTGCGGCCGCCCCCACTCCTGTGAGCTCCTCCGCACCCGCACGAAGAGGGTCACGCTGGACAGGGTCATCACTGGGGTGAAGATCCCCATGATGAGGAAACTGAAGACGGAGTCCACCGTGTAACACTGCCTTAGGCTGAACCAGAACTCCCTGCAGAAGAGTGAGACCAGCACGTTCATCAGGAGGGACAGCACCCAGAGCAGGGCACACACCACGGCTGACAGGTGCCGGGGGCGGCGACACTTGTACCAGATGGGGAAGAGGACAGACAGGCAGCGCTGCGTGCTGATGGCCGTCAGGAGGGTCAGGCTGGTGGTGTAGGTGAAGGACCTCGCTCTCTCCATCACCTCATAGGCCAGCAGGGGTCGGGTCGAGAGAGAGGGTGACGGCCGTGCAGAGGAGGAAGAGGAAGTCAGCCACGGCCAGGTGGAGGATGTACGTGCAGAACGGGGTCATCTGCCCCGGGCAGCTCAGCAGCCAGACCACCAGGCCATTGCCCATCATGCCACACATGCAGACGAACGTGGCCAGGATGCTCAGCACCTCGGGAGCGGTGTCCGGTGTGTTTATCATGGAGTCATTTGGGGAGAGTTTCTGGACATAGGAGTCCGCTATAATCCCGTTCATCCTGTGGAAAGAATATGGACCGACTTGAGGTTCTGTGTTGCTGGAGCCCCAAGGGGCTTCTTGGGGCCCCACACCCCAACTGTCCAGTTTCAGGGCTTTCTCCTGGGTTCTGTTTATAAGAAACATAACCAGGAGGGGCACCTGGGTGGCTCAGTGGGTTAAAGCCTCTGCCTTCGGCTCAGGTCATGGTTCTAGAGTCCTGGGATCGAGCCCTACATCTGGCTCTCTGCTCAGCAGGGAGCCTGCTTCCCCCTCTCTCTCTGCCTACTTGTGATCTCTGTCTGTCAAATTAATAAATAAAATCTTTAAAAGAAAAAAAAAAAAGAAACATAACCAGGAGGCTTAGCCCATTCCCTGCTTTCCTGGTTCCCATCCCGCCAACTCTGCCAGCCCTGCTGTGACATACCCCAAGTTGTTCTAAACACCCTTTGTCAAGTGAAGAGGTTCTCTTGCATTTTGAGTTTATTATTATTATTTTTTAATCATGAAGAAGTATTGACTTTTATCAAAGGCTTTCTTTTCGCTCTTGACTTACCAAGTTCCCTTTACACATGAGACCCTCAAAACTCTGTTCTGGCTTCTCTGTCCTACATACTGCTTTTATGGGCATGTGTGTTTAAAATATGTAAGTGGTTTGGTGTGAGCTCTGGTGCTGTGTGGCTGACAGCCACTCAGTACTCGTTCTGTGCCCTTTTCATGATGTTTCATCCTCCAGGAGACCACTGAGCTCTGGCTGGTTTCCCCCTTCCAGAGAGCATCTTCAGGCATAAAGCTGGGGTGATCACAGGGCTCATCTCTTCTATTTCCCTTTTCTTGGAGTTCACACTCCGGGGATGCCTCTTGTCCAGTATCTGAACACAGCTGAGTCTTCTGTTTTCTCCAGTTTTCTGGTTGTTGACCGTGGGAGGGCTGGTCCAGTACCAGTTCCTCCCTTGTGGCTAGACACAGAAATGCCTCTGATGTATTTTCCTCTTGATCATTGCTGGTGTGGAGGAACCCTGTTGATTCTTGTCGTTTTTATTAATCAGGCAAATGTCCTAATATAGCGGACCATACCTATCCATTTTTCTGTTGACAAGTTTGATTTTCTTATCCCTCTAATTTCTTTTTCATGTCTTATAGCATAGCCCAGAACATCTAGTCATCTGCTGAGCGCTGGTTGCAGTCAGGTGTGCTTATCTTCTCCCTAAACTTCAAGTTTCTCTATCAGATGTGATGGTTACTCTGAGTTTGTGGTATTATCTTTGATCAGGGTGAGAAAATTCCCTTCCTGGTTGTCTGAGAGTTTTTATCATAAATGATGGAATTGATCACAATTATTTTTCTGCATCTACTTAATCCCTTTCTTTTTTTCCTCCCTTTGTCTCTTTATGTGGTGGATCTATAGTGGTACGTTTTCTGGTATTTACTCCTTGTTACATTTTTAGGATAGACCATTTCTATTTGCTCTGGTCACTCCCCTTTCCCCTCAGGTATCCTGGTTTTATTTAGAAAATGTCCCCCCATGTTCATAAGTGAAATTAGCCTATAATTTTCCCCTCTTGTACTATCCTTGTCTGTTTTTTATTTCAAAGATGTGAGATTATACTGGTTGCATAAAATGACTTGAAGAGATTGCCTTTTTTCTCTACCTTCTGGAACAATTTGTAGCATGTAAGGATTATCTTTCTTTGAAGATTTGGCAGAAGGTAAAACCATCTGGTCAGGTTATTTTTATGTGATTGTTAGGAGACAGGCATGGCTTTGTGAAAAGAAAATTACAAGTGCAACTATATAATAGGTTTAATCAGATTTTGAATCTCTTCTTGAGTTAGAGTAGGCGATGTTATTTTTCTGGGTAATTCTTCATGCTTATGGTTTCACATTTATTGGTAGATACTGTAAATAATCTACACAATATTCCCTTATAATTTTTAAAGCCCTAATTCAATCTTCCATTTTAAATTTGTGTGCTCACTTCTTTTTTTAAAAAATCAGTTTGCTAGAGGCTCAGTTTTACGAGAACTTTTTCTTAAACGTCTCTATTGTTTCTTTGTTTCCAGATTTCCATTTTATTTATTTATTTATTTAAAAGATTTTATTTATTTATTTGACAGAGAGAAATCACAAGTCGGCAGAGAGGCAGGCAGAGAGAGAGGAGGAAGCAGGCTCCCCGCAGAGCAGAGAGTCTGATTCCGGGCTCGATCCCAGGAGCCTGGGATCATGACCCGAGCCGAAGGCAGAGGCTTTAACCCACTGAGCCACCCCACTGAGCCACCCAGGGACCCTCCAGTTTTCTGTTTAAAAAAAAAGATTTTATTTATTTATTTGAGAGAAAATGAGAGAGCATGAACAGGGAGGAGAGGGAGAAACAGGCTCTCTGCAAACAGGGAGCCCAACGTGGGACTCGATCCCAGGTCCCTGGGATCATGACCTGAACTGAAGGCAGACGCTTAACTCACTGAGCCACCCAGGCACCCCCGGTTCCAATTTTAATTGATGCTTTTACTTCTTTTACTTTCTTTGGATTTACCTTGTGATTGTTTTTCAGCTTCCTGTGTTGAACTGCTAGGCAACTATCAAAATTTCTCTTTCTAAGGGGCATTTTGGGCTCTGGATGACTCCTAAGTATTTCTTTAGCTGTTTCATGCATTTTGGTTTATAGTGTCTTCATTGTTGTTCATGCCTAAATATTTTAACGTCGAAAACCACTGAAAATACGTAAAATTTAAATTTCCATAAATTTGTTACAGATATTATTTCATAGCACTACGAATATTTTTATCTGCCACAAATAAGTTTTGTCATTTTCTCTTCGGCTTTTGGAATCTTTGTTAAGTGGGGACAAATCTGAGATGATCATGCCGTCCCTGTCAAGTGTACCTTTTATGTGGTGGCCTTCTTCACTTTATTTTTTATTTTATCTATTTATGAGAGTGAGGGAGAGAGAGAGGGAAAGAGCGCACAAGCCAGGCAGAGAGGCAGTGGGAAAGGGAGAGCCAGACTCCCCGCTGAGCAGGGAGCCTGATGGGGAGCTCAGTCTCTGGACCCTGGGATCATGACCTGAAACTAAAGCAAATACTTAACCGACTGAGCCATCCAGGCGCCCCAGGCCTCTTCACTTTCAATGCTGAGATCTGCTACCAGGATTTGGCCCTGGTTTCTGTTGGTATCCACAGGGTGTCACTGGTCCAGGAGCAGGTCTGTGGTGGGGTTCATGGGTCGGAGATGTGGCATCGTGCAGACGTTTGTAAATTCAGACTCTGTTACTGTGAATGCTGCAAATCTGGGGCTTTAGTTCCTGAAATTGGTGCCTGACTCAGCTCATGCACCCTTCCCCCACAGTCTCAGGCAGGGGGGAGGCTCCTGAGGGCATTCTGTGCAGAAAGCTGCTTGTCTAAGCAGCAGGGAGCTCCTGGGCTTGGCCTTGTGGAGCCCCCTCTGCTCCAGCTCCAAGGGACTTCCCAGCCCCACAGCCCTTCCTCATCCCCACCCCACCTAAGCCCCATCTGATGTTCTCTGGGCCACCGGCGTCGCTCTAGGACCCAGAGATTTCCTACCTCTCCAGGGCTGGGTAGGAGGGGGATTGTGTTTTCTCCCCAGTTTCTCGGCATCCACAGTGGGAGGGTGGGACCATGACCCACACAGCCTCCATAGGTGCCCTGTCTGTCGTCACAGTCAGGAGTCCCTCCCGCAGGATCCACAGATGTTTAAGTAACATTGATCAAACTTCTACTATGTGCCAGGTACCTACATGGTGCTCTGTGTCCCACGGGGTAGATGATAGCATATGGACATGCGCGGAATGCATGTCCGCACCCAGGAGCACAGATGCACACACAGATAGTACAGATACACATAGAAACACAGTATAGATGCACAGCAGTGGCCAGGACACAGAAAGGCCGTCCTCATAGAACTCACGGTCCAGGGTGGGGAATGTACAATAGACAGGATTATCCCCTGTCCCCCAGGGGGTACATAAGAAGGCAGGGACCTGCTGGAAGGTGCTGAGGTTGGAGGGCGGCAGGGAGAGGCTCGTTGGAGGGGCTGCTATGAGAGACCCATTGCTGTCTGTGCAGGGGGCTGGGACCCTGCTCCCCTGGCCCCTCCCCAGCCAGCGGAACCCTTTACACACCGCCCTCCCGAGCCACTAGTGATTGGTCCCCGCCCAGTGCCAGGCTCAGCGAAGGAGTGTCCTCGAAGCCCCACGCTAAGTAAGGAATGTGTGGGCCGCTCCCCAGGGATGGAGGACGCGGGTGGCACCTGCTCCTCGGGCAGGGCGGGATGCACTAGGTCACCCTGTGGGCCGACTGACGCCCCCCAGTCCAGTGCCCCACCCCACCTCTGAGTGCATGTAGTGCCCCCCGACCCTCTGCTCTGGTCAGGGTCCCAGAAGCCTGGACAGGGGCCCTCCGCACACCTGGGCTGCTTCTCAGCTGTCACCTGATACCCCGCTGATGGGGACAGAGGGTGGACCAGGCCAGGGCTATTCTGGGTCCTGGGCTACAGACCTTCCCGGGGATGCTGCTCGAAGGGGAGACCATCGACAAGCAAGAATATGCAGCTTTCGGGGTGGGAACTTCCAGAGGGGCTGACAGCTGCCGGGAGAGCAGCTTTAGTAGCCAAGCGGCAGTGGGGACAGAGCGTGTGGAGGGACGACGGTGTGCTGCAGGCGCAGCGGCTCCCTAGACCCCTCCAAAGGGGCGGCTCTCGGCAACAGAGACCCCCAGATGTGCCGAGGAGGCAGCTGTGGAGGCAGGGGTGTGGGTGACCCTTTGAAGGGGTGTGTTGTAGTGGGCAGGGGGGAGGCGAGGGTAGAGAAATGGGACCAGGGACGGAGGACCCAAACGGGAGCTGCTCAGCAGAGGGAGACCTGAGGGCGCAGGCACGGTCACGGCTGCAGGGGGGCGGGGGGAGTGCGCCGGGGGGCAGAGTCGGTACCGCGGGCAAGCGGCCTGGGAGCTGGGCACTGCCCAGGAGAGACGGGAGAAGCGGGGAGCCCACCAAGCTTGCGGGACCCCATGCGGGAAGGTTCCTCCTTTCCAGTGAAAGAAGGAAGAAGAGGGGAGGGGTGTGGGGGGCGGGGGGAGGGGGCCTCCTCCTGACAGCGATGGGCCCAACTGTGTCCCCCTCAGTGATCTGTTGAGGCACCAAGCCGCTGCGCTCCTCTCAGAGGTGGGCCTGTACGAGGTGTTCAAGGTGAAACCAATCCGATCCGGAGGGCGGGTCGTGATCTGGTAAGACCAATGCACTTCTGCGACGGGTTGCTGGAGCCTACCCTCCTCCCCCGCTGCCTCCCCTCTGCTGGGCTCTTCCCTGAGCCCCGCACTCCCTCCGACTCTGAGCTACGAGGGTTGTCACTGGGCCTGTGAGCCCCTCGGGCAGGCCAGCATCGGACTAGAGCCCCTCCACGCCCTCCCCGCCCTGGGCCCAGGCCTGCCGTAGCCAGTGCTCAGTGATCACACGTGAAAGGTGATGGTTTAGAAGACGGTGCCTGTCGAGTTAGCTGTAGGATGCCTGTCTTCAGAAGCCTTGTTTGAATTTCTGTCTACCTCACCTGACGCCTTCGGGAAATGTCATTTCTAGCTAATACAGTCCATCTCTCCTTGTCCTTTAAACGTTTAAAAGGTCACCTAGATGAGATAGTAAAACAGTCTCCTTTAAAAGGTCTGAGGGTCAAGAGGACGTAGGTTTTGCTATGCCCTCGTGCTGCCTCCCAGTGTTAACGGTAGGATCACACCCTTGAAGGATTTTTTTTCTGTGCATTTCCATATAATGTTTTTACAGAAATGAAAACCTATGCCTTGCTGCTTTCCCCAAAACAAAGTGAATGTCTTCTTCAGTTGTGCTCACCTGACACCTGTATGTCCCTCCTTTGTCCTGGCCTGGCTGTCACCACTGATGGGGGCTCCCCATGTGGCTGGCCCCCTGGGGGTGATCTGAACCACTTCAAATATGGGTGTGAGCTAGGCTTCTGTTGTCCGTTTTATTTGGAAGATGCCAGCTCGGGGAAGTTGAGGCACCTCCCGGGCCATCCAGCCATGTCTGGCTGAACAGGGACTCTCGCCCCGGGGTTGTTGCTAGGCACCACCCATCACCACCATGCTCTCCTCCACCCAGAGAGTAAAAATGTGAGGCTCCTACCTGCTCCCGACTTGGTGCTCAGTCCTTCGGGGAAAGGTGACCGGGCTCTGGTGCCTAATTCCAACGCCTGGAAGCAGCTCCACTGGCTCCATGCCCCCGAGCTGCTCCGGTCCAGTCCCTGCTCCCGGCTCTGCAGGGCTTCTCCCAGCTCGCCTTGGCTGCTCCCCACCCTGGCCTCACAGGAGTCCTGTCCCTGGGATGCCTTCACTCTGCTCTCTGAGATGCTGGAAGGGGAGCTTGAGGCATAAATACAGGAAGGCACCCACCCCACCCAGGAGGCCTGCAGACAAGCTGGCTGGGGACTAATGGACCTAGCTGGGTGTGGGCTCTCAGGCTGCCCATCTAGGCTGGGGGATGCCTTTCAGGGAAATAAGAATAAGGCTGGGGGCCGTGAGGAGCTGCGGGAGTGTTCACGTCCTTCCTGTGCCATCCTGGCAGTGTCTCCCTGCCTGAAGGGCGTCTGGGACAGCCAAAGAGGCCTCAGAGCATCAGCAGGCCCTATCATCTCGGCGTTAACATAGCGCTGTGCAGGAAAGAGGGTCTCTTGTGGGCCGGGAGAGGCCATT
This sequence comes from Mustela nigripes, assembly GCF_022355385.1. Taxonomy (NCBI): domain Eukaryota; kingdom Metazoa; phylum Chordata; class Mammalia; order Carnivora; family Mustelidae; genus Mustela; species Mustela nigripes. Next base: position 4,053,873 of record NC_081557.1, on the reverse strand, counting down.
AGGTCGACACAGCCCTCTGCATGGAGAGATGCTCTGGCTAATGGACCTGCCCAGGGCTCTGCTTGCTGAGGGGCGGAAAGGAAGGAGCCTGGACCCTGGACTCCAGAGCCCCATTTCAAGTCTGAGTTTGTCCGCCTATTAGCTGGGGAGCTTTGTGGTTTAGGGGACCCCTCTGAGCATCCGAGGCCTCACTGAAATTCATGGAGTCCCTTCCGGTCTCTCTCAACAACTTGAGTACAGCGCTCGAGGCAAGAGAGAGGGAATCATTCTGACCTCAGTTGGTGACCTTTCCCCGCATAGGCTGAACCCACTTTCCTGCCTGGGAATTCACGAGTCCTCTAAAACTGAGCCCCCTCCCGGTTCGGATGGAGGCTGACCTCACGGCTGTGTAGCCTGGCGGTCCGATGCCCCGCGGGACATGGTGGCTGCTTGGGGTCTACAGGCGTTGACTGACGGGTGGCTGGGGCCTGGGGCTGTCGTGCCCACCCTCATGCCCGGTCCTGGACGTGAAGGAGAGGTCGGTGTGGGAGACCTCTGGCCTCAGCTTTGGGAAGACACGTGAGTGAAGAGAGGAGAGGCACGAAGCTCCGATGTCGAAGTGTCACCAACGCCCCACGTCATGGACAGGTGACGGAGGACAGAGAGGCCCCATTGTGCTCACGGGTGTCCCCAGGGGACACAGAGCATCCCCATGTCAGAGGAGCAGCTCGGACCGTCCCAGGCTCTTACTCTGGGCTTGCCGAGCCGGGGTGGTGGACGTCTTACCCCGAGGAGGTAACACCTAGCCTGAGAAGGGGAGGGGACACAGGTGACCCAGGAAGACACGGGCTTCCTGGCAGGAGCTGTCCCGTTCTGGCACCTTCTGTGGCTAGAACTGGGCCTGGCAGGTACAGAGGCTCACATTTCCCGACTAGTGACAGGTGAGGGACAGAGTCCCTGGAATCAGGGGCCCGGATCCAGCTGTTCCCGGCCCGCGACCGCACCCCGACTTCTCAGCGACAGGAGCCAATCCGGTTCCAGTGTGGGCCCGTGCGTGCGCGTGCATGAGTTCGTGCGTGCGCGGGGACGATTGTACGCGTGGGTGGGTTGGTGCGCCTGCGTGAGTAGTTCGTGCGCGTGCGCATGAGTGCGTGCGCCTGCGCGCTTCAGTGCGGCTTCTGTCACGTGCCGCCCAGGAGCCTAACCCGAGGGGAACGCGGGACCCGGAGGAGGCGCCGGCTTGGGTCGTGCTGGTGACACGGCGAGGACCGGCAGACCCCACGGGCCACCCGAGGCCGCGGGCGTCGGGACGCGGGCGACGGGCAGCGCCTTGGACGGCGGCTGCGGTGCGCCCTGGCTGAGCCGCGCCCGCCCCGCGCAGCCGGGCCGCGCCGCTGCCGTCGGGCGTGGAGCGCGCGGTGCGCCGCCTTCTCGCGTGGGACTCTGGAGATCCGCGCTTGCTCCTCCGGGGATGGTGAGTGTGGCTGCCGCGGGACCGCGGCCCTGGAGGGCGAGTCTGGCCGAGGGGCGGACCGCCCCCGGGGCCTGGGCCCAGGGCTGGGGAGGCGGCCCCGGAGCGGACTCCGGGTCCTGTGTCTTGGGTAGGGGGAGCGCACGTTCCGGTGGCAGCCCTGGGAATGGTCGGCGGGAGGGAGGCGCCTGCTGGAAACCGCTGATGGAGCTCCCGGGTAGGGCAGTGGGTGGACTTCCGAGACACCCACCCCTCCGCACCCCCGCCCCGGGCCGACCAGACTTGTTTCTGTTACTTATCACGGGCTGTGCAGATCGGCCGGGAGCAGTCTGTCCGGTGTGACCTCGAGTGGCCTAAAGCACAGGGGTGCGGGGCGGGGGTGGGGGCCTGGGACTCTGGGGCGCTAGGACATTCTTGGGGGGGGTGTGATGGAAATGTTCTTCGGGCGAGGACACAGACGTTCCTCGCAGCGATTTGGTGAGGTCGCGAGTGTGCATACGTGTGTCAGAGATCATCGACCGCGTTAACAGTTCATTTCATTGTGCCTAATGTCAACCGCAAGAATTTTCTTTTCTTTTCTTTTTTTTTTGGACGAAATCTGCCCGAGTAGGTGAGCCTTCTCCCAAATTGCCAGGAAGCTTGGCGCTGGCATTCTGACTCACTGCGGCGGACTTTTCCATGAACTTTTGTTCTGTGAACGGAGCCCTGTTGTCTCCAGCCCCCAGTGGCCTCAGATACACGACTTCTGCGCTCGCATTCCGAGTTGCCCTGAAGGGACCGTGTGGACGGGGTGATCTCTGCGACGGGTTTTGGTAGCTCCCTGGTCGGGTCACGCACGTCTGTAAGAGCACCTTTCCTTGGGCTGGGCGGCTTCCCATCCGCGGAGAGGTGACTGTTAGTGGACCCACCCCTTCATCCCACCTTCTAGATGGATCCCGCGGCTCCTGGAAAAGACGGGGTGTCTTGGCAGAGGATTCTAGACCAAGACGTGCACATGTGAAAGGATCTCAGGCTTCAGAATTCTGGCCCCAAAGAGAAAACTCGGTTATCTCACAAGCACAGCCGGCAGGGTGGGAGCCAGCAAGGCCCATGCCGGTGCCGGAGAGGCGTTTCTGTTTGGTCTTACGGACACAGGCCAGGAAGACGCAAAGAGGCCTCAGCTCTCAGGCTGTGTGTTGTGCTGTGTGCCGAGCACGAGTCCCCGGCCTGCTGCCTGCCCGCTTCATCTGCCAGCTGCCCAAGCCTGGGTTGCGCCCCCCTTTGGTCTCAGGCGCTGGACTGTTGGCTCCAACAAGGCCGGTCTGGGTTGTCCTTGGACTGTGATGGGCCTGTCCTGTCTAGTCAGTGCGGCATCCCCGGGGCCCCTACTGCCGGTGCTTTGCTGGTGGCCGCTGCCAGCGGCCTGGGTTCCAGGGCAAGCACGTGGCCACCAGAGAGGTGGGACAGTGACGGGGGCTCCACCCTGGGTTCGAGCCGCCTGTCCCTGGGAGCCCAGCTGTGCAGGTTAAATGAGCTGGTGGAGGTTTTAGCCCAGGGCCCACTGCACACAGCAGGTCCCCTGCGAATGGCAATCTGTGCCCTGCTCCCCAGGCTGGGATTGGTTCTTCCTTGTCCCTCCTTCCTGGCCACCCTGCTCTCTCTTAGAAGGGACACTTTGCCTCTGCTCCAGAGGCCTGTGCTGGATCTGTGAGAAAACCCAGGCCCACAGCTTCCGGGTGGCAGTACTCTGTCTCCCTGAGGCATGCTCTTGACTTTGCACATTTGGCCCTGTTTCTTATGTGCATCATCCAGGAGTGTGCTTGTCCAGACAGCGGTGGCGGGGGGGCACCGAAAGCAGGGCCCCACAGCCCTACCCTGGCGGCTCTGCAGTCCTCGCCCCGCATATCTGGTGGTGGTAGCACGTTGTGCTTAGTAACAACTGGAGTGGCAGGGAGACCAGTGTTTGTTCCTCGTGGGGCCAGCTACGGGTTCCTTCGTAGGGATGGCGATATGCAGCCCCTGAATTCGACTCCTGCGCAGTGTTCAGGGGAGGGCGGTTAGACCCCTTGTTCCAGAGAGTTCCATGGTGGAGATCTGTGATGCTCGGGTCCCTCTGCTTCCTGACTTTCCCAGACACCAGAAAGAAGGAGGCTGGGGTGGTCCCAGCTGAGCTGCCTTTGGTGGGGGACCGCAGAGGCTTCTGTGCCCCACCCCTGCGGCCAGCTCCCTGGGCCCAGGGTGGGAGGAGGAGCGAGCCCTTCTCCTCTGCTCCCGCCTCTCCATGAGCTCAGATGGGAGGCTGTCCGGGGTGGACAGGATGTGCCGGCAATCCCCATGTGGCTGGGGACTGGGTGGGGGAGGAGAGGCCTTACTCTCGGGGAAGACTGTAGGGATCCGCACCTGAGGAGGGTCCAGACGCTGGGCAGGGCCGATCCTGGGGTTCACCCCCCACCCTCCCAGCCCGCTGCCCACTAAGCACGGCCAGATGTGTATTCTTGTGGGGCTCCAGCCCTTCCCCGATCTCCAGGTCCTGCAGTGAGTGAGGCTGCCCGCCCGCTCACTGGGCTGGGTTCTGAGCTGCTGCAGCTGGGCCCAGGCCAGGAGGTCAGTTCCTGCTCCCAGCGGGTGGCGAGGGGTAGCTCCTGGCATTAGACTCAGGGCCAGAGGCCTAGGGTGGGAGCTCCTGAGGAAGAGGTGAACCTCCAGGGACTCGGATTCACTGGGTCCCAAGACAGTGGCTCCTCAGAGGCTCCCTTGTCCGTCTTTAGGACTGGGAGGCATTTCTTTCCAGTGGAGGCCTGCTGGTGGAAGCTTTCCCATTGAGTGGATCCCGCCCCTCATTCGTATCCTCAGGACCTGACTTGGCTTCTTTGAGTCCCCAGAAGTGTCAGAAGTGTCTCTGCTTTTTTGGGGATTCTTGGACTGGCTTTCAGGGTTGGAGGGATGGGTCAGGAGGTGGGGGGAGTGTGCGAGGCCGGGGCGGGTGCACCCCATGCGGGGAGTGGGAGAGGCTGGTGCCCCGGGCTCCGCTCTCTGAAGCTCTTCTGCCTCCAGACACTCAGGGTTCTCTCTCTGCAGAGCAGGGACCTTGATGGAGGAGCCTCTGGGCTTGTTGGAATGGGGAGCACAGGAGCAGAGGCCTGGAGAGGCCAGGAGGAGCGAGTCCACCACCTGGGGATTGGTTGCCAAGAAATGCATTTGGGGGTCAGCCCACCCCAGGGTGGTCCTTCAGCCCTTGCTCTGGGTTGACCAGGGTAAGGAAGAGCAAGTTCAGGGTTTGCAGGTGGAATGCCAGGCACCAACTGGGCCAGCAGGAGAGGCTGGAGGTACCGCCGCACCCTGGGTGGGCCAGCTGGTGGTTCTGTTAGCCAGCTCCCTCCTAGCCCTCTCCCTGCTTTCTGCAGATGGGGGCCTTACCCCAGCCTGGGCCACTGGTGCCTCTGCCCTGGTCTGTCCTTGGGCCTATGTAATGAGCAGGTTCCCCCAGAGCTTCCCTGCCATGGGGCTGGGGTCCCAGGCTGGACACCTGGAGCCCAAGACAGGCCTCTTCGGGGACTGGCTGGAGGTGGGCAGGGGGCAGTCAGGGAGCCTCTGACCCAGCCCTAGTTGAGCTGTCTCTTGGGAGGGGCTCCAGCCTATTGCTGGGCATTGGGTAGGTACCAAGTTCAGGGAGGCCAGCCCCAGCCCCGCGTCAGAGAGGGTGGGAGAGGGAGGGGCATTCTGGACAGGTGGCAGGAGGAGAAGCAGCGGCCGTACCCAGGGGGCCTCTGTGTGGACACGCTGTGTTCCACGACAGGACCTGTATTAAGCAGCACATGGAAACTGTTTCCAGGGGGACCAGAGAGCCCTGAATGGGTGAGAAAGGGCATAGGCTTTAACCAAGAGGACAGGGCAGCTGACCAAAGCTCCATTAGGCAGAGGGGTGGTTACCCTACCAGGAGAGGGACCACTCCAGAGGTGTAGATGGACCATTTGGGAGAGGGAGCTCCCCAGAGGTGTAGACGGATCAGCCAGGAGAGGAGCACAAATGCCAGAGGACAGAGCAGGTCGGGTGGGTGGGGCATAGCTTGGGAAGGCGACCATCTGGGTGGGCTGTTCGTCGCCGACGGGGCCTCACTGTGGAGCAGGTGCAGACAGGACAGAAGGCAGGAAGCCTTGCTCAGTGCACGTTATAAAATGTTTATTGATATACATTTATTGTCTTCTATAAAACTTGCATTGGCTACACAGGGCCCCTGTGCTTGGAGGTGGAGCCAGGGCCCACTCCTGGGTGAGGACTGGAGCCCAGAGACTCCTGGACAGTGGGCCAAGGTTCGAGAACCAGGTGCACAGCAGCATGGACATGCTGTGCTCTGGGAGGCTGCCCAGGGGCTGGCCTGCAGGGAGTAGGAACTGAGAGTGACCTGCCCCAGCTGCCCGAGGCCGCTTCTCGTCTAGCTGCTTGCCATGACCGGAAACTCCCCCATCAAAGTCACCAAAGGATTCAGGGCAGGGATGTTGGGTGCAGAAGGACGGAACTACGAGGCAGGTTAGCCGGAACTCTCTTCCAGGTAGCACCGTCCGTTCAGCTTGGCTCGCCAGTACTGCCTTGAGGGGGCGGAAGGGAGCGAACAGGTGCCCTGACGGGGGCAGAGCTGCAGCCCCGCGGGGGAGCAGTGGTGCTGGCTACATTGCTTTCAAGGAGGCCTGATTGAAAGGGGTAGGAGGGGGAGGGGGCTGGCTGACCCCTCGTCCCCTCCTTTGCTGACCAGCTTCTGGCCACGGAGGAGAATGGCAGGGGAAGCTTGGCCCGGCCAGAGGGCCTGCATGTAGGTGGCTGCTCGGTCTCCCGGCCAGCCACCCCAGAGCCTCCAGCCCACGGAGAAGGAGGCACGAGGAGCCCGAGCAGACCTTCCGCCCTGCACCTGGGCCCTGTGGCCGCGGCCCAGCTCCTGTCTCGGCAGCAGAGGATCTCTGGAGGCTACGGCCCCTGCCGCCCAGCTGGCACCTGCCTCTCAGGACGCGTTCCCGGTGGGGCACTGCATCTCCATGGTGACTGTGTTGGGCGTGCCGCCCCCGGCTTCCCCCAGCTCGGCACCGTCCCGCAGGGCCCGCTGGAAGACCACCCGGAGAGGCTCCCACAGCCGCTGGGACTTGTCCCTCCCCGCCAGGAAGTAGACGACGGGCTTGGCGCTGCTGTGGATGCAGATGCAGAGGTCGGTGACGTACTCAGGGAAGGGGGCCGGGATCTGGAAGACCCAGAAGAGGAACCAGTCGATCCCCAGGTAGATGGAGGACACGAGAAACACGGACACCATGGCCAGGATGACGTGGTTGAGCTTGGCAGAGCGCTGGCGTCGCCGGGCCCGGCATTCCACGTGCAGGATGAGCAGCAGACAGGGCAGCACCATGAGCGGGCAGAAGACGAGGAACAGCAGGATGCCCAGGAAGGTGTCCATGCGCCCACAGGCGCTGCCGGAGCCCCGTGAGGCCAGGAACACGCAGCAGTAGTGGTGGACGCCGGTGACCAGAAGCGACAGGGTCCAGAGCAGGGCGCACACCACGGCCGACAGGCGCTTGGGCCGGCGGCGCCAGTACCAGACGGGGAAGACGACGGACAGGCAGCGCTCCGAGCTCACGGCGGGCAGGAGGCTCACGCCGGCCACGAACGTGCAGAGCCCCACGACCCTGGTCACGGCGCGGACGTAGTCGGCGAATGTGCCCAGGAAGCCGCCCGTGTTCAGGATGGAAAACACAGCCTTGCTGAAGAGGTAGCCGACATCGGCGCCGGCCAGGTGCAGGAAGTACACGGAGAAGGGGCTCCGCTTGATGGAGAAGCCGAAAAACCAGAGGACCAGCCCGTTGCCCACCAGGCCGCACAGACAGAGGAGCAGGAAGATGTAGTTCATGATGGCGGGCGGCGGCAGCATGGTGATCTGCTTGATGGTCAGGAAGCCGCGGCTGTAGAGCTCAGGGGCCTCACTCATGTCAGGACACATCTGGGCGGGTGCAGAGGGGGAGACACCTGTGATGCGGGCCGGGCCCCGCCCCCAGACCTGCACCTGTGTCCCAGCTGATCACGGGGGGTGAAGCCAACGAACTGGCTGGAACTAGAGCAGAAGTTCCAGCCCTGCTCCCACCTAGTGCCCCTGCTCTGTGTCCCCAAGTCTGCAGCTCGCGGCCTGTAGGAGCCAGAGCAGAGACCGTCAGACAGAATAGAGGCCCGGGACGGCCCACCTGTGGGAAGAGACTCGTCCAGAGGTGTCTGTGTCACGAAAGATACGAACCACGGAAGAACCTTTCCAGGTTGAGGGACCGTGGTGAGCCATGGCCAGTAGATACGACACCTAGATTTCAGAGCGGCCCTACGGGTCACTGTGAAGGCTGCTAGCGGGGTGACGGGGAAACGCTCGCCTGCGCCGGGTATCCTCGTGTTGCACCAGCGTTAGATTTTCTGAGTTGGAAGATGCCCTGTGGCCCTGTACGGGAAGCTCCTTGTTCTCAGAGGCCCCAGGCTATTCGGGGTAAAAGGGGGCTTGATGTCTGCAATTTACTTTCCAACAGTTCTGGGAAAGAGTCTGTCTTGGGAGGCATCGAGAGAAAACACAGGCGCCAAAGGCCACCTGCTGGTGAAGGACACACACGTCTGCACTGCACTGTCCGTGCAAATTTTCTGTGCATTTGCCAGTTTTCACACCAAAATGTGAAAATATTTATTTCAAAAAAGTAGAATAAAATAATTGAAAAGGTGGACCCTGGCCCTCACTGGAGTGGGAGCCTGCCCTGTCACGGGATCAGAGAGACAGAGGGATGTAGAAGTGACCCCTGCAGGGCTGGGGTGACCCTGGGTGTCTGGATCGTGAGGGATCTGGGTGTGGCCCAGCCCCTCCCCCTCCAGGAGGTGGAGACTTGTGGTGCTCTGGGGAGGCATTCTGATGCTCGAACAGTCTGGCCGACCGAGGGCACGGGGCTATCTTGCCTGCAGGGTCTGGGCCGGGGATGAATGCGTGAACCCGGGCCTGGAGCAAGACACTGGTTTGGGGGGCGTGCACATAGCAGCACCTGTCCCGAGCACAGTGGCAGCTGCTCTGTCCAGCTGGTGGGTGCTGGGGGGCGGGAGGGGGCAGCGGACACGGGACCGTGGGCTGAGTGGCCCGTCCGTCATCCTTCCCCCTCCCCAGAGAAGCCAGGAAACCCTAGATCGTGATGTGAACTCCCCTGATCTTTAAATGTTCGCATTTAAAAACATCGTGTGGGCCAAACATCACACATCCACAAGCTGGATTCCTTCTCAGGCTGTCACTTTGAGCTCCCATTCCAAGCGACAGGGCTGCGCAGAGCACAGGAGAGCACTCCCCTCCTTCGGCCGGGCAGACGTCACTCGTCCATCCAGCACTCCCTCCCACAGAGCCTGGGCCTGACACCCCCACCCTAGTCCCTGGCAGACCCCCCCCCCCCCCCCCCCCCAGTCAGGCGGGCTATCGGTTCCCATTGCTCAGGACTTTCCCCAAGAGGAAACAAACGGAAAGGTTTTTGAGGCTGGAACATTCCACCGCCTTCCAGATGGTCCTCAGCTTTGCCAGGTACCCCATAACGGGGGGAGGGGGTTCTGTCAAGGGAGTCTGCAAGCAGAGACTGGAGGTGTTGGCAAGACTTCGGGGAGACTGTGAGGTCCAGGCAAGCACGCGAAGGGGGTCTTCTATACCAGGCGCGCTTGTTGGCTCAGCATCTCTGTCCGTCAGCCTCCAAACCCCTTAGCTCGCTCTTTGCTCAGCCTTTCCTCTTGGTGGCTTTGACCACTTTGGGCCGCGGAGCAGTGGTCCCCAAGACCCAGTGCCCAGACAAGCCCATGCCGAGGGATCTCTCAGAGCTCCTCACAGGCTGGAAAAAGTCTGCAGTTCCCTCCCCTCCCCGGAGTCAGAGCAGGAGGGCTGGTGAGTCACTGGGCGTGTAGCTACCACCCCAGCCACATGCGGCCTTGGAAAATGCCTCTTCTCAGCCCGGCTCCCCTCCCTGGGCTCTGCCTTTTCTCTGGGGATTTCTGGAGACTTCTCCCCAGCTGGTCCCGTCTCTTCCTCCCGTGGCTGCTGCTCTACAGTGGTCACCAAGGGAGAAGACCAAGGGCCACAGGCCCTGGGCAAGAGTCCAGGCTCTGTTCCGAGCTCTGGGCTCATCCCAGTCGAGGTACCGTGCTGTCGTGAGCCTCCGTTTTCTCTGATGTGGAGGAAGTTGTACCAGATGAACTCAGAAGGGCCTTCCAATGTGGAGCGAGCTTTGCCCAGGATTGAGAAGGGGGCTCCGGAGTTTTCCAGGAGCTCAGAGAAGTAGGGGGCTGGCAAGGGCAGAAGGGGTGGGTTGGCTTGATGCCTTGTTGGGGTCTTGGCCACAGCCGGTGCCGAAATGTAAACCATGACTACCAGACCCTGGCCTTCAGCAGCTTGGGCAGGGTGGCCCAGCGCCTGTGATGCTCTGTGGGACCCATGGCTTCAGGGACGCCTTGGAGCCCGCTCCTCCGGGTCTCCTGGCAGGGCCTGGCCCTGGGATATAGCTGACCCCCATCTCTTCAGGGAAGAGACGGAACAGGGCTGCTTGAGGGAGAAACGGCTCACACAGGGTATGCACGGCGAAGGGATTTGAGGCTGCTGGGGATGCTGGCGACCGGGGGGCCCTGGGAGCAGGGCTGGGGCACATCGCCCAGAGGGTCTCCTGCCCACCAGTGTGTCCTGAGACAGAGGATTGGTCTGCGTGGCAGAGTGCAGGGGGAGGGGACGCTGGGCTGAGCCCGCCTCTGCCACCCCACCCCTCCTCTGCCACCCCACCCTGCCCCACCGTGCCTGGAGCCCCCTCTGCTGCCCAGCAGCACTTGCCTTACTCCGGCTGCCCGGATGGGCCTCCCAGGAACAGTTCCCCACCATCTCCAGGCCTGGCGAGTCCAGACTTCTCACGGCTCTGCTCTCTGTGCGCTGGCCTGCACACTTCTGGCAAAGGCAGAAGGGGTGGCGTCAGGGCAGCGGTGTTCCCCACCCGCCTAGAAGGCCCCTCCACCTTCCAGCGCCCCTGCCCCAGCCCCCACAGCTGTCTCCTTAGAGGACAGGCCAGCAAGCAGGCACCTGGCTGCCTGAGAGGTGGGCTGTGCGGGGGCACAGGGTGGTCCTGCGGGGTCCAGGGTGGGTCATGTCTGTACACACTGCCCCCTCCTGCCCAGGCTCCTCGTTCACGTCTTTGTCACGGCCAAGATGCTTACTGCTGCTTGCTGGGGGAGAAGCCTCTGGCCTCACCCCTTCTTGCTTGGTCTGTGTGATTTCTGAAGCCAGGTGGCTTTTGGGCAGTTATGCTCACGCGCATTGGCCTTGCACGTCCTTTGTGCCAACCCACAGGGGCTCAGGGCTTCCCGGCAGGCAGTCCCAGCCGTAGGGTCAGGCCCCGTGTTTGTAACGCGCTACGGTGCAGGGTCTTCCCACAGTAGGTGACTGCAAGGCAGGACAGCCTGGTCAGCCGTCAGCATCACTGACCCCACCATCACCCCTGGGACAGCGACTCTCAGCCAGGAGCTGGACACCACGCCAGCCAGCCAGTGGCTATTGCCCCCTGCGGTCCTTGTTACCGGCTAGGAAGCAGGGATCATCGTTCCCCTATGACGGGGCCTCCGAGGCTCAGGGAGGTGTGGCCACCTGCCCAGGGGTCCCCTCGGTAACACCTGTGCCCACTGTAGCCCGGGAGATTTGCGTATCGTTGAGCCCCGAGGGGCTGCAGAGGAAGAACAGGTGGAAGGAGTTGGCCAGGAGAGCCCCGAAGCAGCCCTGGCCCCAGGCCGGAGGAAGGGCAGCATACTAAGCGGCGGCCCCAGGTCAGGAGGCCTGGGAGGGGTGACAGCCAGGGAGGGGGGCATCCCCACCTGACGGAGATAGCTCCATCCTGGCCAGGCAGAGCTTCTGGCTCCATGTGCCCCAGGTCCCCTTTGAATGGACTCCCGCTCCCCAATTTGAGCCCTGCCCCAGCAGACAAGCACGGAGCTGTCCCACTGTGTGGTTGGAGAAGCTGAGGCCAAGCTGTAGGCCACTGGCCATGCCCTCCTCGGCCAGCATCCCCCAGAAGTTCTTCCCGGCCCGCCGTGGCACGTGTCCCTCCGCTCCCTGAGCCAGCGTGGGACCCAGGCAGGCGCTCCTGTCGTCGGGTGGGGAAGGGTGGCCAATGGCGGCCTGCGACCCCTCTCTCGGACAGCGCGGCCATGTGCCCCGTGGTGTGGGCAAGTGTGCGTGTGCCTGGCGTGTGGGTCACAGTGCGGCATGCGGTGACAGCGGGGCGGGAGCCCTTGTACTCCAGAGGACGTGGGCGTGTCCAGTGCGGGCCACTGAGTGCGCATCTAGAGCCCACACCCCCTCCAGCCGGGCCACTGGCCCAGCCGCCTCGGACGGGCCTTCCCTGCGTGCTGGGGCTTGCCCAAGCTCTGCCTGCCCACGGGCTACCGGCTTTGCCCCCGGCCTTGCTGGTCCCCTGTGCCCCCCGCTCACAGTGCTCCCAGTCCCCCTGGCGGTCCTCCTGGTTGGATACCCCCCCCCGGGCCTGGGCCCTCGCGCATGTCCGGCCGCCAGCCTCGTCCTTTCTCCTCAGCCAGGTGGACCCCCCGCCGATACCCAGATGACCCCCAAGGGTGGCCGGCTGGGGCCAGGCGCGAAGTAAGGGCCCCCAGCTCACCTCTGCGGGTCGCTTCCATGGGTAGGTATCCCTAGTGTGTCTCTGAGCTTTTCTCCTGCCTTGCCTGGGGCAGTCCGAAGGGCTCGTGCCCCCTACAGAGATCTAGAAGCCAAGGGAGCCCAGAAGGGCTTTGAGAAGATACGTGTGCGACGTGTGTGTGGCACGTGTGTGAGCACGGGTGAGTGTGTGCGCTCCTCGGGCTGGGATCCGGCTTCTGCTAAAGCAGAGGACAAAAGCTGCCGGCTCCGTGCACTTCTGACCCTCCCTCCCAAGCGCCAGGCCTCCGAGGGCTCTGGCCACCTGTCCACCTCCTCTTTCAGCCCACCTCCCCCAACCCGCCCCCACACTTGCCGGGGACAGGTGAGGCTGTCCTCCGGAAGGCCCAGGTGGGCATAGCCAGACTGCAAGCCCCCAACCCTTCTTCCCAGCCCCTCTGTTCCCAGCTGTCGCCGGCTGCGCCCCACCACAGGGAGGCTGGGGTCCCCTGCTCACGGCTCAGCTGGAGGAGGCTAATCTGGGGACACCGGGGGCTGTCTCCTGGGAGGATGGGATGCAGCTGCTCCGCCTTCTGTGCCCAAGCTCCGCGCCGCTGAAGGGCGGCCGTGCAGCGAGCTCGCTGGCGGGCATGGGAGAGCCCTCTCTCTGCGCTTGGGACGCGGCCGGCTGGGTGTTCCTTCCCGCCCTTCCAGAAAGCAGACTTGGATGGCTGGCGTGGGGGGGGGGGGGGGCAGGGCGGGGCCCCCCCCCCCCCCCCCCAGTCAGGAGGACAGAGCAGGAGTTGGAAGTAGAGGAGGGTGTGGGGGTCGGGCACTGCCGCCAGGACAGGGACTCTCAGAGCCACGGGAGTGTGCCCGAGTCATCTCTGGAGCCTCAGGGTTCCTACTCGCAGCCACGTGATGTCTGGGGGCCGAGTGCCCTGACAGCACCCACCTCGTTCTCCCTCCCCGCCCGGCCTTCGCCCTGCAGCCCTGGTAGCCAGAAGGCCCTCCCCTGGGCCGCGGCCCGCCCGCCCCGGCACAGCTACCTGCAACTGTCCTGACCTTCTGAGGTCTTTCCTTCGCGGAGCACGACACTCGCCCCTGGCCGCGGATCCCCGGGGCAGCAGGCCAGCTCCGAGCACGGCCTGGAGCCTCGGAAAAGGCAAGCTCAGAGTCGAGGACAGCCCTTGCCTGCCTGCCTGCGGAGGAGATGGCTTGGGGAGCAGAACCCGCCCCAAACCCAATTCCAGGCCTGGAGGGAGGGGGAAGGGGAGGAGGAGGGGCTGAGCCAGGGCTGGGATGAAGCTTCGGGAAGGAATGCCCCGCTCAGGAGCCCCCCCCGCCCCCCCCCAGCCTCACTGGGAACTCATCTCCCTGCCTGGTGACGTCATGTTGGCAGGAGCACTGCTGCCGGAGTCCAGCTGTTCCTCTCCCTCGGTCCCGCAGCTCCTCGGGGCTGCCCTGGAGAAAGCACAGGGCTGGGCACTTGCTTGGTTCCTTCCTTCTGCTCCCGCTGGGCATTTCGGGGCATGCAGCCCCAGGAGGGGCAAGTCGCCTCCTATTCAGGGCCTGATACAGAGGAGCCAGGAGGTAGTGAGGCGAGGGCTCCCTGGAGAGAGAGTTGTAGGCACTTTTGAGAGGTAGGCTGAGCAGCAGGACAGTGGAGCCACCCAGGGGCCACCCCATCCCCCTTCCCACCTGGAATCTGCCTAGGGCCCCCTGCTGGTGTATGGAACTGGGAACCCCCTTTCCCTGGCCCTAATAGCAATCAGATGGCGCAAGCGGAAAATCACAGCGCTTGCCTGGGGATGGGGGGGCGGTGCGGGTGGCGGGCTGTGCTTGCCTGCTCCGCGGGGGATGAGTCAGGCTTGCCCCCACCCTTTGAGCCTTCTCAGGGTCCTGGGGCAGTGAGCCAAAGCTTGAGGGGGCGATGCAGGAGTCTCAGGGGTGGCTGCGAGGTCGGGGGTGGTGCAGAGTGGCTTCCTAGGGAAGGCCCCCGCCCCTTGCCCTATACCAACTTTCTCATGCCCCCTGGAGCCCAAGGGAATTCCCCGCAGTGCTTTCCCTGTGGGAGCAAATGGTGCCCAGCTTGGGGTGGGGTGGGCATCTGGAAGAGGACCCAGAAATAGAGCTTCCCTTGCACTTGCCCTGGGAGCTCCAGGCCTCCGGCCCCTGGAGGAACCCGATGTCCCTGCCCAAGTGCCACCGCAGAGTGCGTTTGTTCCCCGCAGGGTGCGGCTGGTCCTCTGGGGCCTTTAAGGCAAGCGGGAGGGGAGGGCTCTAGGACGCTGAAGCTCTTGGCCACGCCTGGCGGAGAGGGAGCCTGGGCAGGGAGCAGTGGTGACCCTCCCCTCCTCTCGGGGCAGGCCAGCTGGGGCCCAGCTGGGCTGCTTGTTTACGTGGGGAGGTGGGGGTGGGGGAGGCCGGGGGAGGCCGAATCCAGGCAAGTTCCAAGTGTAATTGCTTTTGGACACTTAAAAGGAATCGTGTGAAGGCAGCAGCTCTGAGGTCCACGCCTTATTTGGTCTGGAAATTTGTTTCTTTCAAAACTAAGGAGAGGTGCTTGTAAATGGGAATGCCATCCTTGGGCTGAGTTTGCTGGGGTCCTCTCGCCACTCAGTGTCCCCAGCTGCTGTCCCCACGTGGAGCAGCATGTCAGGGCGAGGGGGACAGGTCTGGAGGCCGGGCTCCTGCAGGGACAGTGAGAGGGCCCCCAGCTGGGCTGGCTCGGAACCGTGGCCTCAGGCTCTGTGTGTGGGCCTGGCGGCACTCACCCGTTCATGCCCACCCTCCCACCACAAAGTGGAGGACCGTGCTGAGGTCACACAGCCATGGTCCCTGCTCTCTCACATCCTGTCCTCACGCTCTGAGCTGCTCCTACCCTGCCCTCCTCCTAGTAGAGAGGAACTTTATTTTTAATGGTCCCCTGCCACGGGGCCCGCCACACCCTACCCTACGCCCCCTCCTGGGGGTGCAGGCCAGGACCCTCCTCCGCTGGGGTCCCTAGGGGCAGGAGGCGGGTTCTGGCAGGGCTAGCTCACGACAGCGCCCATCTGGGGTCCACCATTGCCCAGCTGCTCCTGGATGAAGGGTGGGGTGTGGAACAGCCTGTGGCTCCTCCCGTGGTCCCTCCGACCCCACGAGGTTGCCCAGCCCCCAACGGAATATTCTACCACCGCAGATATTTACTGAGCATATGCTAAGTGCCAGGCACTGGGGCCCAGGCCGATGAACCTGACAGTCTGTGCCCTCAGGGAATAGAAGTCAGGCAGGGCGGCTCAGAGTCAGATGGCGCAAACAGGTGTAAAAGCACACCTGGACAGGGGGCCAAGTAGATCAGGATGATTTCTTTGAGGAGCAGATGATGGAGCCCATGGGAATGTCGGGCAGGGATGACTCCGGTGAGAACTGGAAGGGAGGCATCCCTAGCAGAGAAAATGGCACGAGCAAAGGCCCTGGGGTAGGGAGGCATGCGGCACAGGTGAGTTGGGGTAGATGAGACCCCAGCTGCCAGGCAGCTGTGAATAGCCCCTCCGGGCCCAGGACGTGGCCCTCCTTGTGATGACTTCACTTTTCTGCTGCCATTTGTGCCATGTGCTTGGAGGACAGGTGCAGGGCTGACTGACAACCCCAGCTGCCCCCTCCTGCATCCTGTGAGCCAGGACCTGCCTTAGTTCCATCATTCAGTCCTCACGGCATCCCGTTTTACAGATTCATTCAGCATGCACGTCCTGAACACCGACTGAGTGCCAGGCCCTGTGCTATGCTCAGGGAATCCACTGATGAATGAGACAGAT
Organism: Mustela nigripes; assembly: GCF_022355385.1. NCBI lineage: Eukaryota > Metazoa > Chordata > Mammalia > Carnivora > Mustelidae > Mustela > Mustela nigripes. The sequence goes on along the minus strand of NC_081557.1, from coordinate 4,037,995 downwards.
CGTGATCCCTGCTGGCAAGGTGCCCGGGCTGTGGAAGTGAGGAAACGGATGCAGGGAGCAGCTCTGTGTCCCCCTCGGGCCCCCGCGTCCCCACTGCAGAGCCTGAGCCAGGGCCCGGTTCTGCCTCTGCAGGCCCGGTACTGGGCGGGGAGGTGTGGGGATTGAGGAGGAACGACCCAGAGCCCCAGGATCTCGTCCTGGCTCGCTTCTGATGAACCAAGGAAACTGGGCCTCAGTTCCCTCAGTTGTCCCATGGAGTTGGGGGGGGGCAGGGACCAGTGACCAGTTGATACCTTGCTCTGGTCACCCTTCATTCCAGCTCTTGAGGCTGGTTCTTTTTTCACAGAGGGCTACTGAGGTACATTTCACATACCAAACAGTTCACTTCTCTAAAGCACACAGTGGTTTTAGTACCTTCACAAAGTTGTGTAGCCATCACCACAGGCTCCTTCGGGAACAATCTGTCACCCTCAAAAGAAACGTGGTACCCATGAGCAGTCACTCCACATCCCCCTCCCCAGTCCCTGGTGACCAGGCATCTACTGTCTGTCTCCGGGGATTTGCCTGTTTTGGACATTTCATAGAAGTGGAATCACACACTTAGTTGCCTTTCTTATCTTGTTTATTCCATTCAGTAAAAGTCTTCAAGGTTCATCCACTTTGGGGGCACATGCCAGTGCTGTGTCGCTTCTTATGGTCATAGGCTGGTTCCTTAGGACCATGTGCTCTAGGACCTGTTCTCTTCCCCCTGACTAAGATCCTCCAAGAGACAAGGCCAGTGTAGATTTGGTCTGCATCTCCTGGGTTAACCCCTTTGCCCTTTTGGTTTCAGCTCTGGAGATTAAAAAAAAAAGGTCTCTCTGAGGTCTAGTTGGCTTTCCTGATGGGCAGGGGTGAGTGGGTTCCCTCCTCCTCTCCCCCTTCTCCAACCAGGCGGACTCTCAGTGATGGAAAGTGCACCTCGGGAATCTGTGCAGAAGCCTACCTACTCCTTTGTCTTGCATGTGGGCGATTATTCATTTCTTCATTCATGCATTTGTTCCTCCATCCGTCCACCCATCCATCCATTCTTATCTACATTTAACACATATTTACCGAACACCAGCAATGGTGCTGGGAAGAAATGGTGGATAAATCAGAACAGGAGGCGGGGAAGGGCTCATAGAAGAAACAACACAGAAATTCCGAGTGAGATCCATGCAGTGCAGAGAATTAGCAAGGATGGGGATCGAGAATGATGTGGCGAGAGGGTGGGGAGATGTAATTAATGTGAGCCTAAAATACTGACCTCCGAATACCCAGGTCTGACAGTTTGTGACCTTACGAAGCAAACGAGACTTTGCAGAGGTGATAAAGCTAAGGATCTTGAGATGGGAGAAAATCCTGGATCATCTGGGTGAGACCGTGTGGTGACACGGTCTCTATAAGACGGAGGCAGGAGGCTCGGAGTGATGTGTGATCCCTGGGGTTGGTGGGGGAGATGAGGTGGGAGGTGTGATGACCAGAGTCAGTGGGGAGAATCATCATTAGTGATGACTAATGAACAAGGTCGGAGGAATATGAAAAGGAACCTCGAGCTAAAGAATGCAGGTGGCTCCTAAAGGTTGTAAAAGACAAGGAAATGGGGTCTCCTCTAGGTGCTCCAGAAGGGACAGGCCCTGCCTCCTTCTTGGTTTTAGGTTTCTGATCTCTAGAACTAAAGAGAAGAGATGTTTGTTGTTTTAAGCCCCTGGGTTTGTGGTCCTTTGTTGCCGCAGCCATCCAGAAGTAATACAGGTGGTAGCAGCACTTTTGAGCAAGGTCAGTGCCTTGGAAGCTCTTTCTGCTTGAGTAAGACCTGCAGCATCCAGGATGAGAACAGCAGGTGCAAAGGTCCTGAGGTAGTAAGGATTTGGTGTATTAGCAGAACAGAAAGGTCGGCCTGAGGGCAGGAGTGTGAAGGTGTGTGTGATGAGGCTGGGGAGGTGGGTGCCGCCTCCAGCCCCCTGGCAGCCCAGGTGAAGAGCTGCCTCCTGGAGCCCAAGGTCAGGATGCTTGTGGGCACAGCATCTTGGCCAGTTTCCCATCTTTCCAGTTGGATACTCTCTACCTAGTTTCCAATTCCTCACTTCCCTAAGGCCCAGAAATTTCCCAACTTCGCACTTCTCTCCCTCCCCATGGCCTGGACTTGGGGCAGGCTTCTGGCAACTCTGGCCTGGCCTCCCTGTGATTCTCCTCCACTTTAACTGTACTTAAAATTTTGGGACAGGGTAAGCAGTTGACTTGGGTGATGATCTCAGGAAGCACTACAAGGCAGTGGGGAAGCTAGCCGAGGAGGAAAGGAGTCATGAGAAGTCCCCACCTTGTTCGAGGGGGTCTAGTCTTCAGCCCACCCTGGCCTCAGCCTCTGTCATTGGCTCATTGTGACAGTCAACACCTGCAGACCCAGACAGGAGCCTAGGGCAGGTGGCTGGAGGGTGAGGAGATAGGCTGAGACCAGCAGTCAAGCTGGCCGTCAGACCCTCAAGGGGATGTTCAGTTGTTTTTTTGCTTTGGGGGAGCAGCCTCCTGTTGCACTAAGTCCCAAGGTCATGTTCTGCATTCCCATCTATGCTTGTGTCATGCATACATACAAATACACTGAAAGTGTGTGCTGGTGCCCACATCAAGCTGGTTACGGTTTTCCCTGGGGCTAGTGCAGAATCGTAGTGTCTTCTCAGGTCTGGGTGAGCTGGTGTCTTCTGTTTGTGGGAGGCCACGGTTCCTAAGCTTTCTGGCATAAGTAGGTATTTTCCAGAGAAAACTCAAGATTGTTTGGCTTCTGGTACATCTGTTTGATCTGGAATTTTCCCTGAAGCCTGGTTCCATCTGCCAGATGAACAGATCACATTGGTTGTGTGTATGTGTGTCAAGTCTTCTTTTCCATTTTTTTAAGAAGATTTATTTATTTATTTTAGAGACAGAGGAGGAGAGAGAGAGAGAGTGAGTATGGAGCAGGGGAGGAGCAGAGGGAGAGAGAAACCCAAGCAGACTCCGAGCTGAGTGTGGAGCCCAGTGCGGGGTCGATTTCATGGCCCTGAAATCCCTTAACCAGCTGCACCACCCAGGCGTCCCTCAAGTCATCTTTTTTTCTTTTTAGGAAGTTTTAAGTTCCAGGATATTCAAAACATGGTGGTGAAATGCACCTAACATAAAATTTGCCATTTTGATCATTTTTTGGTGCCCAGTTCTGTGGCTTGAGCTACATTCATTGTACTGTCTCCAGAACTCTGTCCTGCAGAATAGAAACGCTGTGACCACGAACCATTCACCCTCCAGTCCCGCCATCCCCCTGGTACCCGTCGTCCTACTTTCTGTGAATTTCACGACTCTAGGAAACCTCACAGAAGTGGGATCACACAGTATATGTCCTTTTATGACTGGCTTGTTTCACACCAGTTAGGGTCCTCATGTCCATCTGTGTCATAGCAGGTGTCAGAATGTCCTTCCTTTTTAAGGCTGATACTGTTCCGGTGCCGGGATGGACCACATTTTGCTCGTCCTCTCATTCACGGAGGGATACTTGGTTTGCTCCCGTGGTTGGCCGTTGCCCATCCTGCTGCCGTGGACACACCAAGTATCTCTTTGCAAATGTCTCTTTGACACCTGCTTTCAGTCCCTTTGGGGATATTCTGGAAGCGGAATTGCTAGACCCTATGATAATTCTAGTTTGACACTTTAGAGGACTCACTGTGCTGTTTTCATCCTCCCAAAGTCCCCCAGACAGTGCCCAGCAGAGGCTGCTTCTCCACGTCTTGGCCAACACGTGGCATTTCCCATTGTTTTCCGAGCGCCTCCTGATGGGTGCGAGGTGGGCTCTCATTGTGGTGACCTATACTTTACTTTTGAACAAAGAAACAGTGCTATCCTACCTGATAGAACCCAGCTGTCCTTGACAACCAAGGACACACTGACCCTCCTTCCAGAAGAGCAGATCCAAACTCCTTTCGGCCCCTTATCCATGTCTGGGTGGTGTTCACTCCTTCTACCTGTGTCATATCCCTTCTGGATCTTGTAACTTGAACACTAGACACTGGGCAGCCACTATGAACACATTTCCTATGAGCTAGAACAGGAAGGGGAGAGGGGGAAGAGCACATCCACACCCACAGTAGCCCTTGTTCCTGCAGCTCGGACGAAGCAGGTGAGACTTCCTTTTCCTCTACCTGTCCAGACCATTCCCTTGGCCTTCTGCACTCATCTCGGCTTGGCTTGGTTCTTTGGCGAGGGGCTATAAACCTGCATCTTTGAAGGTTCCATGACCTCAGGGGCCTACCTCTTGGGTTGCTGGAGTTTCCCCCGCATGCCTACCAGGACCTGGGAGTTCTGAGGGTGTATGCTCCCTATTGCCTGGTAGGTTCCCAGTTTCTGCTTGGAACCAGGATCAGCCATGCCAGACAGCATAGTGGGACCCTTCGCTGCCTCTTGGTTCAGAGCCTAGATAGCATACTAGGGTCCTTCTGAGCCCATGCAAAGTAGGGCAGCTGGGGACACAGGCTGGGGACACATCGGGGCCGGTCATCTGGTGCATCTGATTGTTGGGAGTCTCCTCTGTGAGGCTGGCCTTTAGGGAGGCTTTATGTGGGACCCAAATCTCTCTCTGCCCGCTTGGTGCCCACTAGAAGAGAGTCTTCCCCAGACCTTCTGTGACCAATCTTGTTTCTCCTGAGTCCCTCACCCTCCATCAGACGCCGCCAACAAGGCAGTGTAGACCCCTATTTCTGACCATCGCTCCAAGTTAAATGAAAATCCAGGGGCGTCATTGAAAATTCGGTCCTTATAGCCGCTTCTGGACACCCTTCGACCACCTCTCCAGGGCTGCAGAGCCATAGCTGTCTACTGTCTGTTGGGTCACTCGGCCCCAGCTGTGGAGAAGTGGACACGGCCGCCTGGACGAACCATAGAGCCTTCTCTTGTCCGGGACCCCGCTCGGACCCGGCAGGCATCAGCTGGGAGGGCCCATGGCATAAAAGAGGCTAAAGAGGCCCATTAGGCATCATGCTGCTTGCTTCGTCGTAGAAGCCGTCTGGTCCAGCGGCTGGTACTTCCTCTTGGAGGAGATACCGCTGTGCACCCTAGACAACTGTAGCACTAGCCGTTTCTCTGAGCTCGCAGACCCTTGCCTTTTGTGGGGTCCATGTCCCACCTGCTGGTAGGCACATGTCTCACCGCGATTTCTAGAGTATTTATGCCTCTGGCTCATTAGGTCCGAGCTGCACAGTGTCATCAGTACCCTGAGTCAGTGTGTTGTCCTGTGGAGTGGCAAGGTCCCCAAGTCCCAGAGTGCAAGGTCATGACGCAGGGCTGGAGAGTTAACGGGCCCAGGGGAAGATGGGGCAGGGGTACTATTGTCGCTGCCCAGTGGAAACAAGCTTCCCATTTGCTTGTGTTTTATAAATAATGAGTTTGGGGAAAAAGGATTTGCTGGGTGTTGGGAGCATGTTGATTTGCTCTGATGGAGACCCCCCACGTCTGGAAGAACGTGTGAAACTGAATTCACCACTGATCGAGTCCACAATATTCCTTTTGGTTTTCTATTTTGTGTGTGGGGGTGGGGAGAGAGAAGCAGTTCTGGGGGATTCCACTCAGCCATTTCTGTTACAACAGCCCTCCCCTGCCAGCCAGGGAACCACCACCGGCTGAGATGGTCTGTGCCACCCTGCTTTCCAGAACAAGGGGGATGAGCACATGGGGACTTGGAGGACCCACGGAGCTTGGTATGAGATGGGTCAGTATCAGAACCCTGTTCATCGCTTGACCTCCATAAAGAGGACCACAGGGGTGATGTGAGTTTCCCAGAATTCACATCGGCTCAGACCCAGGGTGCTCTACTCTACCCCTCACACATCTGGATCCTTCCTTTTCTCCGTTACAACTGCCCAAGTAAATGGCCTTTTGGGGGGAAGGCAAGGAGATCTGTACATTATACATTTTTGGTAGACAAGCAGGGTCCTTTCTCAGGGGGCTCCATAAAATCTGGGGCCTGGAAAAGGGGTCGGGATTCAATACCATAGTGATTCAGGCCGGTCTGTTGATCAGATCTAGACGGGTCTGGCTTATTCCAGTCGAGGAAGGTCTCAGTAGGGCTGCTCATCTTTGTGAATTATGTTAAATTATAGTCATTCAGGTAACAAATGGCTGACTCTCAGCACTTTTGTGTGATTAAACCAAACATTTTGCTCTCACATACTTCACCATCCAGTAGCCATCGTCAAAGATCACCATGGGTCAAGCTTTTCTGGTTATTACTGTTCTTCTTATGGCAATTACGTCCTCCTTGGCTCCCTGGCCATGGGCTGCATGGGGCGCTGTCATCTCCAGTGAGTTCTGGAAGCCCATTCCTGGGAAGCCCCAACATTACGTTTCTCCCACTTTGGTCCAACACCCTGGGGGTAGGGGCTGTTCCCATACATATTCTTGAAGTTCCTGCCAATGGGAATGGAAAGCACCTGTCCAATTCTGGTGCATAGTATGTCTTCCTGGGTCAGATATTTTGTTGCCATGCTCCCGGACTGTTCTGAGGTTTGGAGGTAGGTGCAGATCTAGATGCAGGAGGTAGAGGTGGGCTCTTGAGGACATGTCAACGCAGGAGTAACCCTTATAGTTTCCTCAAGTTAATGGCCTTCGAAAAAGGACAGGGCTGCTTTGACCAGCAAGAGAGTTTCTGTGGAATTGGGTCATCCAGCGTCTTCAGCTGCATTGGAGTCTTTCCAAATGGAATTCATTCCAGTGTTCAAGGCTCCCCTCTTCCCCATTTGATGCCCTCATGTAACTGAGGAGAGGCGCGTGGCCACGAGTTGAAATGGTCGTGTCATGTGGAGTTCAGCCGCCCCCACCGGGTTAGAATTTGGGTTTGGATTTTCAGAAATCTCCTGTGGCTATAAGAGATGGGGGCTTTTTTCAGGCAGTCGTGGAAGTGTTCTGATGCTTCACCTTGGCCGTGCACTGAAGAGTTAATGCCTTGGGCTCGTTTTTTCTCCCCTCCTCATGTTCCTCTGCAGTCGGAAGAGGCCCACCAACTCCAGGTCACGTACACGCTGCGGGGCGTGATTGTCACTGTCAAGGCAAAGGTTGTCGCTTGATCCTCTGGTACGTGCTGGAAGCCTCGTTGGGCAGAGCACACCGTGAACACCCCCGTTCATCGCTGACTTGAGAAATGATAGCTCCCATGCTCCCACCAAATTCCCACCAAGCAGGATGTGGAGAAGTACGTATTATTCAGCCTTCAAGGTCAGGGGCTCCGGAAGTGGCCAATCCAGAGCATCTCCCTTTGACGAACTACGTTGGGTGGCAGGCCTTGATCTTGGAGCGGTGGCCGTCAAGGAGGGAGGGCCACAGAGAGTGGCTTCACTATGGAAGCTTGCTGCTCGCAGGTTCCCACCGAGGTTGCCTGTCGTGGATGCTCTCTGTCCCATTCCCGGACACCCGGTCCCAAAAGCCCCCCAGTAAACCTACATCTCCATTGCTGTCTGCGGGCCTTTTTTTCAGTCTCTCTGGGTTATCACCCGGCGTTGGCTTAGAGTCTGCTAGGTGCAGCCGCACAACCTCCGTGGGGCTCATGGTGATTGTTTAAGTAATTGTTTTGGCTCCCTGGGTGCGTGAACACGGGTGTCCCAGTCCCCTCTGGTAGTTGGGTGCCTTTAAATGGAATCAGGCCAGAGACCACATTTCAGAATCTCATCTCCAGATCTGACTCCTGTTACAGAAAGTATCCATCTGAGTTTGATCAAGAAAACAGAGTCTCTTCAGGTATTCCAGAAATTAAGGCTTTACTATAGAAACCGGGGCTTCTCTGAATAAGAGCTTTGGGTAAAGGTCTGGAAATCCCAGAAGATCAGGGAAACAGTCACTGTTCACTTTGACGTGGGACACTGGAGCAGAGGGGACACACAGGTCAGGGAGTGGTCCAGAGGCAACCACCTTTGGTCACTAGGGGTAGGAGGGAGGAGCCTGGGAGAGATGTGGAGACCCACTGCTCACTCCTACCCAGAGCCAAACGGAAGCTCCCGGAGACATCTGTGAAGCTGTTGTATCTGGTTGGCACAATGGCTAGAGAATTCTGCTTTACAGATAACTTACACATCTTTTGAAAATGCCTCTTATTGGTAAAGCCTTACTAGGAACCATTCAGAGAAGGTGATTCTGGGACATGCCGTTCTCAACCTTAGAAGGAGTGGCAGTGGCATGTGGTGTGTATCAGACAACCCCGTGTTAGCCGGGGATACCGTGACCAAGCACCATAGGCCGGGGGCCTAGAACACACAGTTCTAGGGGACTGGGGACTCCTAGAGGCTGGGACTCCTAGAGCAAGGTTGACAGCACCTTGGTCTCTGGTGAGAGCTTTTATCCTGGCCTTTGGATCACTGCCATCTTGCTGTGCCCTCATGTGGGCACAGATGGCACTGATTGCTGCACGCCCCCCCCCCCACATGACCCCATGTAACCCTCACCCCCCCCCAGGGCCTGTCTCCAAATACCCCACGGCAGAGTCAAGGGCTTCAACACAGGAATTTGTGTGGGGGGGACACAAACATTCAGCCCACCGCACTGGCACACCCTGTGTCTCTTTTTTCTATTTTAGGGCGTATTTTTTGTATTTATGATACTCGTTTCTGTGGTTGCCTTCATGACCTTATATAACATCCACAGTCACTTATGTTTCCGGTCTTTGTCAATTGGTTTCCTACTGTGGGTGGTGTGCTCTTCTGTTATGTCATTAAGATTTTATTTAATTTCACAAATTATAGATTTTGATACTTGCTCTGTTCCGTTGCTAGCTTTCTTTGTGGGATTCCTCTTACGCATCTCTTGGATCTTCTTTGCCCGTTTTCTGTGTCTATAATTTTGTCTCAAGGTTTTGTTTTGATTCATAAAGTTTCTTGTTTTCCTTAACCCTTGTCTGTGCTACCTGTTGGCTCATCTCGGTTCCTTTCTGATTCAGCTCTCACTTCTTAGATTCCTCTCTGGTTTTAATTCTTTTTGGTTCTGCCACCTCCTTCCAGATTTTCCTATTTCCACTTGCTTCACTTTTGCGTTTGTTCTCATTCTTGCTCAGGCTGTCGGTCACAATATTTCTTTCTCTCTAAAATAACAGACATTGTTCAGCCATAAAACAAAACAAAACAAAACAAAAAAACAAAGTGGAATCCTGCCAGTTACGACAGTGTGGATGGACCTGGAGGACGTTAGGCTGAGTGACATCAATCAGGCAGAGAGAGACAAATTAAGATGTGATCTCATCTACCTGTAGAATTGTAAGAACAACAAAGTCGCAGAAATCGAACAGAATGATGGTCGCCGGAGGTGGGGGGAGCAGGGCAGGGGACATGGCAGAAGGGGTTAAAGTACAGACTTCCAGTGAGAAGATCAGCTAAGCTCTGGGCATGTAAAACTTTTGAAATAGCAAATGTATAGTTTTTATCTGTTCGGAGGGCATGTCTTTGCAGCGTGTCTTCCGGGGGTTATCACTTTTCCTCACCCTCTCTTTAATACAGTGTTTTTCCGTGTGTGTTTTAAAGACTTTATTTATTTATTTGAGAGAGAGGGTGAGAGAGAGAGAGAGAGAGAACCGTGGGAGAGAGAGAGGCAGACTCCCTGCTGAGCAGGGAGCCCGACGTGGGGCTCCATCTCAGGACCCCGGGATCCTGACCTGAGCCAAAGGCAGACGCTTAACCGACTGAGCCCCCCAGGCGTTCCCCGTGTGGGTTTTGACTATAGTTCTTTTCTGCTGCTCGGGTTTCTCCCAGGAAGATGAGTTTTTATGAATATTCAGAAGAGGTGGGCTGTAAACTGTGCCTCTTATCTGGGCCTCTGCTTCACTCTCCCTGGTCCCTGTCCATTGGAAGCTTTCCCTGGCAGTTTCTTCTCAGTGCAGGGCTTTGTCCTGTAAGGTGGTTTCACTTCATTAGCCCCAGAGTTCACGGGGCCCAGACTGCTCCAGCACCGGGTCCCTGCTCCTGCTTCCTTGTACTCACTGCAGATGGAAGCCTGTGTGTCCGCCTCTAGTTACTGACTCCTCTCCTGCAGCTGATGGGGCCACCAAGCTCGCCAGTGAGTATCTCTCAGGGACCCGGAGGTCCTCCACTTCTCAGGCCCAGCAGGCCTGGCTGACCCCCCTCCCTGGCCTCTCCTGCCATGGCTGATGGCACGTCGGGTTGCGGCCCTTGGCGCTCTGTCCCTACCCACTTGCACGTTCTGGTGCCTAGCTGCCTAGTTGCACTGCGGCTGGTGTCCGTGAGTTTTGAGTTTTGCTCTCTTAGGCGCTCTGTGCATTTTTAATGGGACATTTTGGGAGATCAGAATACTATAGCCTCAGCGTTCCTTCTTCCCCAAAATGCCTTCAGGCCCTACTGGCTAAGCAGCAGCAGAAACATCTGCTCGGGAGTCAAAGGGTTGACGATAGCTCGCAGCCGATCATTCTTTAAGGCGAACAAGCAGAGCCAAAGATCAGAGCATGAAATGCTTGGGGGTCTTGGTCTTTCTAGGCCCCCATTGCCAGACTGCAGAGGTCAGAAGAGAGCAGCAAGGAGGACCACCATGTACTGTTGCTGGGTTGTACACTGCTTCGCTGTTTGATGCAGGGTGAGTGTCTCCAGGGTGGCATGCCCAGCCAGCTCTGAGCCACTGCTTGGGTCTAGCTGCCGGGATGCTGCTGAATTTCTGAGGGGCTTGTATGGTCCATTGATTGGTCACTGGAGATGGATGAGGGCTTCTCCTCTACCCCACAAAGCAAATCTTGACCATAAACCTCCAGGTCCTCTAGCCTGGCTTGGACTCTTGCAGGTCAAGGCAGGACCAGCCCTCTCCAGCCTGGATGACCACAAGTGCCTCCTTGGCCTGGAGTCCAGGGACCTGCCCTTCGAGACCCCAAGCATTGGGTTTCCTGGTTCTGGGCTCTGCCCCTTGGTCCTGGGACCAGCTGAGGCTGGCCTGGCTGCGAGCTCAGAGTCCAAGCTGTTTTCCAGGTGGTTGTGGGGTCTGCCTCCACCCCTGCCCCACGGTCTCTTGCTCATCCACTTTCGCCTTCCCCGCAGCCCTGAGGTGGGCTTCTGCAGCGCTCCATTTCTGTGCTGTGGCACCCCCAGCCTTTTCTCTCTCTGCCTAGGACTCATCATCGAAGGGCAGGGATGCAGATATCCACCCAGAACAGGGTTTCCCACCCACAGCCCTCTTAAGGCCCAGGAGTGAGAACACATTCGTGCCAGGAAGCCCCTAGCACTAGTCCCAAGGGATTCCCAGGAGGCCTCTGGTCTCCTGATGTTGGTGGTGGGGGGGGCTGCCTCCTGCTCCCTCTAATCCACCACCCAATGCCAGCCCACCACCCTTCAAAAGCACAAACCCATTGAGTCTCTCTCCCCTGCCTAGATCCTCCAGCAGCCTGCCTTGCTTTTAGAGTGAGATCTGTACCCCTCAGTATGGAAGCCCGGCCAGGCGGGTCTGCTGCTTCCCCCTCACTTTGCCTCAGACCCCTCCTCTCAAGGTCCCTGTCCTCAGCCTGCTGTCACCTACGTGCTGCGCCACCTCCTGCCCCACTCTGTGACCAGCTCCTTCTTCTCCTTCAGAACTCAACTAAAATGTCACCTCCTCCCAGAAGCCCTCCCTGACCATCTCATCTGAAGATGGCCCCACTATGGGTGTGCTTTCTAGAATGGAGATATAATTCACCTACTATAAAATTGACCCTTTAATTATTTCTTTTGAGAGGGAGAGAGCAAGAGCAGGGGGAGGGTTGCAGAGGGAGGGAGAGAATCTCAGGTGCGGGGCTTGATCTCCTGATCCCAAGACCATGACCAGAGCCCAGACCAAGAGTCAGATGCTTAACTGATTGAGCCACCACCAAGCACCCTTTTAAAGGCATAGAGTTTGGCGGTTTTTAGTATATTCACACGGTTGTGCAGCTACCACAGCTGACTGGTTCCGGAATGCTTTCATCACCCCAAAAGAAACTTCGAGCCCATTAGCAGTCCGTGTCCACCCTCCCTCTTCCAGGCTTTGACTCCCCTAACCTGTCTCCGTGCACTTTCCTGTCCTGGGCATTCCCACAAGTGGACCTGGCTTCTTGGCCTGAGCGGGCTTGGCATTTCATCTCTTCCTACGGCTGAGGCCCATCCCCCGGCTCCCGCACGCTCCTTTGTGTCCTCCGTCCTTCGCCCCTTTGTGCAGAATGCCCTGTGGGCTCCCGACATCCCCGCGCGCTCTCCTCGTTGCCCATCTCCTTGATGGGACACCCCCTCCGGGAGAGAGAGGGCCTGGCCTGGGTGCTGCTGGCTGCACCCGGAGCCGGCACACGGGGCGCCCAGCGAGCAGGGGTGTGCGTGCCCGTCACAGCGGCTGCAGTGGGGTGGTAGCATCCGGGCTCCCGGATCTAAGCAGGCTGGTGCCTCCAGGACCGCGCCCTCGAGCGGCCCCAGCCAACGGCCAGTGTTGCGGGGCAGTTGTGGGAACACCTGGCTTCCTCACCCCTAGAGGGGCTTCTGGTTTGAGGTTCCCACCGGAACCGAGCCCGTTGCTGTCAGCTGGGAATGTGCCTTCTATGGCTTCTTTCCCGTCGCTGACCTGCTTCTCCACCCGCATCTGGACAAGCTACTCCAACTCCATGCCAGGGACTGCACCCCGGGCTCCCCTCAGGCCTTCACTGCAACCCTGCGCTCCAGGTGTGGCCTTCAGCTCCACGCTCGCCTGCCCCTGCCCCACTGACCCCCAGCCCCCCCCATCCCTCCCTTGGCTGCCACCCCAGGCAATTCAGTTCCCAACAGGACAGATGATCTGGGTCTCCCCGGATTCTTGTTGCTTGGGTCACGTGTGAGAGAACTGAAAATAGCAGGGGCAGCCTGGCCTGGGAAGTATCTGGTTTTTCCAGAGGGGGTTGTCCCCAGGGCGCTGCGGAGGGGGTAGCTCACCAGCGCCCCTGCAGATGGCCCCAGGCTCGGCTCTCCCTGGCTCTGGCCAGGCTTGGCAGCCCCTGTGTCCCACCCACCGTGTGACCGCGGACGGAATGCGTGGCCTCTCTGAGCCTCAGTTTCCCCACGTACACCAGGGAGATAATTGCTGCCTTGTCCTCAGCGGTAGTTTTGAGACGAAGAGTGACACGGGCCTTGCGAGTCCTTTGTGACGTTCAGACGCTGTCGTTTCTCACAGACGTGTACTACAGGGACATTGGGGGAAGAGTGGGGACGGAGACAGGCCCTGTTGTGGGTCCCTTCTCCCTGCACTCCTGGGAGTCTGCACTGTCTCGTTGACCCCACGTTACGCGTGCGGAAACCGAGGCCCAGCAAGGCGCCACTGAGCTCACGAGGTCGGAGCTGTGGAGGGATACGAGGTCAGACGTGAACGAGCGCCGAGCACCTTCGGTGTTCCTGGATGGTGCCCAGGCCCGTCCTGCATGTGTCCGTGCACCGTAGGAGGGATGAGTGAACGGATGCAGCAAAGCCACCTCTAGAAAGACTGCTGTGGGCGCGTGCTCACTGCCCGTGTGGCTAACGGGGCGCCCCGCCCCGTGGTGGGCGGTGGGCCGGAGGTAGCCAGGAAGGCAAGGAACATGACCCAGAAGCATCTAGAGCAGGCCCAGGGAGTCCGACCTGTGATGGAGGGTGTCTCCAGGCTGCAAGGACATTTGGGCCCCTCTTGGGCTCTGCCCTACACCCCTGCAGCCTCACCAGGAAGTGCCCATTTCCCATTAATCTCCCGGTGAAATCAGTTGCCTGACACCTTGCCCAAAGTCACAGAGCACCCCCTCCACTCCCCGGCACGTGTTTGGGAACCGAGGGGACATTTCTGACATTCAAACCAAGTTTCAAGCCACCCCCGGTTGGGGGTCTTGGGAGAAAATGCTCTCTGTTGTTGGTGTAAGCCTCCAGCAGCGGCCCTGGTGTGAGAGGCACGAAGCGATCCTTGGATCCTTGGGCTGAGCCCGAGTCAGTGTCCCCACCAAGAGGACGCTTTCTCCACTGCAGCTTCCGGGGAGCACTGGCAACAAAGAGACATTGGAAACACAGCTGTGTGCTGGTGGGCGGGCTTTTCAATTCCGTGAGTGGACGGAGCGCAGGGAGCGAGGAGGCCGCTGTCCTGGTGAATCTCAGGTTTGTTTTCTTGCCTGGAGTTGGGCCAGGCACTCCCTTTCTCATCTACTCTGCACACTACCGGCTCTGACTTTGCCCGGTGCCGCCTCGGGGTAGGTCTCGTTTTACAATCCCAGCCGTGCCAGGGCCCAGTGCAGCCTTGCCCCAGGCCTGGTGTGCTGTGGCCTGCCCACCCGCTACTCCTTCCTCTCCTGCCTGGGGTTCCTGTGCTCAGCGACGGAGTGAATGACTGGCCAGGGCTGTGTTCAGACATGGAGCTTCTAGCCCACTGGGTGAAGCCACCTCAGGAGGAATGCCACTGGGCAGCCCCCCTTCATCCGCCAGCGAGGGGCAGTGACAGCTGTCTTGGTGCACAGGATGGACATGAGGACAGATAATTATGGTGTGGGAGATGACCTTATGGGCACAGGAATTAATGTTAAAGCCTTGTCACCTATCGCAGCAGGTGATAAGGGAGCGTGAGAGTGAGCGGAGGGGCAGAGGAGAGGGAGAGAATCTCCAAGAAGACTCTGCGCTGAGCCAGAGCCCAGCTTGGGGCTTGCTCCCAGGCCCTCAAGACCACAACCCCAGCTGAAGTCAAGAGTCAGTCACTTAACTGAGACAGCCAGGCACCCCGGCAGGCATCCATCTAAGATGACCCCCACAGAGCCCCTCCCCTTGAAGGTGGGCTGACCCCGGTGACTCGCATCTCACCAGTGAACGCAGCAAGGGTGAAGGGACTGGGCTAGATGGGATATGACTTCTACCTTGTTAGTCCTCTCTCTCTCTCTCTTTCTCTGGCTTTTCTCTCTCGCCTGCTCTGATGAAGCTGGCTTCCCTGGCGTGAGCTGCCCCAGGGAGAGGACCACATGGCAGGGAACCAAGGCCCTCAGTCCAACAGCTCCCGAGGAACTGAATCCAGCCGACAGCCACTGACTGAGCCTCGAGATGGGTGCAGCCCTGACGGACCCCTCAACTGCAGCCTGCGGGAGACTCAGTCTTGGAGGCCCCTGGCCAAGCTGCATTCAGGTTCCAGTCTAAGAAAAAGTGACAGGCCACTGATGTTCTTTTAAACCAAGAAGTTTGGGGATTATTTGTTACGCAGCAGTAGATGACCAACACACGTATTTACTTTAAAGGGCCTCAGAAAAAAAGCGTAAGTAGCTCATCGTTTGGGTTTGCAGACATTTATTGATTGATTGCAGTGAAACTCAGGAAATGGGTCTGTTTTAATCAGCTGGAAGGAAACCTAAGATAAATAAAAGAGTAAAAGTAATAGATAAGAGTGAATGGAGGGGGATGGACAATGACCAAATTTTGATAAGAATTAAGATATTGGGCACCTGGGTGGCTCAGTGGGTTGAGCTGCTGCCTTCGGCTCGGGTCATGATCTCGAGTTCCCGGGATCGAGTCCCGCATCGGGCTCTCTGCTCAGCCGGGAGCCTGCTTCCTCCTCTCTCTCTCTGCCTGCCTCTCTGCCTACTTGTGATCTCTCTCCGTCAAATAAATAAAATCTTAAAAAAAAAAAAAAGATATTGATGGAACAATAATTTCAAGTCCTTTGTTCCTTTCCCACCTAAGAAGGATGTAATCTTTTTCTTAAAAATTTTTTTTTTTAAAATAAAGATTTTATTTGCCAGAGAGAGTGAGCGAGTGCACAAGCTCAAACCAAGGGAGAGGCAGGCAGAAAGAGTAGCAGGCTCCCCGCTGAGCAAGGAGCCCGATGTGGGACTTGATCCCAGGACCCCGGGATCATGACCTGAGCTGAGCCACCGATCAGCTTTCTTTCCTGTGGAGGCGGAATTCTGGTTCCTGGTACCTTCAACCTCCCAGCAGCCTCCCAGCATTACACGGGTGGTTAAGGTAGGATAGCTGGCAAAAGGGATTTGCAGATGTAACCAAAGTTACTAATCAGCTGATCTTAAAATAAGAGTGTCCTGGGTAATCTGTATGCTCACAGGAGCCCTTACAGGGAAAGAGATATGGCGGAGGGAGAAGCTGGAGAGGTTGGAAGCATCTGGCTGCCTTTTGAAGAGTCTCACTGGAAGCACGAGAGAGGTTCAGTGCGCCCTTGCTGGCTTTGATGACGGACGGGGCCACGAGGGAAGGAATGTGGTGGTCTCTAGGAGCTGAGAATGACCCCTGGTCGACATCCAGCAAGAAACAGGGACCGCAGCCCTAGCCAGCCCATGAGTGAGCCTGGCCCTGACAACTTGACTTTGGCCTTGTGAGGCCCCGATGTAAGGACCCAGTCTAGCTGCTGGACTTCTGACCCCCGGGACTGAGAGATGATACGTCGAGGGTGTTTTTGATAAATTTGCGGTAATGTGTTACTGCAGCAATGGACAACAGCTGTTTATGTGCTAGTGTTGGAAACACTTCATGTGAATGTTGCAAATATTTTTTTTTTCAATTGTGTGTGTGTCAATTGTCTTTAAACCTTACCCTTAATTATATTGACTTACATAGTTCATTACCAGAGGGTAAACTCAAGTTCCATTTTTGGGGGGTGTCCTTTGGTCGTGACCCCCATGTACCTAGTGCTTACAAGCAAAACACAGATTGCTGGGCTCTGTCCGGAGTTTCTGATTCAGCAGGGCGGGGAGGGCCCAGGATCTGCCTTTCTAGCTAGTGCCCAGCAGCTGCTGACGCGGGTCTTTGAGAAGGCGGTCCTCCCACCCCCACCGAGTCCTTAGAACCCCTCCCAGCCGGTACGAACCTGAGCCCCACCCCTTGGGAGGCAGGGCCCGGGAGAGCCCCGCCTCCGCGCGAACCCTCCGTTCTTATTGGCTGATGGAGAGGGGGCAGTCCCTAACGTCACAGCGCCATCAGCTCCTCCTCCTCCGACCTCCAGGGGCGGGGCCGCCACGCCTGCGCAGTGGAGCTCGTGCTGGGCGTCCGGCGCTCCCGGCCGGGTTCGAGCGGCGCGCGGCGGTTCCATGGCGGACCCCCGCGCGGAGTCGGAGCCCCTTCTGAGCCGGGCCCGGGGCGACGGCGGCCGCGACTGCCCGGCGGGCTCAGCCTCTTGCCGCCCCGGTGAGCGGCTGCCTGGGAAGGGGAGCGGGCCGCGGGGGTCGCGCACGGGGTCCTGTCGGCTCCGCGCCGTTCGCCGTGGCCACTGCGGTCGCGCCCCACGGGCCAGGGTCCGAGCGGGCGCGGGGAGCGAGGGCAGCCGTGCTCCGGGGGACGGGGGCTGCGCCCTGCGGAGTAGCGGGCGCCCGGGCCGGCCACGCGCCGCAGGGTCGCGCCCTGCCTCCCACCAGCCGGCCCGCGCCCCGCAGCCCCATGCAGCCCCCTCGATGCACCTCGGGCGGACCCAGGCCTCGGTGATCGCCTTGGGGGCCCCTAGGAGGCTGCACTTCCGTTTTCTTCTCGGTTATGATGGGGGAAACTGAGGCACAGAGCGGGGCGCTCCCCTGCCCCAGCAAGGTCACACAGCCGGGAAGTGGCTGGGCCGGGGTTCGAGCCCTGCTGGGGGTAGACTGGGCAGATGTGGCAGTCTCCTCTCTCAGTCTCGGTGCTGGACTGTCCCCAGAGGCTGGTGCCCCTTCAGCTTGGGGTTCGAGGGCGGGGGCAGGCCTCCCCAGCCCAGCCCAGCCCAGCCCAGGGAAGCTTCCTCCCTTTGCCCTCTGCAGCTCCCTCTTGCCCTTCCTGTTTACCAGCGGCGCTGCTGAATCCCGAGGCGGCTGGGGGCCGGAGGGAGGAGTCCATCTGTCTCCTGCAGAAGTCCGGCGTTGGGTGCTGGGTTAGGGGTGGAAGGGCCTCAGCCTCATTTTGCTGAGGAGAAAACCAAGGCTCAGAGCATCTCCGGGACCTGTCCAAGGTCAGCGCTGGGCTGCCCTGGGGCTGCTGCTGGTATCTTACTGGGTGTTCCTTCCGGGAGAACTTTCCTTTTCTGGCTTGCATGCTTTCTCTGTCCTGGAGGGGCCCATAGCATGGGGGCGGGGAATGGCTGGCCTGCCCTCACCTCCCACGGGGGCTCTTAGGTGGGGCTCTGTGCACCGGGTGTTCGAGCCCTGCAGTTGGATCCTCCTCCTCACGGGTTGGGGCACTGTGCTGCTCCAGGCCCCGCAGACCCTGCAGTCAGGTCCTTCTGACCCAGCCTCTCCTCATCCGCCCCAGGGGACAGTAGCTGTTTCCTCTTCTCATTGCTGGTCGGGGAGTCACCCTCTTTCTGGTCATGGAGAAGTCAAAGGACGAGGGAGCGCCACACTGTGGAAGGGGCTTCTGGAGTAAAAGCATCGGGAGCTACGGCGGCCCAAGCAGTCTGCACAGCCGTCCGGTTGTGTCTGACCTGGGAGGGGGAACTGAGGCACAGAGGGGAAGCGGCCTGCCCAGAGTCATCAGGGAGCTCGTCGGGGCTCCAGGCAGGTCGTGCAGGGTGGAGTCTGGAACAGGAAGGAGAGGGGGCTCGGGGCAGAGACTGGCCCTGGGCTGCTGGGAGACACAGTGTTTGAACCCCTGTTGTCCTCTGCTGTCTTCGGCAGACGTTCTGCCCTGACGCTCTGACCGGGTGTGCCCGCTGATCCCTGCTTAGGGGACATAGTCCTCCTGGTAGGGCCACCAGCCTGAGCCAGGGCTTGGGGTCTTGGGAGAACTTGGCCTTGGCAGAGCCACGTGGAGGGCTTAGGGTGAGGCTTCAGCAGAACGAGCGGTGGGTGGGTGAGGTGGGCACCGTAGTGCCAGCTGGAGGCAGTGTGGACTTTGTCCAGGAGCACTGGGGACTCGTGGGAAGCTGTGACGTGCTCACGACTGAGGGTTTGTGACAGGGTTCCTCTGGCCTGCTGCTGTCAGTGTGCGAAGTAGGTAGGGAGGCCTTTCTGGGGTTTGGGGCCCCGAGGCCCAGGCCAGAGGTTTGATGTGTGCGGGCAGTTCCCAGGGCGCCTGACACCCCTGGCCGGCTACGGCTTGCCTGGACCTGGGCCCCTTCAGCGGCACCCCGGGTCTGCGTCTAGAGCGAGCCCACAGGCTTTTCTTGTCCAAGAAGCTTGTGTGCTTAGATCTCTCCAGGTGGCGAGCTCATCTTATCATCTGGGGTTTGGGTAACTCTGGGCCCCTTCTGGGCCCTCAGACCACCCTGCCCTGTAGCCACCCTCCTGTAGCCATTCACTCACACCATAAGGAAGCTTTGAGGACACTCTGTGCTGACCCCTTCATGGTCCCGGGCTCTGTGGGTACAGCAGGGAGTGGACCAGTGGGCCGACGGATCCCAGTTCCCGGGATGCTGTCAGGGGAAGCAGGGTTCGCATCCTCACAGCCTCCCTGGGAAAACTTATAGGGCTCCTCAGGGTGAGCGCGGAGGTTGTACGTGGGGGGAAACTGAGGCATATAGCGGTGGGTGTTTGCTGTGATGGCAGAGCCAGGCTGGAGTCGTGCCTCCTACTTCTGTCCAGGGTCCCCTGTCTCCTGATAGCCAACTCCCCCACCCCCCTCCGCCAGGAGCCCTGAGGATGGGGGAAGCTGCTTCCCCGGGGAATGGGGGCAGAGTAGACAGTGGCCTGCCGCCTGCCCTGCGTCTGGCTTCGGTAGCTCTGCTCTAGAGGCATGCATGAAGCTGCTTCTCCCCGTCCAGAGCTGCTGGCGCAGAAGGACCAGAGGCGACAGGAGGATGTTCAACAGAAACAGCTGCCTGGTTTTGAAGCCCCGCCCTGGGAGCTGCTGGGGGCTGTGTGCCGGCTCCCCCTGACCTCCCCCAGGGCCTGGGCTGCCTGGGTTGCCCCCTCTCTCCTGGACCGCAGGCCGTGTGGGGTTCTTCTGTTGCAGAGGTGGCACTTGGCCGTGAGCAGTGGCTGCATCCCAAGGCTGCAAGGACTGACCTCGCAGCCTTTGGCTCCTTGATGGGCCAGGGCTGGGGATGCTGGGATGAGGCTTCAAGCCGCCCAACTTGTCCCAAAGGCCTCTCGTAGTCGGGAGCCTGTGGGGGCCCCTGTGGGGCGCATCCATCCTCCTGTGCCCTGACACCCCCCTGCCGCTGGGGGGTGAAGACGGCAGGAGGGGGCCACAGTGGCCCGCTCACGGAGCACGCTCTGTGTGCTGGGCCAGGCCTGGGGCCGCTCCTGTGCGGACTTGCTGCTGGGCGAAAGGCGTCTCGCTGCAGAGCCTGGGAAAAGAATGCCTGCAGGTTCTTTCCTTGGTCTCCGTGGTCCCGTAGCAGGCGAGCATCCCGTGGTCTACGTTGTCACCCAGTGTGGCTTCTCTGCCCGCAGGTGCTGCGTCTTGGCGGGACCTCTGCTTTGACCAGGCTGCTGTCTTCATTGAAGATGCGATCCAGGTGGGCGGCACCCGCTCCCAGTGGCTGGGTCTGGGCTGGTCTCCAGGCGTTTGTGGGCACTGGGTGATGGCCGCCCTGCTGATTCCCACTTGCTGTCCTGGGGCAGGGGCCTTGGTGGCTGAACCATGTGGTCATCATAGCCGTGACAATGGGGCCTTTGGGGATGGGTCGCTTGGAATCCTGCCTAAAGTAGGTGGGCCCAGGTCCTAGAATCGATCACTTGTTTTGTTGAGTTCCCTCCTGCTGAGAGCCTGGCCTGTGCCTGCCTCTCCCAGGGCCTACAGAAGACGCCCAGGGGTGGTCAGACCATGCCCCCTGCTGGAAAACAACATCCAGGCTCGATTTCGGAAATAGGATATGGAAGGGGCCATGTGGGGGGCTAGGCGGGTGGGGGGGGCAGCCTGGAGAGTGACACAGCGGGGGGCCTTGCAGAGCAGAGTGGGGACCCTCACAGGCAGGCAGCGGGCGCAGCTGTACGTTAGGAAGTGGGCGTCTGGGCGGGGCCGTGGGGCTTCGGGTGCCCTGCGGGGTCACGAGACAGCCCTTTGTCCACGCGTGCCACTGAAGTAGACTCTGGCCTGCAGCACGTCTCTCTGCCTCAGGGCTTGTCGTGGGGCCAGTGGGCGCCCAGTCTGTGGCTGGCCATGCGTGCGGCTCCGAGGGGACCCCCGCTCACACCCCCCCCCCCGCCATGTGATGTTCACTTTCAGTATCGCTCCATTAACCACCGCATGGATGTCAGGTCGATGTGGCTTTACCGGTTGTATTACTCGAACGCGTGCCAATGGTGAGAAGGCCCACGCGTGCGGCCTGGCCGGGTGCGGGGAGGCCGGCCTCAGGGTCCACGCGGGTTCCCCTCCCTATGGCGGAAAAGGAGCCGCTTTCCCCACCTTCTGGGAACAGACCCCCGCCCGGGGAAGGAGAGGCTCTCCCTGGGGGTGAGCTCCAGGCCTGGCCTTCGAGCTGTGACCCGAGCACTGGATGTGACCGCGCGAGAGCGGGCACAGACCGGGAGGCGTGGGCTCCGCCTGTTGAAGCCGTGGAGTCTGTCCTCGCTTCCCAGGCATCCTGCCTGCGGATCTAGTTTTGGCCCAGAGCCCTGCTGGTGCGCGCATTTTAATTAGTTTTTGTTGGTTTTTCTTCTGTTTTTTTTTTCAGGATATTGAGCTTCACCATTTTCTTGATCCTGTTTTTGGCCTTTATCGAGAGCCCTTCCTCGCTCACTAGCACCGCGGACGTCCGCTACCGCTCGGCCCCCTGGGATCCACCCTGCGGCCTGACCGAGGGCGTCGAGGTGCTCTGCCTGCTGGTCTTTGTGGCCGACGTCTCTGTGAAGGTGAGGTGGGCGCCGTCAGGGGCCAAAGCCCAGGGGTCAGCGCCCTCCCGGCCTGTCCGCTGCTTTCCTGGTTCATTTACCCTCCAGCTGCCTTTTTCTCCGACGGCACTTTGACCCCCTGAGCGAAGGCCTGGGTGGTGGAGAGTTCTGGTCGCTGTAACAGGGGCTCTATCTGCTTCCGCCCTCTCCAGACGAGACCGAGTCTCGGCTCTGCCTGTCAGGCGCACAACCTTGCGGGACCTCCGGGGGTGGCCGAGGGTCTGGCGGTGCCCTTGTGAGGAGAGACTCCAGTAGAGCAAGGCAGGGCCAGTGGTCTCTCTCTTGCCCAGCCTCCCACCCCCAAGAGAAGAGGAACACGGGAGGAGGCGGGCGTGGGGCGGAAGGGGGCCTGTTGCCACGTGGTGTGGGCCTGAGTCTAGATTCTGTCTGACCCGAGTCCTTCCAGAAGCTGGAGGTGGGCCCAGCCTCGCTCATTTGAGGTTCTGAGCCGTGTCAAAGGTTGAGAGCCCTAATGGTTTCCCTGTGAGAGGAGAGGGGCCGGGAGGCCAGGTCTGGCTGCGGGTCTCGTGCTGCTTTTATCAGACAGCTCTGGGGCTGGGCCGTTGGGACACCGCTGGCCACACAGGGTGTGGGGCTGTCCCCAGAGGCCAGGGTGCCTTTACCTGGCCCCTGCTGGGCTGTCCCGCAGCTGACGCTGAGGCCGTGGCAGCTTTGCCTTGTTTCTTCAGCCCGTGATGTGTCGAGGGGGCTTGGGGGGTTTTTAAAACTGGAACTGAAAGTGGTGAGACATTCTCATTAGTGTTTTTGAACGGCTGGTGCTTTTGGGAAGTCTCAAAAGTCAGAGCAAGTGTACATTTTTATCTGCGCGCAGTGACATCTGGGTGGCCTGCCGTCCGTGATGTGGCTGGCCAGTTGGCCACAGAGAGAGACCTCCGGCCTGGTTGATTTTTACTGGTTTATTTAACATTTTTTTTTTTTTAAGATTTTATTTATTATTTATTTGACAGAGAGAGATCACAAGTAGGCAGAGAGGCAGGCAGAGAGAGAGAGAGGAGGAAGCAGGGTCCCTGCTGAGCAGAGAGCCCGATGCGGGACTCGATCCCAGGACCCTGAGATCACGACCTGAGCCGAAGGCAGCGGCTTAACCCACTGAGCCACCCAGGTGCCCTATTTAACATTTTTTAAAGAAATATTTTATTTATTTGTGAGAGGGAGTGAGTGCACAAACAGGGAGGGGCAGAGGGAGATGCAGGCTCCCTGCCGAGCGGGGAGCCCGATGTGGGGCTCAATCCCAGGACCCAGGATTGTGACCTGAGTCGAAGAAGACAGGCTTGACCGACTGAGCCGCCCAGGTGCCCCTCAGGCCTGGTTTACAGATGGTTCTGGGTGTGGGCTGGCTCTAACCAGAAGTGGACCATGGGTGGTGTTACAGCCCCTTTTCCAGAATGGTTCTTTTTTTTTTTTTTTTAAAGATTTTGTTTATTTATTTGACAGACAGAGATCACAAGTAGGCAGAGAGGCAGGTAGAGAGAGAGAGGAGGAAGCAGACTCCCTGCTGAGCAGAAAGCCTATACAGGGCTCGATCCCAGAACCCCAGGACCAAGACCTGAGCTGAAGGCAGAGGCTTTAACCCACTGAGCCACCCAGGCACCCCACCAGAATAGTTCTTTTCCAGAGTGGCTCTTGGGCATAAGCTAAGCTGACGGTTGGGATGGGCAGGACGGCTCGGCCCCCGTTACCGACGTGGAAGCAGGCAGGCGTGGTTAAGTGCTGAGCCCAGGATCACTGGCTGTCCGAGGTCACCAGCAGGCTGGGCGGGAAGCTCAGCTTCTTGCTCCCCGTGTCACGTGGAGGCCACACTGGCCGCCAAAGCGGCCCCTGCTCTGGCTGCCCCGGCCTTACCTGTGTGTGCCGGCAGGCTGGGGCTGGCTGTGGGGCTGGTGTCTGCGGGGCCGCCTGCTCGCCCGCTCACCCCCTGCTCCTCTTGCAGAGCTACCTGGTTGGGTGGGCCCAGTTCCGGACGAACCCCTGGCTGCTGGCCTACCTCGTGGTGCTGGTCGTGTCTCTCACGGACTGGATCGTGTCGCTGAGTCTGCTTTGCCAGGAGGTAGGTGGTGCGGTGGCTTGGGGTGGGGAGCGGGGAGCTCTGGGTGGCCTGCCCCCTGCCCGGCTCTGCCCACCCTCGCAGCCCTCCAGTCAGCCATCGGGCCGTGGGGCCGTGTCCCATCTTGTAGAAGGAGGCACTGAGGCCTGGGGAGGGCACAAGGACCCCTGATTCCTGCCTCACCATTTTCCAGCTCAGCTCCTCCACCGGCTGGGTCCCCTGCCGCCCCGGGGCCTTGCCCTGGCCACGTGCCCAGACCTCTGGGAGTGCCACAGTGGGAGAGTCCATGTAGCCGAGTGCCCCGTCCTGCCCCCCACCCAGATGCACTTCCCAGTGACCGGATAGGACAGAAGCGGGGAGACTTGGTATGGGGACATCCGTGTCCATCAGGAACAGTTGGGCACACGAGCCTGTCAGGTGCTTTAGCCAAGAGAGTTTGTATAGAAGCTTACACAGGCGTTGAGTAACCCACAGAGCAGAACGGGGGTGGGGCGGAAGCTGCAGGAAGCTCAGGGGAGGGGCCCCCAGAACCGGGGCCGCGCCCTCCAGGCCCTGGAGCCGGGCAGAGCACCCAGATCCTTCTGGAGACCGCAGGAAAGGGAGGCTGGCAGCCCCCGGCATGGGCACTGCCCTAGGGCCAGCAAGGAGACGGAGGGCAGTGGCGCGTCCCCCTCTGGCCTCCCAGCCTCTCCCTGGTGCCCTCACTGGCAGGAGTGAGCGGGCTGCGAAGGGGAACAGAGCTGCCGGCAGGATGGCCGCTCAGTGTCCGCCTCCCACTTCCTCGCAGGAAAGAGCTCTGTGAACGTGCAAACCCACGTCTGTGCAACAGGCAGGGGAGGCCGCGCGCAGCCTCTCGGGTTTGTGTTGTTGCTGGTTGTGGCCCTGACGGATCGTTCTGGGTTCCTCCTGCTCAGGCTCCCCGTGCCCTTGGCCGCAGCCAGCTCCCTGCTCCTGTGGCTTCTTCCCCTCGAACAGGGACCCAGACCTTCGTACCTGGCCGGTCTGTGGCTTCAGGGGTCCTGTTTTTGGAGTCTTGGAGTTTTCCGATAGTCTTTCTCCTGGCTGTGCCTCGAGCCCCAACCCAGACCTCCCCGCGCCTCATGCAGCAGCACTGTCCTTGGCAGTGGGAATGGTGCTCGCCCTGCCACCGGCATCCCACCGTGCTTTTCGTGACTCTTACGGCACGTCTGTCCACGGGGTGGCCATTTCCAGAGCAGCAGGGCACTGGACTGTGGCTGCGGAGTGGAGGATGGCCGTTCTGTTCTGTCCTGGTGCTCGGAGCCTCTGGTGCACATCCTGGGGCCACCGGGCGCTGCCTCCCAGGGCTGGTGTCCCTGAGCCCACCTCATGCCATCAAACCCTTCGGCGTGGGGCGGTGTAAGCCGGGGAGTGCCGTGGGCTGGTTGGAAGCCGCATGGCCCCCGAGACTCAAGTAGTGGTCTTGGGGCACTCCCAGGCAGGGCCCTAACCCGCATGCCTGGCTGTCCAGTGAGGACAGATCGGCACCCTGCCCAGGGAAGGGGCCCATTGCGGTCACCTGCCCAGCTGCCACGGCCACATCGGGGTGGGTGAGCAGAACTGGGCTCTGCTTCTAGAGGGCAGGCCGTCCGTGGTGGCCTTCGGGGCAAAGGCTCGGACATTACAGGACATGTCGTTTTGTGGGCGTTCCCTCTGTCCGTCCACGCACACACTTCTCAGACCTTTCCCCACTGTTCAGGTCTGTTCTTTCTGTGCCCTGACCACCCCACGGGAGTTGTTCTCTTTCTCAGTACGGACAGGCTGGACCCTAACCCACTAAAATGCTTTCTCTTCAGCACCCCCTGTGGCAGTATCTCCTGATGGAGGCCATAGCGCCACACACGGTCCCCTTCTGGGTGGGGTCAGCATGTCACCCAGAACTGTCCATGGACCAGGTCTGCGGTCCTTCCCTGTGGCCAGCTGGCCGGTCCTAAGGAACTCCTCAGGGGCACCAGGGGAGGGAGGGTGCAGACGGACTGGGGGCCTCCCCCCAGCTCCAGCCTAGTCTCTCTGTTTCTACCTTGTAGCCCGGAGGTCAGATCACGTGGGGTCTACCGGTCACTGGGTAGGCCGTGGTCACGACTCTTTTCTCGTGGGAGGCGAGGCATCTGCCGGTTCGTTGGCGGGCTGTGACTCTGGAGGCCTCGTCAGGGGCTTCCCTGGCGCTGGGCCAGCTGCTCATCAGTGTTGAGTCCTGCGGCTGTCCCTCCCCGTCCTTCATAAAGGTCACACATCCCTGTGTCCATGACCCTGATGTGGCCCCAGCATGGGGAGGGCTCTTGGGAGGTGCGAGCTGCACCCTGGTCTGTGATTACAGGCGAGGGTCCAAGACCCTGGGTGTGGGTGCCAGTAGGACCTTTAGCTGCCGCTTGGCCTAGGGAGGTGGCCGAAACTCAGGATATGGTTGCTGAGACAAGGTTCCATCCAGCGGCCGTGCGCAGGTCATGGGTGAGCTGGGGACGCTGGTTCCTCAGCCCATGGGCACAGGGGGGCAGTGGGCAGAGCCCGGAGTGTCCGTTTATTGATGTTACCTGGGGCTTTCTGGTCCTGTGCTGAGAGTGGGGCCCCCTTCTGACCATGTGTGTGGCCCAGGGAGGTTGAGTCAGGCCTTGGGCTCCCGTATCCTGTGGACGACCTGGAGGGTCTGCCGTGTGCCCCTGCTGGTGGGACCTCGTTCTCTTGAGAGAGAGCCCTCTAGAATGAGGAAACCCCAGGTACGTCGTGGCATCTGGAGGGCCATGGGTGCTGTGCTGGAGGGGGTGGCGTTTGCGCTGGCCTGGGACGGACGAGGACAGTCCGCTCGCTGATCAGGGGGTGGCCTGAGGGCTGCAGGCAGCGGGATGGCAGTGGCGTCCCCTGGACGGGCCAGAGTGAGCCTGCGGGCCAGTCCTTCGGCCTTGCACAGGGAGGGACGTGGTCAGCTGGGCTTCTACGACAAGATGCGCAGAGATTTAATGTGACACTTCAAACCACGCGGCCGAGGCGATGGGGTGATTGCGAGAGAGGTGTTAACGTCTTCATATGGAAGGGACGAATCGCCAAAAAATCACAGAAAGCAAATAACCACGTGGCTTGACAAGTTCCCCAAGGCGAGAGGCCACAGAGGGGAGGAAGGGGCGCTGGGGGTCAGCACTCGGGGGTCAGGTATGGGGAGCCGGCCGGAGGCGTTGGGCAGACCCGGGCCCAGAGGTCACTGAGGCTGGGGCCAGCTTCCCGGACAGGAGGACCGGCTGCGGCAGGGGTGGGGCGTGGGGGGCAGGGTCTCAGAATGGGTGGTGTGTTGGCTAGTGGAGGAGGAGGGACGCCTGAGGGAAGCGCTTGAGAGGGCTGGGGTGTCCTGCGGGCAGTGGGCGTGGGGGGCTCCCCTGCTTCGGACGGGAAGGAAGAGGGAAGGGGGCCACCGGGGCCTGTGCGTGTGTGTGTGTGCGTGCGTGTGCGCGTGCCTGCCTGCAGTGCGTGTGCGTGTGCCTGCCTGCGTGCGTGTGCGTGTGCCTGCCTGCGTGCGTGTGCGTGTGCCTGCCTGCGTGTGCATGCGTGTGTGCCTGCCTGCACGCGTGTGCGTGGAGGTGTGCGCGTGCAGGGCATGCCCGCGGGGCGTGTGTGCTTGTGGAGGGCGCGCGTGTGTGTGTGTGTGTGTGTGTGTGTGCATGCTGGGGCTGCAGGCTGCAGGGTGTGGCCTGGTGGCCCTGTGTGCGGGAGGGAGCAGGCCGCAGAACGGGTGGGGCGGGGGAGGAGCCAGGAGCGTGGAGCAGTCCCCCACCTCCACCCCGTGGGACAGACAGCTTTGTGGGGCGGTGTGGAGCCCCCCATGGTGCTGCAGGGCTGATGGGAGCTTGGTGGCCCGTTGGCAGGGGTTGGGGGAGGCTGCGGAGTGGGAGTTGGGGAGCACGGAGGAGGGGGGCTGGGGCCTGGAGCGGCTGGCCGGGAGGGGTCTGAGTGGGTCTGGGGGGCCCCTCGGCAGGTCGGGTCTCGGGCCTGGGTGCAGAGCCGCTTCCCGCTGTCTTGCAGCGGCTGCGGGTCCGCAGGCTCCTGCGGCCGTTCTTCCTGATGCAGAACTCGTCCATGATGAAGAAGACGCTCAAGTGTATCCGGTCGTCGCTGCCAGAGATGGCCAGGTGGGCGCTCCGTGCCGGCGCTCCCGGTGCTGCCATCGGGGGTGCTGGGACCGCAGCCTGGGGCACGACTGGCCCCAGCCTTGGAGGCCAGGGAGTGGGTTTCCGGGGGCCCTCCTGGCAGCCTCTCCGCGGTCTGGGACCCGCCTGACGGCTGCAGGGCCCTGCGGGTGCTCCCTGGCCGTCCCCGCTGGGACTGTGCCCCCCCCCCCCCCCCGCAACCTGCCTCCGTTCTCTGTCCCCTGGCCTCCCTCTGCCTCCGGTCCGCTTCCCCCGGTGGCTCACCGGGCTGGCCCTCGCTCTCCAGCCCAGGTGGCTGGATGTGGCCGTCCCCTCTGAGAGTCCAGGGGTCCTTGGACCCCCAGACCCGAGGGTACCGATGGTCCCTGCCGGGGAAAGCGCTCCCTAAGGACAGGACCGGTAGTGAGCACAGGTCAGGCTTGGGGGCAGGGAGCTCCCTGAGTGCTCGGGCGGCTGTCCCTAGACCCCATCCCGCTGGGCGCTGGGTGCGCCGGGCGTGGGTCCCGTCTGAGCGCCTGCGCCTCCCCAGTGTCCTGCTGCTGCTGGCGCTGCACCTGTGTGTCTTCACCATGTCCGGGATGCTGCTCTTCACAGGCGAGAAGGTACCGTGTTCCGCTCTGTCCGCGCCGGGAGCCCAGGGCTTTGATGGACGGGTCGGCCTTGTCCTCCAGGTAGCTGTTGGGCCTGCAGAGCTGGCGGACTGGTTAGGCCACCTGCCCTGGCCTCGTAACGGGGGTTGGTGGTGGTCCACCTAGACCCCAGGTGTCTCTTCAAAGGGCCAGTCTTCATGTGCCTGTCGCCATGGCCTCATGGGCTCAGGGCTGGGCGGCCTGGCTGCTGCTCCCTCTCCTCTCTCCTCCCCTCCCTGCCCTGTTGCTGACCCAGATTTCTCTATACCCGTTAGGTGGAGGCCCCCTCAGACTGGCGCTGGGGGCCACTGGGTGGGCTGTGCCACCGTCCGCCCCACGGCGCCCGTCTCCCTTCTCCGGCTGCGGGCTTTTGTCCACCCCCAGACCCCCTTCCCTTCCCACTTCTGCTTCTTGGCTCCCCAGCGGCTTGTTGCTGTGTGGAGGTGTCTGCCGCCTCCCACCCCGGTCCCCACACGCCATGTGTCTGTGGTCCAGTGTGTCTTACCTCATGGCCTGGCTAGGGTCATGGTCGTCCTCGGGGTGGAGCTGTCCCGCATCTCTGTCCTGGGTGTGGCCGAGGGTCAGCTAAGGCCAATTTCTGTGGAGTTTGTGGCGGTATTTGGGGGCTCAGACTGTCCTGTCCATGAGGACTAGAGACTGTCCTGATTTTGGGAGAGCTGGAGCTCCCGTGTATGCATGTTTGCACGCGCGTGTGTGCATGTTTGCACGTGCCTGTGTCCATAACTATCTTTTGAGTGTGTCTGTGTTTGTGTAATTGTGTGTGCTGTGTGTCTCTCTATCTGGGTGTGTGCTGTGTGTGTGTGTGTGTGTGTGGTTATGTCGTTAACCGGGTGTGCCGTGTCTCTGTGTGTGCTCCAGCCGGGGTGGCTGAAGGCTTTTCCCCGTGGTTCTGAGCAGACCGGCTTCGTGGGCCCGTGGCCTGTGGATATGCAGCCCGCCCTGGGCACTGGCTCTTGGGCCCAGAGGCCCTGAGTTAGGCTCCGTCTGGCCATGAGTGCAGAGTCTGCTGGGAGATGACGGGAGGTGCAGGTCAGGGTGCACCCCAGGTGCTGCTGGGGTGCTGACCCCACGGTGGCTGGAGCTCTGCCGGCCGCAGGCCGTGGCTTTTGGGGGACAGAGGCCCGACGGCCCACACAGCTGCCCCGTTTGTTCTCAGCAGGGCGATGGGCAGGACCGGGAGAGGCTGATCTACTTTCGCAACCTGCCGGAGGCTCTGACCTCCCTCCTGGTGCTGCTGACCACGGCCAACAACCCCGACGGTGTGTGTGTGGGGGGGGCCCGGGGCCGGTGGGATGAGGTGAACCCAGAGCCTCGGCGCGGGGCTCTGGGAGGCCGGAGCGCATCGGGCTTCTCTGACGCCGGGTGGAGCGTGGAAGGGGCGTCGGGTTCTGTCCCTCGCTCATGCCTGGCTTTTCTTCCCGTTTGTCTTTTCCCTTCTCCTTCCGTGTCTTCCCGTCTCCCCCACGTCCGCTCCTTGCTCGCTCCCTCTGCCTCCCGCTCTGCTCCCTGCACCTTGTCTTCCCCGACTCCTGTGTCCACGGAGAAGCTGAGAATGAGCGCGGTGACAAGTGCCGCGCGTGGCGGGTTCCCTGGTGGCTTCCTCTTTGAGGCCCAGCCACTGTCTCTGCCGCCGCTCAGGCGTGGCCGTGGGGTACAGCTCGTCCCTGAGGTGACAGGCCCGGGGTGTTTGGTGGCTGTGGTGCTCACGTTTGGGGCTGCTGCTGGGGCAAGGGTGGTGGCCAGGATGGGGTGCTGCGGGCCTCTAGGGCCTGGCTGTGGCCTGGCCGCCCTGGCTGGTGACTTCCGTCTTGGGCTGATGCCCCCGTCACGGAGCCCTTCCCGGGAGGGCAGCCCCCAGCTTCCACGCCCAGGGAGAGCTGTGCGGCGGGACTCTGAGCGTTGTCCCCCCATGTCCTGTGAGTCGTAGCAAGTCACCCAAGGGAGAGCTGAGCTTCCGCGAGTGGGGAGTTCTCAGGGAAGCGGGTTTCAGCTTCGTGCAGGGGAGGAGCAGCCTCGGAAAGGAGCGCGATCCCCGCGGCAGGGGTGTGTGCGCAGAGGTTGGCATTCGGAGGGGAGCCAGAGCCCCCCGTCTGCTGAGGGCATGTGGTGGGGCCGTGATGGGGTCAGAGCGGAGGCCGAGCTTGTGAGCGTGTTTCTGTTTCTCCGTTTTCTTCACAGTTATGATTCCTGCATATTCCAAGAACCGGGCCTACGCCATCTTTTTCATAGTCTTCACCCTGATAGGTGAGTTCGGACAGACTTGAGGGGTCACTCGGGACGAGATCCTGTCCCTCGTGGCAAGATCCCGAATGCCCTCCCGAGTGTAGCATTCCCAGCCCTCTGTGCCCTCCCGACCCTGAGTCTCCGCCGCAGTGTGTCATCTCTGACCACGTGACTTCACCTGAGCGTGTCCTCCTGTGACTTCTCTTCAGCCGCCTTCATTGCTGACCTGGCTTTACTTTGCCTTCCCGACCGTGTGACCGCGCTTCCATGTGTCCTTCCCGACCGTGTCCTTCCCGACCGTGTGACCGCGCTTCCGCGTGTCCTCCCCGACCGTGTGACCGCGCTTCTATGTGTCCTTCCCGACCGTGTGACCGCGCTTCCATGTGTCCTTCCCGACCATGTCCTCCCCGACCGTGTGACCGCGCTTCCATGTGTCCTTCCCGACCGTGTCCTTCCCGACCGTGTGACCGCGCTTCC